>NC_044586.1:9329011-9638761 GCF_901933205.1 Camarhynchus parvulus
ACAAATCAGAGTACTCCACTCCTCACAATGTGACCTAGGGCTGTGCTGCACTTGCTCAGCATTCCACAGCTGGGGCTGCTCTGGGGAGTTGATTCTGGCTGCTGGACCTCAGAATGCGGAGAAGAAAAATACTGGGAATGCACATGGACTTTTTTGTGTGTCATACTGTATTTATGGCTATTTGATTTCTCAAGTTTCCTTATGTGTTTCGATACCCTAATATTCCTAATGAGTCCTCGTGTCCAACTGCTTAGTAAATTCCAAGCTTAATGCTTGTGACTTAGAAGCTTTGTTCAGTAGCCACAAAGGCAGAATAAATGCATAAGGCTTTGTGTATCTGGTTGCTTGGGCAAGTTGCCTTACTTAGCAAATGCAAAGATATTAAATTTCTATTCAGATGATTAAAAAAGAGCTTCTTCATGTTTTACCGCATGACTTGCTCTGTTTACGGTGCATTAGGTGTTTACTATAGTGATAGAAAAATGGCACCTTCTCCATCTCCTTCTCTTCTCCTTTGTAACAGAGGTTTCCTCAGAAGGACTTGCTGATCACCTGCATCTCCAGCAGCATCTAACTTTCATTTCGTTAAAAAAAAAAAAGGTGATACGTTTGCTCGCCTTTATTTTGTTAAGTTTTGATTTCTAAAGGTAACAGCCAGTGTCAGGTTTCTCAAACTGCTCCTTCTATTTCTTGTTTTCAATTGAAACACTGTGCTGTGTCAGCACAACCCACAGCTCGCTGCCACATTCTCTTTTGTGTGGCAGTCGTTTGACACATGAAACTGGCAGCTGCTCTTAAAGGACCCTGCAAATTAACCATATTAAAGATACAAAACATGGAGGGGTCCTTTTTCACGGTGGTGGGAAGCTTTCTTAACTACATTTAATTCAGGGGTAAACCTTTACTGCCATAATTAAAAAGTGGAACAAAATAAGAGGGTGTGTTGCATGCAATAGGATTGCTAACACCAAAAAGATGGGATGAGATGGAATCAAAACAGCCCATGGAGGGTTTATAGGCTCAGGTCTTACAACAATTATCCTGGTGCCTGAGCTGTAGTTGTGTGAACTTTTGTCTGCAAGACACAGAGTTCTCTGCCTGCAAGACACAGAGTTCTCTGCCTGCTGTTGCTGCAGATGTTTGTGTTTGGCTCCTACACCTAATTGTCACAGAGGTCAGAGCCTCTGTGAAGTGTGATGATGATGGAAACAATCTTGGATCCCTTGGAGAACTCCTGTTTTTCAGTGAAGTTGCACATGACCTGTGGGCCTGCATAGACCATAAGTAGATGCAATCTGTGCAATGCACTGAGTCTGAAATAGAACCTAGCAATCAGCACTTGAAAAGATATTTTGTTGGGGTTTTTTTCCCCCAAAATTTATCCAAACCTGGAAAAAGTAACTTTCAATTATTTGCTCAATTTTAGGGTGGGAGGTTTTTATTTATCTGAAGAGAAAGATCCCATGAGTCAGGCAGGGTCTTTCTTTTGGAATGGAGTATTTTAAGCATAAAATGCAGCTTTTTACACTTTAGTTTCTGTGAGGAAACCTCACCCTGGTTTAAGTCAGTGCTAGCCCAATCTGTGCTTCAACAATCTGTGGGAAGTAAGGTGAGAGAGCATGGCCAGAGGAGAGGAAGCAACCTGAACATCATTTTCCAGAGGAGAATAGGCAAACCCAGAGAATGAGTACCAGGCAGTCAAACTATCACTAGGGAGTTATGGCTGCCCATTCCTACTGTAAAAGCTTCCCATGGTAACAGCTTCCAGTGTTTTCCTCTGTGCTTTGGGCTGCACCACACTAACACAGATGGTGAGAAGAACTTCCTCTAGCCCGAAAGGAAAAGAGCTGCAAGGTCTTCAAAACTTCCTAAGGACTTGACTCCTGCTAATCTTTTTACCCTGCAGATTTGCAGTTTTCATTGCATTGCTGAGCAGTTGCCAGAGCTTCAAAGCAGCGGCTGTGTCCTCTTGCAGTGGTAAATGCACTTAAGTGTCCTTCCTTAAGTAATTCCACATCAAAGTGAAAGTTTAGATAAATATTACAGATTTTGAGTGAAAGTGGGAGAATGCATAGAATTCATTACTGTATTTTGCATTGCTTTTAGAAAGTGTTCCACCCCTCAGAATTAAAGCCTCAGGAGGACAAAAGCCTTGTGCTGTGTTTCTTCAGAACTTTCAAAATGTTTAAGATCCATAATAACTTTTTTAAAATATGTATGAGAATTACTTTGTCCCTGTCCTGCTGATCTTCTCCAGGAAGATTCTGTTGCTTTAATTACTTTATGAGCTGGACCTATAATTTTGATAAATATTTACTGAACCGGTATTTTATCAGAAATCAGAGAACTTAAGGGGTTTAGTTCCTCAGGCTCCCAGCAACCTCTTATTTGAGCATGTATGGAACATTCATCTTTCATCAGGATTGCATAAAGTGGTTTGTTAATTTGTAGCAGGAGATTTTTGTCATACTTACATATTTAACTTGGCTCTGTCTTATGAATGGTGCCAACCATAGAGCATTCAATTGGAAAATGCCTGCCAAAGGTCTCTATCATGAGTGTCCTGGTCAAGGCCAGGAGTTGGACTCAATGATCCTTATGAGTCCCTTCAACTCAGGATGTTCTAGGATTCTAACTATTGGGTAAAGCCAAGATATTCTTATAAAGGACTTTACGCTTGCAAGGGAAAGAGGGAAAATGGTGTGGTCCCCTCCTAAGACCCCAGCAAAGCTTCTCTCCCATAGTATGAGCAGCACCAACCCAAGGCAGGAGAAATATGTGTGTCTGGGCGGATGTCAAAGGACTGATGACCTTTACCAACAGGAGAAGGAAAATACTCAGATTTAGGCTTATGTCCTCTTCCACACAAAGGTCCAAATATCGTCCAAGAAAAAACCCTGTGAGACATTTCAGGTAGTATCAGCTGGCCCCATCAGCCTGGAAGGCATTGGGTGTCTGGAACAAGAAGAAACTGATCCTGTTTAAACCATAAATGGGATCAGAACATCTAAATCAGCAGAGCTTCATGGAACATGCCAAGTGACCTGGTATCATTAAACCTTATTATCATGAAACTGGAGGATTTGTGAATTAGTCTGTCATGTCCATATCAGGTGGGGGTCAGTGACATGACAGCAACAGGTTTCATCAGGACTCTGAAAATAGCTGTTTGCTCCTTTTCCAGAAACATCTGAGAGGGTGCTGCCTTCCTATACGGAGCAGGCTTACAAATCAGTTTTTAAGGCTGAAGCAGTCCCTTAAAAGAGTCATCCCACTGTGTGTTGAGGTATAAAAGTTGCAAATTTTGGCTGTTTTATTTGGTTAAGGACAATGTAGTGATATTTTTTTTTCTGTTTTTCGCTGATGGAATTGCAGGAGGAATGTGCAATATGCAGGTTTGATGTCATCCAGAAGTGATGCACAGCAGCAGTCTTTCCTTTGTCTTTGATGTTGCTATGTCTGGCCATTTGTGCTTTTTGGCAAATGATACACAAATGAGTCATAAAAATGAACATACAATTAAAGTTTAGATTGGCTTTGTTTCACTAATATCTGAAGTAACCATTTAAATGAAAAACCAGGTATTCAACTGTAATATCAACATGTGGACAATTTTGAAATCTGAAAATATGTGGTAAAAGCATTTGTGATTATCTTTGAATAGTTTATAGGTTATGTACTTTCCCATTCTGCCTACAGTAATCCAGGTAAAAAAATGCAGGTGAAACTAATCAAATATGTTTCTAACTGCAGGTTATTCTTTCTCTCCTGCTGTGCAGGATTCATGGGGTGCTCAGTTAGACCTCTGCGAGGATCACCTTCCCCTCAGCCCCCATCAAACCTTTCCACCCATGTGGAGTCTTAGGGCTTCCTTTAATGTAGTGAAGCAGCTCCTACCCCTCAACTGTAGTGAAACACAGTGAAAATTGTGTGGAGCCCCAGCAGCTAAATAACTTTGCATCTCTTCAGCTGCTCTGGAATATTTATGCCTTAGTCAGGTGAATATCTTGTGTGTGCATTTCTTATCCCTGGTATTTCCCACTACACTGAGACACACAGAGCTGTGTTGTTGTCCAGCTGTTTGCAGCAGGGCTGAGGTCACCCAGTAGCACCCAGCTCTGCTTCAGCCCATCCCCAGGCTCTGGAGGTAACTAGACCAGTGCTGCTTTGACAGAAAACATAGGAAAAGAAGCATAAGAAAGTGGCAACCCTTTGTCTGGAGCTCACATCTCTAGAATGTCACTGAAAACAAAATTCAGTAACAAAGTATCAGTGCTATTGTCAGAAGAAGTCTTCAGTCTTCACCCTCTCTCACAAAATTGCCCAGCATTGAACTTTTTTCATGTCATTACACTGAACTACATTTTAAAGTCCTCTGTTTACAAGTCTTCAAATCATCGTTGTTAACTGCCTAATGTTTTCCTTCTGTTTCTTGAGGTTTCACACTGAATTAGACCACAAAAAGAACATTTAGCTATGTAGCGAATAATATATTGTTGTGGGGATGGGGGCAGGAATAACAGCATGACAGTTTCCTCTGTATAGTATCAGATATTTCTGTATGTGACCCTGTTCAAATTACTGTTTTTTAACCTGACTGTTTAGCAGGGGCTGTCTAGGTAGGAAATGTGATGCTGTTGGTCACAGAGTCTGTCAATGTGTGAATGGAACTGCTAAACTGATTTACAGTGTTTTAGCACAGCTACTCCTGGGCATGTGAGGCTAGAGTTGCACAACAATTAGAGTGAAGACATCAGTGGTATTTTATTTATGAAAGGTCTGTACGCGTTCTATAATTAGGCCAATCTAATCACAATAATTTATGAGCTGTAGTTGGCAGAAAATAGTCTCAAAAAGTTAATTACCATAGCCAGTGACTCAGGAAAATCTGATGTGTAAATGTTTTGCAGCTAAAGCAGTGTTACTTTTGTAGATAGTTGCTTTAAGAAATTTTAAAATCCTTCCTATGCCTAGTATATAGAGCTCATAAAGAAGAGATGATATCAGTTAAAATGATGATGATTTTGACAAAAACCTTGAATTTGATGTGGTAAGGTGGGGCAGCAGGGTAAAAAGATGATGTTATTTGCTCTGGGCATCATACAAAGGCTTCCTGATCCTGACCTTGATAATGTATAAGGTGATTACTAATGTAGGTGCAACTTCAGCACCAAGGGACTTCAAATGAAACTACTCTCCTCTCCTGCCCATTTTTATTTTTTTATCTCCTAGTATATGTAAATCACAGCAATATACACTCAATTGCACACAGGCTGGGCAGATGCAATGCTGGTTTAAGAACGCTTACCTGAATCTAGTTGCTTTGAGAGATCTGATCCTTGAACATCCTTTTGAAACTGGCCCAGTGTTTGATAATTCCCTTCTTTAATTCTGATCCACATGTTTACATGTCTTTTTAGCAACTTTATGTAACTTTTCTACTGAATACATTCTACAACTACAAGCTGCATAAAATGTTTCTGAATCCAGTGCAACTACTATGCAAATGGGAGGAGAATTCAGGCTCTTAGGCAAATATCTGAAGCTTAATTTTTATCCTGATCTGGTGAAGGTTACTGTGAATCTGGTTGTAGTAATATTGAATTACTGGAATAGTACCTCTGAAAACACATGTTAACAATGCAGGTCCGCAGTCACTGTCTCCTATTGTATCCTAGTTTTTTATGCTGAGACTGACAATGCAATTGTAAGACTATGTGGGTATAGTTTTTGTTGTGATTAAACAAACCCTTGCTGGATCTTGTTGACATTCAGCTGTTGCTGAAGATGTTAAAGCAAAAGTAAATGTACTAATCATTGGTAACAAAGCAGCCTAATCCACGCTGACCTACAATTTGTTTAGGATCCTTTGGAGCAACAAAGAGATTAAAGTATATAAAAAAAGAAGAGGTAAATAGTGGGTCAGAGATTAGAAGTGAAAAAGGAAAAGGCTGGCTTCCCCCAGACCACACACTGATAGTAGACTTTTGGTCACTGATTGTTAGAAAATGTTTCATGTTTCACTTTCCCCCCAGAACCTTAGAAAGGGAAGGTTTGATTGGCACTTGTCATGACTGATAGAGAGACGAAGATGCTTTGGTAAAAAGGAGAGGGAGGCAGCCGTGTCAAAAGCAGAAGTAGTCAAAGGATGATTCCTCCTTTCTGTGGTTTTGTCTCTTTCTAAATTATTCAAATCTGGGTGGCATCTTAGGATAACTGGCATTTTGACACAGCTTAAAGGATTGTCTCACTAACTCTATTGAACTAAGGCTGCCATCCTTTTTAAGAAAAATTATAAAGAGGCAGATCTTCTATAATCTGATATGTATACAAACCAAAGGCAGCTTGATGCAGGCATCTTAAATATTTTGGAAGGGGGGCAGCAATTTTATCCATTTTGTGACTGATTGTCTTCCGCATCCATCTGCAAGAATGCTACTTATTGGTCTAAAAAAAAGCCTTTATTTGATTTTCTTTAGAATATCCATAGTTGTTTGCAATGCATCTGGTGGTTACAAATCCAAGTCAGGCCAGCTGGATCAGAATCAACAAATGTGGGGAATTTTCTCAGTCAAAAAAAGGTACCTCACCAACAGGCAAGCTCTTCCATTGATGGTCATCCTGATTATGGATTTTTCTTTTAGGGGCAATTTCCTTTCTTTCTTTTCAGAAAGGGACCGTGTCCCCTCTTAGTGCTTTGTCTGAACCATGCTGGCTGGCTTAAATGGGCTCCCCAGGGTTAGGAGCTCCTCTGTCATTCTAAGCTGCCATTTTATGCTTTGGTGTCCTCTTCACTTATCCATAACCAGAGCCAAATCCTGCTCACTTTATTCACAGGAATCACCCACTGAAATAAATAATTGCATAAATTTTGGATTAGAAGGATTAGATGTCCAGTGGCATTCTGTGCTTAACTTCTTACAATCATTCAGCAAAGCCCATGATTCCCACACTGTTACAACCACTTGGCTGTAGCTAGAAGGGAAAATATCATCTTGGCCCTTGTATTGATGTATTTGCTTTGAGCTCCTAGCAAACCAACCAACAGCCTTCATTGTTTGGCTCATTTTTTAAATTCTACCTGAAGAAAACCTTTGGTTTTCCAAAAAGAACAGCTACATTGGGCTGACTCTTTGCACGTACAGTGCCCAGGGTGTTGCAGAGGTCCTTCATCCCCACCCAACAACAGTCACCAAGCTGAAGGCTTCCTAATGCATCAATTAATCAATTAAAGTGCTAAATGAAACTAATTGGATAGACACAACTTGTAATGAGGTAGGGCTGAATTCTGGACAGATTTGTCTGATGGGGTTTTTTTCTGGTAGCCAGGTCAGCTTCTAAGATGACTCTTCTAGACTTTTAGCAGAAAAGGTCATGTACATTCATTATTCCAATAACATATATCAAGGTAATTGTACAAAATTTCTGGGGAGACAACTGAAATGGGAGTAGCCACAACACTGGGAATGTGAGGTAGACAACTTCTTTACTTAAAAATAAAAGTGTGAACACTCAGTACTTTGAACTATTAACATCTTGATTTTCTTAACTGCTAACCAGGGAAGAGCCAAAAGATATGCACTCCTGGTCCCTAATTTTATTTTTTTTTCCTGTGTTGAAACAGTTCTGTATCTTCATGTATGATTTACTTTTTGTTACCTAGTGGTAAAAGAACCAGTTAAGACTCACATGAAGAGAAAGATAGTTTTTTTATTGCAGGTAGAACTTCTGAACTCTGCAGAAGGCCTTCATGACTTTGTGTGGACTTTGCTAGGCTTGCCAACCAGGACTGCAGAAACCCCCAATGTGCAGAGCAGTGGGAGGAAGAAGCACAAGTCTTTTATTGCCCTTTGTAGGGCCAGGAGTTGGACTCAATGATCCTGATGGGTCCCTTCCAACTCAGCATATTCTATTTTCTATGATTCATATTAATTCATAAGTCAAGAAGGCTCAGACCATCTCCACTTTCCAAGATGGTGAGCTTTAATTTTAAGCTTGCATTTGATTCCCCAGATCAAAGGAGAAGAGGGTAGCTGTGCCACTAGAATCAAACTCCTGCCTGTACCATTTCCTATTCTGTTGCCATATTTCAGACATGATTGTGATTACCAAATAACCCTTAATCATCCCAAATACACTTCTGAAGGTTATGTCCTCTATAAAGTGATATCTTTCATGATAGCAGAAGAGACAGAGGGTCCATTTTCAAAACTAAATAATACACTCAAAACCTGAACAAGCCTTCCTTTTACACAATTGAATCTATGTGTGTCTATCAAATAATTAGATTGTCATGTGCAATTGCCCAGAAGAAATTCAGATTCTGCACCAGGGACACACGTGAGAGTTATAAATTTTGCATATGCAATTCGAACTGCTTTGCTGTATAATCCTGACCCAAGGAGTTTTCAAATGCACCGTTTCATCTGATTAGATCTGAAAACATTTTTGTTGATTTTACTCAGTGATTAGCAAACATGAATTGCACTCTGTAATGTGTAAGTCTTCACAGATTCCAGAATTAGGTCCCAAACTTAAATTTGGCATCAACAAGTAAAGCAAAATATTCAATAATCAGAATACCCTAAACTGGAATTATTTGTCCAGGTTGCTGAAATCTGTGACCCTAAAAAGCTGGCTGTATGGTCTGTATTTTCCCCAAACTGTGAAATTAAATTCCTTTTATGGATCCATCACGGTGGTATGGAGCCATTAGATACATCATCCTACACTTGTCAGCCAGCCTTTCCTGCTCATCAGGACTGTAAGGCATATTAAGCACACAATAATAGTACCCTTCAGGATGATTAGGTTGTCACATTTTCCAGTTGAATAATGTACTTTGCTCCTGAATCCCACAAGCAGCAGAGGGCTTCTTTGAAACCCAGGTCCGTGTTCCACTTGCATAAGGTGGTGCCAGGGACGCTTCTTTCTCCTCTGCCATCGAGTTTTCTTCTCCAATTCTTCCAGTGTGGTACCTGTGAAGGTCAGGACAGATGCCAGGTCTTCAGACAGCCATGCTTCATCTTGCAGTGCCAGTTCCTGGAAAGAGGCTGAAATGTTCTGGCAAGCTGCAGAGTCACAATGCTGAGTGAAAAGAAAGTTGTTCAAACAACATCTAATGGACTTAATCCCCACTTCCTGCCCTTTCAGGATAACAACTGAGTTTCAAAGGCAGTGCAAACTAATATACAATTCCTAGGAACAGTTTGACAAAGTTAAAACATCCATCAGACTGAAACTGGTGGCAAATAAAAGTCTCTGAAGAGACTAGAAAGGTGAAAGACAAATTTCTTTTGTGATTGTTTCAATTTACCCAGTGACCTTCAGCCTGGCCATGGCCAGGCATGAAAAACACAGCCTGGCCAGAGCAGTTCCTGACCTCAGCAGCCCCATTTCTTTGCTGTGTATGCCAAGGCTTGGGTGGCTCTTGAGCTCTTTTGGTGCCTTGCAGGGAAAATTCATCCTGTGTCCTGTAGATGTTTAACTTAAGTGGGGACTGACATTGTTGAGTCAGGGATGGAAAGAAGACTCTTAGTCTTCAGGTGGATCAGAAGGTAAAAGTATTTAATGAAATTAGCAGGTTTTTTTATAATGTGACTTGTTAAGGTGATACTTGATTGGTTTTAAAGTAGAAACATCTCACATTATGGTGAGTATGAATAGCACACTCTGGAGAGCTGTATCTATAACCAATGGTTACAGAGAGATAATAATTGTTTGAATTCTTTTGTCTAAGTTTCCCACAGCTTCTACACAGCTTCCCAGGATTTTCCTGGGAGAATGATGTCTCTCTCTGTTCAGAGGATATGTAATTACTACAGGGGAAAAACTCATATCCAACTGTTTGCTGTTTAGAGTCAATAGGTATTTCAGGGGTCAATCTCAGGTTTATCACTCTTATGTTTATCTCTTCTGGTAGCTGTTCCTTTTATTTGGTTGCATCTCTACAAGAAAAAACCCCACAACTCAAACCCCACTGAGATGTGTTCCCTGTTGCTTCTCTGGAAACTCTCTCCCAAGATGGTGGGTGGATGACAAGGTACCACTGACTTCAGGCCTCCTCCTGCTACGCAGAAGTACCATGGCTGTGATGCAAAGTCATTTTTTGTTTTAAATGGGTCAGTTTTGTACTTGCCAGTTGTATATCATGCAATGCCATTATCATCTGAGCTACTTTGTTTCCCCTGCCCTGTATCAGGTCTGCTTTGCACTCTTTTTTGTGGCGTTAAGAAAGCGTGAGGACATTAGCATCACAATACTCCACGTTGTACCTTTCTGGCTGCCTTGAGAAAAACACAACTATGTAGACATGCCTAGTTTGGATCCAATTTGTAGACTTGGGGACCTACCACAGGATCTTCTGCTGTCAGTGACCATAACAGTGCCATGTAAATCTTCTGAGGTGCCACCAGGAATTCAAACTTTTCCACTACCTCGGGCATAGGTGTGTGTGCAAAAAATGAGTTTTGGGGTTTCTTGTCCTGTTGTTAGCTGTGCTTATTGTGCCAGTTCTCCTCTTCTGGGCTGGGGCATCCTCCTCCTGAATCACTGCTGACAGCTCCTAACAACACAAGTGGTGGCCCTGGAGCCACTTTTCCCATCCACACTTGCTGTCGGCAAGATTCCCAACTGAAAATGCCAACAAAGCAAATTATATG
This sequence comes from Camarhynchus parvulus, assembly GCF_901933205.1. Lineage (NCBI taxonomy): Eukaryota > Metazoa > Chordata > Aves > Passeriformes > Thraupidae > Camarhynchus > Camarhynchus parvulus. Next base: position 9,339,673 of record NC_044586.1, read on the forward strand.
CTATTGTGCAATCATGCTATAATCATTTCTGTAGGAAATGTGCCTTTAATAAGTGCATTGCAAGAAATTCCCTTCTCTTTTGTGTTTAGCATAATGAGCCTTCAAGACAGCATTTTAAAGAAAGCATAGTAGTCACTGAGCTCCTATTTCTGTGTTTATTTATCCAGCAATTTACGTTAAGCCTCAAATATAATTAGCTTTTTTTGATAAACACTAAGCAAACTTGGAGTGTTTTAAAAACATAATAGGGCATCCTGCAGTGGTTCTCTTTTTTAATGCTTTATTCAGAAAAGATATTCCGGGATGCCACAGGTTCTCCTGTCTCACAATGGTTAGTAGCTGGTGTTCTTCAGTCCTTTCTCAGCCTTGTCTGCTGGCAAGTAGTTGCCCTCAGGAGTCATTAAGTTTTATTTAGCAAAGGATGTTAGGGTTTGCTGCCAGATAGTTTGGCAAAATTGACACTTTTTAACCACCTAATCAAAGCAAAGCAACTAGCCTTGGCTCATTCGGGTCAGGAGGAGGATTAATGAGGTGGAGCCCACAGCGGAGGTGCAAATACCAAGGCAGGGCTTGATGCTGGTGTCTTCAGGTGTGTGTGGACAGCACAGTGCAGCTCCAAGCCGCATTGAGCTGGTACTCCTGGACCTCTGTGCCTGACCCTGCAGAGTAAACCTCAGGTGTGGAGCTGGTTCCTGGGATCCTGGCAAAGTTCTGTCCCTGCTCAGGTTGTTGCAGATCATTTTTATAATGCTGACTCTAGAACTGTCTCCTTGTGACTCCTGTGTGCTGTTCCAAGCTTCCAGATGAGAGTCAGAATATATCTGTCCTCTCATCCCTGACACATGTCCCTCCTTCTGGTAGAGCCCAGTCCTGAAAAACAGTGGGTGCTCTAAAAATGCACAGGAATATCCATCCCTTGGGACTTGGTGCAGTCTCTGCATTGCTGTTCCTGCCCAGGAACACACAGTGGGAGTTCAGCAGAGTGGAGACCTCATTTGCCCATGGAACCCTTAAGATGGAAGTGAGGATTTACAGGTTGTCTCTTTATTCAGCAGAGACATTTTACTTGTGCTACCCAAAAAAAGCCTGCTTCTCTCTGCTGGCCAGAGAGGGAACATGATGTGCCCTCATTTAGGATGACTGCTAACACCAGCTAGTAAGAAGTGTTTTCTTCCTTTGGTGGGCTGCAAAGGAGCTGTTACAAAACCTCTCAGCTGGCACCCCAGGAGCTGTTAGCTACTGCCTTGCTCTGGCAGCAACGCCGGTTGGAGCTGTGTGCCCTCTCTGCTAGAGTGACAGCACAAACTCCTCAGTTTTAGAGGCTTCCAAGGAGACATTGGCAGTTCCTTTCACCAGCACAAAACCAAGGGGAACTAAAAGGGAGAAGCTGTGTTTATGCATCAGGCCTTCCCTCTTTCACACCTCCAAAGTGAACAGTTGGATGTTGCTTATTTTTGGAACAAACAACATTCAGTAAACACCATCTGCTTCTGAAAAAATGAGCAACACTTGCTAAAACAGAAACAACAATATGCATTAAAATACCTCTCAAAGAACAACAGGCCCCATAAAAATATAACAAAGGCTGAGGTTTTGTTCAGTTCCAAAAGTGTTGATAGAAAGAAGTTTTTGCATTAAGTCTAAAATAGAACTATTGCTAACAGAATCCTAAAATAAACCAGAAAAGTTACTTTATTTTTCTTTTTTCTGCATGAAGTCCAAACCAGAAATCTAGCAACTGCTTATAAATCTGTTTCCATGATAAAGCATGTGGAGTGCCATACAGAATTTGCATCATTACTTCTATGGTGTCATGAACCCATTTTTGCCTTACACAGAACTGAAAGCAGTTCAATTTGATGGGCAAATTCCAAGTTGTCCTCTCAGATGTCACTTGTTCAGCGTTGTCTTTCTGGGAATTGTGAAAGTCAGTGAATGCCCTGTCCTAATCCTTGCCCTAGTGAAAAATATCACTAAATGAAGATCCTTGGAGCAGCTTCCTCCCTTCATGCCAGGAGGGTGACCTCTTGCTCTTTTGTTTCTCAGAGTATGTCTCATGGAATTGTCACTCAGTGTCACAAAGAGAGACTCTGACAATTATGAAGAGAATTGCTCTGCTGAGCATGGCTTTTCTCTGGTCTCCTCAAGTGGGCTGTGGAGAGGGACTTGGACAGTTATTCTGTGATATTGGCATCAATGTCATATTAAGGCTATGCAGGCACTGCTCACTTCTGAAGTCAGCCTCTGTGAGCATGTCATCACCTGGAGCATCATCCACATAAAAGACCCTTAATGTGCTTCAGGCTGCTCCAGGCCTCATGCAGGTTCTGACTTTGCAAGACCTTGACAAATTTGTTATGTCGTCTGTTGATATTGTACCTCATCCATACAGCGAAAAAGTCATGGGCCTCCTTTTGGGAACAGGAGGAAACCCAGGCCATGGAATACTGAAAATCTCTGTAAAGGGGTTAACAAAACCAGGACTGTGTTAATGGAAAACTGCACAAGCTTTGGGGCAATGTGGGTGGAAGTGAGTTGACCATGGTGTAGGTGTTTTAGCTAGTTTGGGCAGCTTTAGATGGAAGAAATCCTTGTTGAGAGATGTGTTGAATAATGCAATAAGACACCGTCCTTGTAGCCCTGCCTTCCAGGTTCGCTGTCAGGACATTAAGGGATAGTGCATGAGTCTGTTCAGTACATTTTAGCTAAATGATCCTAATTGCTCTGGATCAGCAGCACGGCTGCTTAATAATACATCATCCTCCTGATCAACTGACCCTCTGTGGTCTTTAGAGACAAGGGTTTTTTCTGCATTATTGACAAAGACATTGAATAGGAGTGGACAAAAATACGTTTCAATAAATGTTGTTCGTTTGCAATGATATTTTTAGACCTGTCAGCCAGCTTTTAACCCAGTGAATAGGTAGCATGATAGTTTGGTGTTATTCCAGTGTTTTAATCAAAGTTTCGTGTGATACCAAGTGAAATACACAGTAGAAGTCCTCAGTCCATTACCTATATCAACCAAACCAGTAATCTTATCCAGAAAACAAATCAAGTTAGTTTGACAAGATCTATTTTCATAAACCCGTGTTGACTGGCATTAATTATATTTCCCTCCTTCCATTCTTTATTAATCAAATCCCTTATCAGCTGCTGCACTGTTTTGCCTGGGTTTGATGTCAGGCTGACAGGTCTATAATTACCTGGGTCGTGCCATTTACCCTTTTTAAACAGTGGCACAATATTAGCTCTCCTCCCAGCTCTGGTGCTTCCTCAGTGTTTGGGAAATGAGGAGCTGAAGAACTGCTTCAGTTTCTGGTAAAACTCTTGGAAATAATTTTCCAGGTTGGCTGATGTCTCACTTTTGTGCTTATTTTTTAATACCTCTATTAGCTGCTATTGCAGTGGAGGACATGTCATAATCACCCTCTGATTTTGTTTACATCAGTAAATGACACAAAAGCTCAATACAGCAAATTGATGAGTTTTCCTAACTACACCAAAGTGCTGTATATTGAGCATGTCTGCTTTTTCCTTATTGCTGTTAGTGCCATTTGTGTCCCTTCTTCTTAAAATCAGTAGTGTAAAGCCATTGTTAGGAGCTTTTGCTTCTGATATAATTTAAGTCTTCCAGTATGGAAATTTACCTCAAAGCACTTTATGAGCTTCAGGTGAACAGACTGGATTCCAAAGAATAGAATAGAATAGAATAGAATAGAATAGAATAGAATAGAATAGAATAGAATAGAATAGAATAGAATAGAATAGAATAGAATAGAATAGAATAGAATAGAATAGAATAGAATAGAATAGAATAGAATAGAATAGGAATGGGTTGGGTTGGAAGGGGCCTTAAATATCACCTGTTTCCACACCCATGTCATAGGCAAGGGTATTGCCTACTAGATGAGGTTAGGCAAAGTCCCATTTGATCTGGCCTTGAACACTTCTAGGGAGGGAACATCCACAACTTCTCTGGCCAGCCTGTTCCAATGCTTTACCACTTCCAAGTAAAGAAATTCATCCTAACATCTTACCTAAACCTCCCCTCTTTTAGTTTAGAATATTGTCCCTTTGTCCTATCCCTATTTGCCCATGTAAAAAGTAGCTTACCAGTTTTTTAATAAGAGTCCTCGAAATCCTGAAAGTACTGAAATTATCCACAATTTGACTAGGGATCTCAGCCTCATGAAGCTCAGTAAGTTTCCAGAGTCCTTCACAGCACACCTAAATGTTGCTGCCATGCCCAATGTAGTATTGTGTGATTGATTCACACAGAAGAGCCAGAGCAGTCAGGCCTTTGGAGGCTCAGCCTCTCCTGGTTTCATTGTGCATCCTTTCCTTGGAGGAAATTGGTCTTTCCATGTGCTATCTGCAGGGTACCCATTAGAAATATATTTATGACATGAAAAAGGAAGGAAGGAAGGAAGGAAGTGGCGGAAGGAAGGAAGGAAGTGGCGGAAGGAAGGAAGGAAGTGGCGGAAGGAAGGAAGTGGAGGAAGGAAGGAAGTGGCGGAAGGAAGGAAGTGGCGGAAGGAAGGAAGGAAGTGGCGGAAGGAAGGAAGGAAGGAAGCGAAGGAAGGAAGTGGCGGAAGGAAGGAAGTGGCGGAAGGAAGGAAGGAAGGAAGGAAGGCGGAAGGAAGGAAGGAAGGGAAGGAAGGAAGGAAGGAAGTGGCGGAAGGAAGGAAGGAAGGAAGGAAGGAAGGAAGGGCGGAAGGAAGGAAGTGGCGGAAGGAAGGAAGTGGCGGAAGGAAGGAAGGAAGTGGCGGAAGGAAGGAAGGAAGGAAGGAAGGAAGGAAGGAAGGAAGGAAGGAAGGAAGGAAGGAAGGAAGGAAGGAAGGAAGGAAGGAAGGAAGGAAGGAAGGAAGGAAGGAAGGAAGGAAGGAAGGAAGGAAGGAAGGAAGGAAGGAAGGAAGGAAGGAAGGAAGGAAGGAAGGAAGGAAGGAAGGAAGGAAGGAAGGAAGGAAGGAAGGAAGGAAGGAAGGAGAGAGAGAGAAAGAAAAGAAAGAAAAAGAAAGAAAAGAAAGAAAGAAAGAGAAAGAAAGAGAAAGAAAGAAAGAAAAAGAAAGAAAAGAAAGAAATACAGTAATAAGAGTGGAAGAAACTCAGATATTAAAAAGGGGGCCAAAGAATTATTTCCTTGTCTCAGTGGTGTGGGTGGCAGATGTGAGAAAACATGGCATGAATCTCTCCTCACATTCCTCCTCATTTTGTTGAGGAATATTCAGTTTTGCTGCATTTAAACATTTAAGATATCTATTGGGAAAAGCAAGGAGAAGATGATGCTTTTTAGACAAGTTCTTGCTGCAGATTTCCATTTCATGCTAGATTGCATAGAAGAAAGCAACCTGTGTGCATGAAAGGCTGGTGTGAGGGGTAGGCAGGTGCTGGTATCAGGAAGGGGAGGCAAGTGCTCAGCATGCAATCAGATAAAGGGAGCTGTTTGGCATTAGTGTGTTAGCTTTGTCCAAGCTGCCAGCATCTCCAAAGGGCCACAGCACACTCTTCATTTGTCACCCCAGCGCACCTTTTGTGTGAATAATTTCCCATTGGTATTACCCAGAGCTTGGAGTCGATAGCTGGACTAGCCTCTTTGCTTGTACTATTATTTCCAGCAAGCTTCATATATCTGCAGTAAATCCAGGAGGATTTGCAAGTGGGCTGAGGAAGTATGAGTGACAGAATGAGCTGATAAGGCCTGAGTCCCAAAGAAACAAAAGGCTTCCCATTTTGTCCTGACAAGACAGGCGCTGCCTTGGAATTGATTTGATTTGATCAAGATTTTGCCAGCTGACCCCAAAAGTTCATGCAAGTGAAGAATTAAGCCCCCAAGCTTTCTCTCACTCACTAGTAAACCTTCACATCAGTGCCAAAGATGAGAGTATCTGTTGTGAGTTTTGTTGCCTGTTTGTTTTTATAAAGCAGGATCACTGAGGCTTTTCCCGCTGACCCATTTTTGATGGTAAGAAACTGAAAAGTGTCTAATGACCCACAGCTCTGCGGACAGAGCATCTTGAAAGAAACCTTAGTTGCAAAGCCAGGCATCAAGCTACAAGGCTATTGAACTTTAATACACTCTGAAAGGGTAAGACCTAATGAGGTAAAACATAATAACTTTCTGTAAATCCTCCTTGAACTTGTGCCTAACCAGGGAAGCATGAGACAGGGGTAGCATGAATCAGAATGCCTGCCTGATATTATAGAGCCAGACATTTTCAAAAGTCAGCAGAAAGTCTTTAGGAGGGTGTAGAAAGGTTCAGGTCTACTTCTAGTTTGGCAGAAGTGAAGACAAATTATAAAAGGAAAGCATGACCACCCTTGGCAGCTGGGCTAGCAAAGGAAAAACTGGTGCTAAAAAATTAAAGCTGTCCAAAAGAATGGGGTCTTGAAAGAAATGCATTTCTTCATAACAGATATCATTGTTTGAGCTATACATCATGGTAATGTGCAAGTTTTGTCGAGGTGCTGTGAAATAGATTGTCCTGCCCATCTTTGGGGGCATGTGGGAGGAGAACACACCTTTTTCAGTTTCATCATGCTTTACTGAGAATCTTTTACCTGCCCAATCTTTACTGAAGTGGTTGTGCTTATACATTTATTGCCCAGGGACGCTTGAGTTTGATGATATACAGTTGAATTTTTCCCCTCCTAGCCTTTGCTATTTCATGGCAGAGCTTTGGGAATGGTGGACTGGCTGCCCCTTGCTGTTGCAATGGCATCCACACCCTTATTTGCAAAGACTAGGTAACATTTGTGTAACCTAGCAAGAGGTATCCAAAATATTAGGATTTCTATATGTATGTGTATGGGTGAGAGAAAGGAGGAGGGGGGAGAAGAGTGGAGAAACTAGTTTCAGATCAAAGTCTGAATCTTAAATTTATAAGGTGTGTTTCTTTTTAAGGGGGAATAAAGTGAGTTATTTACAATGCCTCATGGATTCCATACCTGGAAGTTACAGGACTGCCTGTTGGGGATGCCTGTAAAATGAGGTGCCCTTTGGACCCCCTTAACCCAGAAAAGAGGTCTCCTCTTTCATATGAAAGTGTTGCTGTGTGCCTCAATTTGCTTTTACTTGTTTAACATGGGAGTACAAACTTTACAGGCTCTTGAACCTGTTCTGTGCTTTTATCTGCCAGTAGTGCTGTGTTAAATCTATCTCTGCCCATAGTTCATGGCAAACATTGAGAACCTGTAAAATTGTTGGACAGCCCCATTTAGAAAACATTTTTGATTGAATGTATTGTCACACTTTTCTTGCAATAGGGTATATTAAAATGATTTATTTTGATTAAAAACATGAAATTTTAAAGTATTTCAAATGCAGATGAGAAATTAATCCCTTTGCATTTACAAAATATTGATGGACTTTAAAAGGGGCTGATTTTTTGGAAGAGAGGTGCATGCCTTTGCATACACTTTTGACATTCAGTTTATATCTTTTACACAATGTTAGTCTGACCCCTGGTTCTATATGAAATGGTTGGCTCTGAAAAGCAAGTATGTTGATTCAGAATTATTGCCAGGGGCCTGAAGGTTTGTGTTCCCAGACCTGATGTTTTAATGGCCAAGTCCCACCATAAGTTAGTTTCTACTTCAGCAAAATTTCTTCAGCTTCTTGTAAGTATTATATTGGTTTTAGAATTTAATTGACCCCCTGGTTATTCTTTCCCTTGTAGTTTCCTTTCTATGTGTCTATAAACATCTATGATAGCCCAGTCAACAGCATTACTTAATTGGCTGAAGATCCTAATCCAGCTTTCCTGAAAGGAAAAGCATCCTGGACACAGTTGCCAATTATTCCATTATCTCTATTGGCAGCCTGGTGTACTTTGATGTCCTTCAAAGCTCTGACACAGATATCCCATGGGAGACCATTGTCTCCAGTTAAACCACAGTGCTGAAGAGCAGTGATTTCTGTGTCTGCTACCACTGTGTTCACTGGCTTTGGAAATGTTACTTAATCTTTTGCATTCCCTATCTGTAAAATGGGAAAAAATGTGTTATTCAGGGAAGGTTAAGAGGGTTCATCTTTTGATGTTCATAAATGTTACAAAATCTTCTTTATAGTTTAAAGAACAAACAACAAATGTAATTAAAAAGTAAATGGAAGTTATGGAGCAGGATAGGAATACAGGATGGTACTGATTTCGTGATATGGCTACCTCAGTTTTTATCTTGCTTTGAAATATTTTGAAATGACAAGGCTAAAGTTTCCTGTATAGTTTGACTTTTACCCTCTTTCTTGCATCATGATGTGGCAATTAAGCATGTAATACTGTCGTATTTTCCATAATTTCCTGGCCTTTAAGTACTTGACTTTTCAATTTTAATATTCTTTTAATATGAGAAGCTTACTAAAAGTATGAGAGCTCTAGTTTACAAAAGCAAAGTAAGCCACTTTCCCCTCCTCAGGAACGGGGCGTGCTGCCAAAGCTGACGTGGCCATGAGCTCTGCATAGCCACAAGATCCCCAGGCAAGTGTCCCCCACGCCTGGGTGTTCCCCTGAGTGTGCCTGGAGCCTTCCTGTATTTGCCTGGCCTTTTCCTTCACCACCCTGGTTCATACCCATTTGCTGGACCCTCTTCTCTGCAAACTTTTGACTTTTTTATGGGTTGTGTCCTGTGCACCCTGAGAAACACACAGGAGTTCTGAAAGCAGATATACAGGCACAGCTGAGTGCATGGAGCAAATGCTACAGGTGGTGGCCAGCTTGGGAACAAAGAACCAAACACTAATTTTCCTGTTCTTTGCACTATTAATAAAGCTTGTTTTTCTATTAAGTGCCTTTTTGAGGTATGATCTTAGAAATATTGGACCAAAAATATTTTAGTACCAGTTACTTATTTTTTCTTTGAAGGGATTAAATTTTAGTTTTGCAACCCTCTTCAAAATATTTTGTTAGAATTATTTCTGGTTTCAATAACAACAACTTTTTTAATTCTCAGCATTGGGTGAAAGTACATTATTCTACCTGTACCTAAGGAAAAAATAACCTTGCTACTGTGTCTGCAAAGCTGGAATACTTACCTGTGACCATGTTCACAGGGGTCTTAGGATGAGGGAAGGATGAGGATCTGACTCCATGTTTCAGAAGGCTTGATTTATTATTTTATGATATATATGATATTAAAACTATACTAAAAGAATAGAAGAAAGGATTTCATCAGAAGGCTAGCTAAGAATAGAAAAAGAATGGAATGATAACAAAATCTTATGACAGATGGAGAGTCTGAGCCAGCTGGACTGTGATTGGCCATTAATTAGAAACAACCACATGAGACCAATCACAGATCCACCTGTTGCATTCCACAGCAGCAGATAATCAATGTTTACATTTTGTTCCTGAGGCTTCTCAGCTTCTCAGGAGAAAAAATCTTAAGAAAAGGATTTTTCAGAAAATATCATGGCTACACTTACCTGCTTTGGAATCAAGATTTGGCCTTGTCTTGTGCAGGGGCAGGAGTTCGACTCGGTGGTCCCTGTGGATCCTTTAAACTCAGGATGTTCTATGATTCTCTGACTTCACATTTGGTACAGGGTGACTAATTAGCCCAGCCTGAAGGGTGCATGCTCTCTCTATCTCATAAATCTCACCTGTTCTTGATGCTGTTTCAGTACAGACATGCTGAGATGGATTTATTTCGAGTTTGGCATCTGGCTTTTCTTAGGCTTTCCTCCTCTGTGCAAACTGTGTAGGGCAGAGTAAGGGCCTGAGCATGACTCTGCAGGCAATCACACTGGGCTCCCTCCCTGGTAAAGGCAGTGAGGGGAGACAGAGCCTGATGGTGGAAGGGCAGAAGAATGTTCCTGGCTGTAAAGTGCTGAGCAACAGCAGGAAGAATATGGCAGACCCAAACGTGGGTCTGCTCAATCCCAGAGACCTCTAGCAGCCTTTTAGGGTATATACTATGACAGGTACAATGCACCAGCTCCCCCTGACCTCAGTCTCTGTGACTCCTACTGGGGGCACTGCAAGCAAGCTTATATTGAAAGCTATGGAGCTGTTTTTAAATGGTTCTTTACAGCAGAGAATAATTAATTAAACAGGTGGTTCCATGAGCACTGCTACTAATGATGGCTGCTTTCCAGGATTTCTCTCTCGTGTGGATTTCCAGGCTGTAACAAAGGTTGAGCTCATGCTGAGGTCTTTCCCTCAATGAGGGAATTAATAGGGCCTCTCTCCCTCCCTCTACTCTGCTGCCTATTTTCATGAAAGTTGTAGGTACTTAATTCCTGTCAACCCTCTACACCTCTGTCTCACTTGGTCAAAATTGATCAATGATTTTAAAACTTCCTGGGGATGGGGAGAATAAACAAAGGGAGAGAAACAGATGCATGAGGAACGTGGCTGCAGAAAATCTGTTTCCTAAAGTTGAAATTATTGCCCAAGATTAGAATGGAAGATTGCTCTTTGTTTGCCCCTTTGGCCATATTGGAGGAAAAGAACAAATTAGAGGAGATCAATGGTGCTGGTGAGGCTGTCCATACAGTTTTGGTGTTCGTGTCTTAAAAAGTCTTTTTAGGAGGAACAAGAATCACTGGAAAATCTTTTAAGGAATGGTAAAAATGTTTGACAGAAGTACTTCATTTAATTTCCTCTGAGCATAATTTTTACTACAGCATGTAAGTCATTTTATAGGGAGGATATAATACATAAAGGGTTCTTTAACCTTGCAAAAACCGATTTTGTCAAGATTTAAAACAAGTTCAAGTGTCATGTAAGCCAAATACTGGTTTAAGAAATAATGAACCGTACATCTACATGAGATTCTCCATATTCTGCCAGCTTCAGATGAAAACAGGAACGTCTTCCTGAAATCTGTGCTTTGTCTAGGTACAAATAATTGGACCAGTTACACAGGAATATATGACATCCTTTGGCCTTTGTGATTCAGCAAAGCAGAGTAGATGGTTTAAGAGCCTAATCTGACCTTAAAAGTTGCTTAAATAAGTATGGAAGTTTTCTTTCCTGATCCTCCATTTCTGGGAGAGGCATGACCCTCCATCTTTCACTTCCTGAAATTGTTAATTGCTTCCTGAATTGTTAATTGCTTCCTGAATTTGATTAAATACTCAGATGCAAGGGAAGTTGCAACTTTATATAACACTTAGGAGAGAAGAAACATCAAGGTTTTATTACAAGTGAAATGACAGCTTTTCTTTCATGGTTTGCTGTTTCCCAGAATCGCCAGAGGGCGCCAATGCAGATCTTCCCAGAAGTGATGCTTCCCAGAGGGTTGGAACCTCTACATCTCCCAAGTCCATGACAATGTGCAAACAAAAAAAGGTCAACTTCTGAAAATTTTTGTGGTGAAAACAGGGATTAGATCCCGGGGAAATGCTCAATACTAAGTGCAGTACAAATCTTTTCTGGAACCTATGCCATTGGTTGTCTTTGACTTAAATATTTCTTAGATGCTGACAGTAAGATAGACCTGAGCAAAACCAGTTTGGCCAGAAATTAGTTTTCTCATTCCTTTCAGCATCACAGTTAAGTTTGGAATTAGAAAGAACACCATGTGATAACAACAATCTTGGAACATCTGTCAATTTGTTCTTGAAATAGAAATCTCTGCTGCTGTTTTGACATGGAAAGCCAAGACATTTTTGTTGCTTTTATCACACGGATTTGGTTCATCTGGAGTATATAGGATAAGAAACAATGGCATTCAGGCATCTTTATTTGTCCTTTTGTACCCTTTAGGACACAGCAATAAACAAACAATGAACATTCCCTCCCAATAGGAACATTCCTTGCACATGTCCCAAAACACAACCTGAACACAAATGTACTCTTTTAAAAGAAAACAAGAGATTTATGTTGTAAGTTTGTTTAGATACCAGCCAGAATACCACATTGCCACCACATTGTGAATCACTCTTTCTCTCTTTACAGTAAAATAATTTTACTGATAATAATGATGATAATAATTCAGATTTTATTCTGGCACAGTTTTGCAAATTATTATCTCTGTTTTCCAGTTCTCATTCTGAATGAACAAGAAACTGGAAAAGCTGAGACCCAACGCTTTTTCCCCATCAGGTCCTGACTTTCCTAGTGATTTCCCTTGATGTGAAAATAGGATTTCTTTCCTATGAACATGATGATGAGGTGATAGAAATGGCAGTCTTGGGACACAGAGAAAGAGATTGGAAAGGAACCAATAATTATTAGGACGAGTTTGAATACAGGCGTGATGGAGTTGGCACCATCCACAGAACTCATGAGCTCTGCCCGTGTTTGTGGCATGACCTGACTGTCCCCTCCAATTTTCTCATCCTACTCCCATCAGTTATTCATGCTGTGTTAGGTGTGAGGAAGCAAGGCCAGCTTCATACTTCGTCTTCTTGGATGACAGGCCTGGAAACAAGCAAAAAACCTTGAGGATAGGGAATCCTATGTGGTGTTTTTTAATGACGTCCTACTTGATCTCAGTAAGAGAGAGAAATAGGAAATTGTTTGTCTTTTCTGTGATATAGCTGCTTAATAGTGAAAGACAAAAGTTTTTTTGTATACCTGTCTCTTCTGACTGGAGCAAACCAAAGGAATTTGATTTCTAGTGGCATATTTGGGAGAACCTATGGAGGATGCTGCTCTGCAGATCTCAAGTCTGAGGAGGTTCTCTGCTTTAACATTTAAAACAAATAACAAGACCTAGCCACACTCCCAGACTACTGCCTGACCAGGATGAAGCTCTTACGCTTTATACAGTTAAACATCTCCTATTCATAGCTAAATTTGACTTTGTGCCCTGGGCCAGGTGAAAAGACATTTCCAAATAAGAAAGAGAAGGGGAAAAAAAAAAAAAAAGAAAACCCACAACAAAAACAACCAAAACACAAGAAGCAAACCATAAAGCATAAAGTGAAATTTCTGCAAGAAGAGGTGTCTGTGGCCAGTGTTGTTGTGCATCTAAAAAAATAGTTCCCTTTATGGCAATTCACAGAAATTCTTAAGGAAAAGTGGGGAAAGGAGTTCTTTTATGGGCTATTTTATCCTTTTTTTGTCTGCTCTTGCAGTCGACTTTTTGGCAAAATACTGCATCTTCAGCCAGGAGAAGTTGGCGATGCACAAAAGGGCTTTTGAAGCAGTAAGTGTAAATTCAGACTTCTTTTCTTTTCCTTTCTTCCTTTTTTTTTTTCCTTCCCTCTCCCTCTCCTCCTGTGTCTGTAGACAGCTAAGCAGAAATAATAAGCACCATTGCTTGCAGTACACGTCCCATGAATTACGCTGACATCAAATGTAACTTTAGAATGGAGGCACGCTTTATTCTTTTCGACGAACTGTTCCCCTATCCATTCTTTATTTACATGTCGTGAGCCTAAGCGCTGCACAGCCAGTCAGAACACACACACAAGAGGGGGGAGAAAAAAGGAGGCCATTAAACAAATTAAAAGGGATGGGGATGACTAATACAGTACTCTTGGAATCTGCAATTTGATTAGTCTGAGTTTAATACACAAAAGCAGCGCCGAAGCAGGAGGGGAGTCGAAGTGCTCTTTAATAACCTTCTACAATTAAATTATGGTGATGAATTTAACTATTCTGTGCTTCTAAAGGGGTCTTATTATCTGATTGACTCTGAAAGAAAGTCAGTATTTAACCAGGGTTCTTGAGTCCAGCTATTGGAAGTCGTACAGTAGTTTTATGCATTAACAACTATTTTTTTTTGTTGTTGCGTGCCTCTTCCCATTTGAATTAATCTGTGATTTGAGAAAGATGGCTCTAAGGGTTATTCTCACTGCTTTTGATAGGAATGTATTCTGGCCTTCTTACTGTACTGCCCAGAGAGTTAAGATGAAATTTATGTAGTTGGATTTGTCTCCTGTTCTGTATTTTTGCTCGTAATTTTTAATTTTCAGTTATCATTTTCGACTACTTCCCTCTGCTGATCTTCTTTATCGTCTAGCAATGCATCATCTAAATGTAGACTCTGTGTAAAGTATGCAGGGATCTTTGAAACAGACTTTTGCCATTAAATGTCAGGAATGTCATTCCAGTTTATCCTGACTTGAGGTTTTCTCTCTGTTCTTTCCCTTACATGCTTTTTCATATCCTGTAGGTGAAGGTGTTGCATGGAAAAAATATTTAAGTAGAGAGGGAAATTGAATGCATTCCTTAAAATAGTATATTTCTTTTTTCTAGTAAGTATATCTCTTGTGGCTCTTTGATCTTTGACAGATAGACAGAAATAAAGGGACAGAGACCTCATGATTAGCTTGATGGCAAAATCAGAGAGCTGATTTTATTCAAAGCAGAGGGATATCTTGGATGCAGAATCTAAATTTTCCAGCTTTTACTTTGATGGCCAAAATGCTGGAGCTACTTTGCAAATTTTGATCTGAATATTTGGAGAGGATCTAGGCTGAGGGGATGAAAAGAGAGAATTATGCAGAGCACTGACTATTCAGCTAGGGCCTTATTCTGATACTTATTTTCATGCTAAGTTGCATCTTTCTCTGCCAGTAGTTTCACTGGAAAAAAAAAGAAAAAGAAAAAAGAGAAAGATACTATTTCTGGTGCTAAAATGCTGTGCTATTTGAATGAGGGTGCTATATCCAGCACTCATTTTGTTCATGCCCTGAGTGCCCGAGCAGGGCTCAGTGCCTCTGCTCCATCCATTGCAGCTGATGGCTCTGGAATGGCCCCTGGGGCAGCTGAAGGGCAGCACTGCCTCACTGCCTGCACAACACCGAATGTGGGGCCGGGCTCCTGGGTCTTCATTCAGCCCTTGTGCAGCTGCTGGCTCTGCTGAATGAGGCCAGAGTGGAGTTTGGAGCTCTGCTGCTGCACAGAGGAGGGAAGGAGCTGTCCCCCTCTCACCCTGTGCTCACCACAGTGTCCCCTGCTCCCTGCTCCCTGGCAGGTGAGAAACAGGGGGTCCAAAGGGCTGCTTGCCCTCCTTTTGTGGCATTTTGCAGGCTGTTACACAAAAATGTAGGAGAACAAATTATGGTGGCTCACATCTATGTCATAGCTTGCCATGGGTAGCAAAGGAGTAGCTCATGCTGAAGAGAGCACTGCTGAAGCCAACAGTGAGAGAAAAGTGTAGGCTGCATCTCTGGCAGCCCAGTGCTGGGTGGCCTGAATGTCTTAGAGGGGGTTGAAAATTGCTCTAATTTATGTTAGCTGCCCCCAGGAAATGTGAAAGCATCTGAAAGTGGTCACTGCAGCAAAGGAGAGACAAGGGTGTATCTCTTCCCTCCTGACAAAACTGCCTGCACACCTTGGGGAGAGGATGTGGGGAGAGGCTGTGCTGTGCTGCTGGCAGGACAATTCCCTGCATCCCCTGTGCCAAGGGAGCTTGTTCACCCTGAGGCTCCTCAGGTCCCACTGGACAGTGCAGGTCTCAGCATGGTGAGTGTGCTCAGGTGCCCCCTCCTTGCTCTGCTCTCGGCTCTTGAGCTGCTGAACTGTTTTGTTTTGGGATATGTTTCTGGACACTGATGATCTCTACACCTCTGTTAATAAAGATGGAGCTGTGGACAGCTTATGTGCATTTAGAGGCTCTATATATTTTAGGCATGTTTTTTACTCATAATCCATCTTTACCTCCGTGGGCAGTCAGTTAAGACCAAGTATTTTAGACCAAGGACACTGGAGAAAAATTGTATGAATGTTTTGATATTGCAGTTTCTTGTTTTGTCTTAACAGTAAAATCCTTCTTCTTTCATATTAA
Organism: Camarhynchus parvulus; assembly: GCF_901933205.1. NCBI lineage: Eukaryota > Metazoa > Chordata > Aves > Passeriformes > Thraupidae > Camarhynchus > Camarhynchus parvulus. The sequence goes on from NC_044586.1 coordinate 9,355,357, forward strand.
ATCATGGCAGAAACTTCCTTGTGAGCTAATGATGACAGGCAAACATGATGTCAGTTTTTAACAAGATGCCGGGCAGAGGTTTAAGAAAGCTGATTTTTATCAGAAGCTTTTATACTACTTGACTAGTAAAAAAATACATTGTGAGTAACATCCATGGCTCATGCATGGTAAAAAGGGCAGCACACTGCATGAAACCTGGGGATGCTGGGCTGGGGAATGCTTCTTTTTAGAAGACTGTGCTCCCAAATTAACTTGTTCCTATGCTAAGCATAGCAGAAACAGTGCTGCTGCTAAGCAGAACAATCACTCTCCCTTTGTAGTCTGCCTGCTGGTTTGTTCAGGCCTGCTTTGTGCTCAGCCTTGGCTGGGTCTGGGACGGTGGTTCAGTGACTGTGAAGCTCTGTGTTTAGATCCTAGCCAAATCAGTGACACACAAAATCAGGGCAGGCAGCGAATCCCCAATGTGCCAGGTTTAGGAAATCAGCGCTCTGCATAGATGAGCCAATATCCTGTATTTATTTTGCTGTTTTCTGTACCCATTTCTCTTGCATCTGGGTATTTAATACGTATTTCCAACCAGCAACACACCAGCCTTAAATTAAATTCCCTGCTATGAATATCAAAAAACAAGCCCTTCCTTCTCTGTGCTGTTCCAGCTTGCAGCAGCCACCAAGTACAAGACCACACTTCCCCCAAGCCTCCTCCCTCTCTCCTCCTCCCTCCCTCAAAGCAATTTTAAACTGCTTGACTGAATGCAGTATTTGAATGAGGATTTCATATATGGGCTCAGGCTTTCTCTTTAGCTCACTGTGAGAGAACAGTGCAGAGGAAAGGGTCCATTGCAGTGAGCACACTGACTGTAATTAACTTCAGTATTCACCAGGTAAAACACCAAGGAATTAATCAGGCACACCTAAAATGAGCACGGTAGTACTAATACTAAAAAAAAAAAACAACACATAAATTAATTTTTTAAAACAAGGGTGAATTTACCAAAAAGATAAATGGGGACTTCTATCTCCTTTCCCTTAGCCAGCTGTTGTGGAGTCACGATGCCAGGAATATGCAGTGTAGAGAAGGAAGCAGGGAAACAGGGTACAAAGGTTGCAATGAAAAGACAAGCAAGAAAAAAAAGTTTGGCTTCCTCAGGTATCCCCATTCCCCAGTCTGCTGCCAGCCCCGGGGATGTGCTGAGCATTGCTGTGTTCATTGCACAAAAAAGAGCTTGGATCTGGCCCTTGCTCTCCCTGTCATATTATCTCTTCTGTGAGCTGCTCAAGCTCCATCTAAAGCTGTCATTCCTGCTCCCTCTGCACTGATTCTTAGCAGGCCTTTCAAGATGCAGGCTGCTTTGGTGTAAGAAATCTGTGTCTAATTGCCAAAATACATTTGTTTTCATGCTAACACTGCCTGTTAGCTTGTTCCTTTTTCTGCCTGCTTACCTTAGACATATTTAGTGAGGCAGTTGTGCTCCAGCTCAGCTGCCAGGCTGACCAAAGCAGACCCTGTCAGTCTCCCTTGGGCTCCTCTCATCACCCTGAAACTGGTTGATTCTCTCCTCCTGAAACTGGGCACAGCAAGGGCAGAAGAGCTGGGGATCAAGGGTGAGGCAGGGCAGCAGGATGGGCAGGGCAGGGCAGGGGCTCCCAGCCCCACAGTGCCGAGAGATGAGAGCAGGACACATCCAGTGGCAGCCACCAGGGTCAAATGCAGCCCAATGGCTCTAGACACATCCATAGCAATGAGGCAGGTCTGAGGTCAGCCAAGAAGTCAGACCACAGGTCAGGGTCAGCAATGTCACTCATGTGGGGTCCAAGGGCAAGTGTGGGAGCTCAAACACAGCTCAGGAGCTCAGACACAGCTCCCAAGCTCCTGCTCCAGGCCCCAGTGAGGCTCCATGCTGTCCAGTCAGCCAGGCTGGCCAGCGGTGCCACGTCAGGGCTGACCCTGCAGCTCAGCCCAGGAGCAGGGGAGCAGCAGCAGAGCCTTTTGGGGTGATCAGAGAGGGCTCTCTGGCAGTGTGGAAGGGGGCAAGTAGACCTTCAGCCATCAGCACAAAAAAAGTCTTTCCACTGCTACTTAGTGGTAATTCTCTACTGGAAATCTCCTCAACAGACCTTACATCACATTTCTCACATCTGCATCATGGTTCTAGCTCAAATTTCTCACTTGCTTGACCAATCTCACATGAACTTCCATCTCCTCTGTCACTTGTCACATCCCTGTCTAACAGCAGAAAATCCTGTTCTTAATCCTTAATTATGAGCCTTTGGACACTGACCTGAACTTTGCCCCTTCAGTCCTCCCTAGCTTCCAATCCTATGAGAGACTCTAATTGTTTCTCTTTTTTAAACTTTTGCTAATTGAACAACTGCTTCTTCTGCCAGGTATTTGCTCACCTGAGCTTAGTGCTTCTGGTCAGGAAGAGGAATGATTCTTTCATCCTGTGATTATTACTGAATTGGACAAATCTGTGACTTACTATGACTCAGAGGTCCTGCTTCTGTTTCTATTTCATTCCAGCCCCTTCTTTTTTCTTGTTCACTCAACCTATTATTTTAAATATGGATAGTTATAATATAGTTATAATTGTAGGAGTCACTTTCAATTTAGAATATTGAGTCTGGACTTGCATTTAGATTTTGATTTGTGTAATTTGGGGTGTGTTTTTCAGAATGTGTGCTGTTATGTGAGAGTTCTCTCTCTTGCATCATGGTGGGGACACTTTATTAGGTTGTGCTTTGCATAATGAAGGTGTTTTGGCCCTGTTGCAGAAGTGGAACACCTTCTGTAATTCTGCAAAACAATCACAGATGGGTATAAGAAAACAAGTTTTCCTTTCAAGAAAACAAGCTTGGTCCTAAACTTTCAGTTGTTGATGGCATGGATCATTGCTATGGAAGATTTTCATCTAGCAGGTTGGAAGCGTTAAATCCAATGGAATTATTAAGGTTTGAATATTTGCTTCCATGTTTATGATCCTTTGAAAGCTTTGGGTGAGATGAAGTTGGACAATGAATTTTTTTTCAGTTAAGGTGCCACTGTAGGTCTGCTGAAACCTTCTGGTTATTGGGAGCTCATGAAAGTAGTAGAAATACTTGGTTTCTTAGGATAAATGTTTGTGCAACCTGACAAAATTAATGTTGTTGCACATCACATAAATTGTGGAAGATGTGTATTTGTGTGTGTGTCTAAAAGAGAGGGAGAAAAAAAAAATCAACACTTCACTTTCCCCTGCCCCCCAGCACTACCAACCCAGAACATACTCCCCAGACTTCTGGAACAGATCCCTCCATTTCAAGATGTTTAAATGTTAGAAGTTGGCAAGCTGATCCTAGTGGTGTCCTAAGCCCACTTTACTCTCTTTCCACCATCTTTTGCAGAAAAAGCAGTATTTTCCAAGACAGTGAAAGGTGTTTTAGTGAGTGGATAGGAAGAAGGGACCACATTTTCTAGTCCCTTGGTTACATCAATTTCCACATTGATAACTGAGCTTGCTCAAGCACACTTCCAAACAACCAGAGCTTTGTGGCAGAGCGTAACAAAAGCCTCAGTCCTTAATGTGCTGCCAGACCAAGCCATGTGTGGGCAAATGACCCCATGGTGCTGCCAGTGTCAGTAAGACCTGTGTCAACCTGTGGTCTGAGGGCTGTTTGCACAATTTTGTCTGGCTGCAGAGGGCATTTCTGCACAGTTTGCTTCTCTTTCAAAGCCTCTAAGAGGAATGTCCTTGTGTTAATGGTGAAAGCTCCCCTCTTCTTTGGAGCCCTGCCTTGTTCCCTGCATGTCTGGCAGGTGCATGGAGAGCAGGCAGTGTCCCATGGAGGGGGGACTGAGTGGACCTCCAGGCACCTGCTGGTGTAGGGTACTCCTGCTTTGCTTGCCTTTAGTTCTGCTGAATGGAAAACTCTGGAGAAATCTGGCTTCTCACCTTTTTAAGGTGAAAACTTACTGGAGCAGAGGGTCACTTATGCTGTGTATCAGAGTTGTACATCAGACTGGCTGTATAACCTGTGCTTTCTACTGTTGCTCAACTCTTATTACATAATGAATTCATTGCTGGGGGGTAGGGGTATAAATGTATAGTGAGAACCGGAGACCATTACCTGTGAGTAATTAAGGAATCTTTTCCTTTCTCCATCACTACTTTCTCTGTTGAGAGTTTGTGAAATGCACTGGTATTAGCCATTGAAGTATTTATTGACTTGAACAGAAAGAGATACTGGCTGTGTAGGCAGGTTCTCCAGGGAGTGGATGAGGGATGTGATGTGGTGATGTGACAGCTTCTTCACTGTTGATTTTCAGTACTGAGCTAAAAGTGAAAATTGCTGCCTGAGAAGATACTGAATGGGAACAGAGACCAATAGTCCAGTTAGCCTACAAAACCTCCCCAAGACACAAAATCCCAGTTTGCTTGATGGCAGAACAGCTGTTTGCTACTTTCATATATGACTTGCCTTTTTTTCCCTCATATATTACATTATTCTGCACCCAAATTCAAGTGAGCTTTAGTAGTCAGTCTTCAAAACAGGAAGTCAACTCTGTGACATTTACTTCATGGTCACTTTTAAAACTGAAAATAGACTCTTAGCATGTAGAAGTGAAATTGAATGGGAGTGACTTTACTCTGGATGGGACCTTGAAGATCCTTTCCATGTCCTAACAATCTCATTCTCATGTAAAGAAGAGTCCCGTGTTGCTGGAGATGGGTATCCCTGCTCATCCCTGCTGCAAATCACTGTTCCCCAGTGATTCTCCCTTGATGCCTTGACACATCTGTACTCTGACATGTCCGATGCTGCTTCTTCTGTTTGTACGAAACTAACTAAAAAACTCCTTGTTGCTAAGCTACCAACCTCTGCAAGACAAACTTTAACCAAAGGTTGCAACCTGCTGCTTAGCAAAGCTCTGGTTTTGAAACTCCATCACCCCAACATTTTCTTCCAGCTCCCTCTGAACCTTTCCCCCTGAAAATATCTGTCAGTGCCTGAACAAGGCTGTTCACCCCTTCATTCCCAAAGCTACAGGCTGCCTTTGGGGCTGCAGAGCAGGCAGCATGGAGTGCTGATGGTGCACAGTGGTCACCTCCCTCCCTCCTCTCTCTTCTTGCTGCCTTTCACTCCCCTTGGATGGGAGGCACAAAAGGAAACTCCACATTTCAAGACTGTTCCCGTTTGCATCAGGCCAAAATGTGTTTTCAACTGAACAATCACTTTCTGTGCAGACAGTGACAGCTCAATTGATCCAAGGAGGGGGTGGGAGGGGTGCTAAGGTTTTCTTTCACTTCTTGTAGTGTTAGACCATGTCAAATGAGACTGTTGAAACAACACTTGGGTTGTTTGTCTCGTGGCCTGGTCTGGGGTGTGCAATATTAGGACAGCAGCAAAGCGTTTGCATCTCTCCACAGCTGGAGAACACCTCCCACACAGCTTCTGCCCCTTTCCTCATTCTGCAGGGACCTGAAGAGCACTTTTCTCCTGACAAAAGCTCCCCTAAGTGCCAGGTTTTTGGTCTTGGACTCTGTCTTGAGCATCTGAACAGATCAAAGACATATTTAAAGAGCTTAGCTTAACTTGGGATATAAAGTTGATTGAAATAGGATGTTCAAGTTTCAGGTTATGCCTGATGTTGCTTTTTCACTTGATTCTTCCTTTCTATGTGTCATTTCTATATGTGTGCTATTTCTTCATTATCATCTTGATGGACCTGCAAGTATAAGCCAGTGTAGCTGGTGAATTTGAGGGCAGGGGAGGCAATCCACAAATTTGTGGTATTTAGAAGTATGGAATGCCTCCATATTTGCTCTCTCTCCCCATAAAACACAAACTATTATCCTTTTTGCCCAACGTCTGCATTACAACTTCAGTTTTGATGTCCTTTTCCTAGAAAAGACATTCCTGGGTTGTAAGCAAGACCTACTTTAGCATGGCGTAGGTATTGTTTGGGTTTTTTTAAATTGCCATTGCTAATTATTTTTGGAGGTTCTAGGCATCATCAGAGACTGATGAGTCTCTAAGAGATCAGTCCTCCCACTATTTAAGCTCTTCTTCAGAAAAGTCTTCCTGTCTATCAATGCAATGAGAAAGAATTTATCTCACTTCTGCTCCAACTCCTGGAGTCAGTAAACAGAAGATTGAAAACAAACTTTTAAGAGAGCTCACAATCCTACACCCTGTCCTACACAGAGAATTGCATCTGAAGAGGGAATATTTTATAAAGATCCTTTGAGGAACATATATTTTCAGTAGGCCATTCTGACAATACTGGTAGAACTTCAAGTGTAATAAGAGAACAATATGACCAGATTTTCTCCATGGATCACATTTACTTACCTAACCTTAACTCAAAGTGGATGTGTAAGGATCTATGATCTAGAGGGAGCCAGCCCAGCTGTGTGTGAGGCAAAGCAGGCCCAGACACTCACCAGCTGTGTTAGAAGGTGCTCTCTGGAGGATGATGTGTGTGGATTCAGCAGTAGCACTGCCCTGATAAGCTGTTCCCAAACCAATGCTAGTTGTTGTAGACTGTAGAGCACTGAAACGTCTGGGTATTGCTGTTCAGGGCTCCATCAGCTGTGGAATCCCTGCACTGACCTACAGTTTATGATGCACACAAGACCATCATCTGCCCTGTGACTTGGATTTTCAGATCTAGTAAATGTGCTATAGATTATGGTAAGCACTTTTCCAGTCAAAAGCTGGGTGCTCCTTATAATTAGCCATGTAAGCAGTGAAGCTCCATGAGAGACAGCTGGGAAAAAAGAAAAAAAAGAAAAAAAAATAGTAATAGTCTTGTATGTGAATGACTTTTAAGTAAAAAGGGTTGGTTTATGTAAAAGAAGCTGTAAACCACATCAATTCTTTCCTGTTAAAATAATTTCTTCTCTGTCTCTATGTCCCCTCCAGATAATACAGCCATTTAGATTGTGCAGTAAATATCTGGTGTATCATCTCACTGAGAAAAAAAATGAATATTAGTATCTCTGTAGAAAGGCTGTAGTGTATTTTAGCTCAGCATAATGGAAAGCCATAGACAGATGTAAAATCCTTCCTTTCATACAGAATTTCTGTATAGTCATAAAATTTTTGAGTTTTCCAGGTTCTTCATCTACTACTACTACTCCTACTACTCTTACTACTATTGTTGTATTGTGTACTAGGAAATGACTAATTGGTGAAGAAGGTGGTGTGGAGCCAAAAGAAGCTAAACTACTGTGCTTTTGTGTTCAGTGAAGGGAAAGAATAAGAGCTTTTGAGGGTTTCCCTCAACTTGAAAAATGAAAGCAGAGCTTAGCTACATATTGTAAAAGCCACACTCTGAGACACTGGAGTTCTGCCCAGAGGCAACTGTCTAATTTTCTGAAAACTAATATTGTGAGTGTTCTTGCAGGAGAATGCTGATGAGATGGGCACTTGAACCCCTAGAAAGTTTTGATGGCCTTGAAAGAAGTTGCCTCTGTATTGATTTACAGTGCAAGTAAAGTCAACAGATCCATGCCTGGAAAAGTGTGAGAAGGGTGGCAAACATTTCCAGTATCCATACCTTCATTGGTTGTTGTGATATTTGGTTGGTCAACACTCCACTTACATAAAGGAAAGCAGCCTCAGCAGCAGCACTGGCACAAGTGTGAGGTATTTTTTTATCAAACAATTATATGCATAAACCACTAATAAATTAAATAACGTATGTTCCTTTTCTGTCAGTTTTTGGAAATAAGAGTAGTGTTCAAAGTCTGAAAGGCCTGGAGAGAAATCAGAGCTCTGAAGGAAGGGGAAGGTCAGAGGTCAGCCGTGGAAATGGGGTGTATGCCTTCATTTTTTGACAGGTGATTTTGGCCAGGTAGTTGGGATAGAACAAGAAGATAACACTAAGTGTACAGTCTACTCATGCTACTCAATGTTATGTCTTTGCACAGATTTTCTTCTTTTTTCAATTGTTAGCTTCATTTTGAAAAGTGGCAGAGGATTTGGGATCTGTCCCATTTTGGTCAGCCAACTTGGCATAATGTAGAGGAGTCTAAATATAGCTGTAGGAGATGTTGCTCATTAGGCAACTCAAACCATTAGACAAGATAAAAATATGTCAAATACTCTGTGGATTTAATTTCAGATTGAGTTAGTCTCCCTGTATAGAAACTGCTTCTGTGGTAGTTGCTTTTCTTTACTTCCTACAGCACAACAATGTTTGATTTTATCTTAATGTTTTGTATGTGCTCAAGTATTAGGAAATTTTCCAAGTGGCATGGTAGTGCTTGGAAGTTTTTCATGTCCAGCATTTAAACATTTATTTGGCTCTTCAAATGATGCTGGTTTGTGGCTGATGCACATCAGTGGAGCTGTGCCAGCTTCCTCCAGCTGAGACTTTGGCCCTTCAGTGCTGGCCTTTTTGCAGTTCTCTTATCACGATCCTGTTTGAACCATCCAGACATACAGCACAAACTCTGTTAATGCAGAGAAACGGTACTGGGAAATACAGAAAAAGAAGTATAAAAACCTCCCTGATTTAATCCAAACCTTACAAAGGCGTTGTTTCTTTGGGCACTTTCTTTGAAAAGACTACCATTTCAAACAAAACAGAAGGAAATTAGTAGGAAGTGATTATGGAGACAGGAAATCTCAAAGCCATGAAACTGTAAATAAAGTGTTATTTGTACTACTGTACTTGGTGCCCTGCTTTGCATTCCCAGCACGAAATGTTAGACAAGGCTTTAGCACTAGAGCAGGGACCAAGTTATTTGAATGTTAAAAAAAACCCAACAAAATAAGTAAAAAATCCAACCACATATTTCATATGATTAAAAGTAGAAAGTCTTTTGGACAATTATTTGTATGGAATTCTTCTGGAGAGATTTTTATCTGAAACCTGAAGCCCCGCAGCCAGTCTCCATCACAATTTGTTCCTCTCAGCAAAGGATGTGACTTGTTTAGACATCAAACACGTATCAAGTGGCTCAATGTTAGTATTCTGAAGCATCAGCTCTAAGGCAGGCGCCAGTGCTAACATCATTACACAACTCATGTGGCAGCATGGTAATCCAGTTCAGCAGTGCCTGCATTTATTTTTTATTTTTATCAGACCTATAGAAGCTCATCTTTTCCCTCTGTCAGCATTATCTTATGTGATCCATTAATACAGCTAGGAGGGATGCATTACACCATGCACTTGCATATCTGTTAATGAGCCACCTCAACCTGTAGTAACAACGAGTAAATGAACACAGATTTTAATTGCTTCCATTATGATGTGTTTGCTTTGGGAGTGGTTACTGTCATAAGAAAAGTTAACCAGCAAAGTTATCCCTGCATCTTTAGTTGTTTGTATATGTGCATTCAGAAAATATCCCTTTTCTCTCCCTTCCTCAACTGCCATGTGTTTTCTATTGTAGTTTTAAAATTATTTGCTCAAAGGGATAATAAAGCAAAGCACTTGAGCAAGGGAGCACATAAAACTTTGGTGTGGTCTGAGGAAATGCTCTGAAGCACCTGAACTTTACACAAGGGAAGATCATGGGTTTATATGTTGTGAGAGTCTTCCGAGTCCTGCGGACAAGAACTAGTCCCTGAAAGGCAGAGGGTTGACAGAACAAAACCTAAAGGCTGCTTGGTAGTTCCCATTTCTCTTCAAGCAGAAACAATTTCCCAAAACTCCATATGACTTCTGATTCACAGTGGTTTTTCATGTCAAGAGAGTCTGGGGCTAAAATTTGTAACTTGATGTAGAGGGGACATCCATTTGGAGGAAACTCCAAGGAGTCTGGTGGTGAGACCTTCAGTGTGCTTAGTCTGGCACATTCCCATATGACCAATTTCAAAGGAAATTGAGAAGACACCAGCATTATGGTTATTGCTGGTAGAGAAAGCTCTGCAAGATTTTAGCCATGGCAGCAAGAGTAAGAACTGGACAGAGCAGACTAGAAGTCAGCTCAAGTTAGCAGAGTTTAAATGCAGCTAGGTGGCTCACCCAACCAGTATTACTGCTGGTACAATTTCAGTGGCTGCAGAGGCAGTTAAATGGATATCATGTCTCCTGAGAACATTTTGCACCTGATATAGTCAGTCTTTTTTAAAATGTGGACACAAAGCAACACAGATATGAGGTGGCTGAGCCCTACTTGCTAGTCATCACTGTTCTGATGCCTTAAAATCAGCAAACACCTCCTCTGCAAAGGGAGGGGCAAAGGAGAAAGGGAAAAGAGTGGAATGAAAATAGTACACTTACTTCCCTGTGGTACAGTAACAGTGTGTTGTATAACACAGAGACAAAACATATTTGTGGTGGTCTTCTTTACTGATTTATAAGATTGTCTTTAGTGTCTACTTGTGTACAGCAATGCCTAAATTACAGCTGTAATTTTTTGTGGCCTCCTTCAGCTTTCCCTAAAGCATCTTTTCGCCCACCAATCTGGTGTCCTTGTCAACTTCTTTGGAGAAAGCATTAATATTTTGGGAAGGATTGTTTTGCTGGCTGTGCTAATCGGGTTTGTCTCTGCTTCCATCAGGGCTTTTTATCCAGCCTTTCCCCCTTCCCCCTGCCTCCCTCCCTCCCTCCCAAGCAAGGCAGCAATCTGTTCTTTTTAAACCCTTCATCATCTTTGCTCTCTCCATCTCAGTTTCCCCAGATTTTGGAGATTGTTGACTATTATGTAACAGATGGCCTGACAGCCCTCCGACTCTTTGCGGCGGTGGCTAGCTTGGCGCAGAAAATAGCAGCACTGGGGGAAGCATTCAGCAGCATGGACGCTCATGAATTTTAACTCCTCAGTGACAAAGGAATTCAAGGGGGTAAGAGCCAATCTATCAGTAGCCAAAGTAATTAGAAGACTTAGATGGCTCTCTAGTGCAGAGTATCCCTTCTCTGCTATGGGCTGTTCATAGTAGATTAGGATAGTCTATGTCCCATTGATCTCTAAACCATAACTATCCTTCAAAACAATGGGACAGCTTAATCCAGAAATTGAGACATTTGAGCAAGCATCAGTGAGGGCTGTTCTTTTTGGCTTGTAATGAAATGTACTTTGCAGCATCAAGCAGGGACAATGTATATTGAGCAGAGTTACACTTTGATTTTTGTTTCTATTGCATTCCTGGTGAGCAGGAGAAATCACTTGCACTAAATTACCAATATTCTGTCTCTAGACATTTAATACTTGAGGAATTCATTTTCTTGCCCTCTTTACATCTTCTATTTTCTTTGTTTTTTGTCATTCTTGCTTCTGTATGTAAGAGTATTAAAAGAGTTCTTGTAAGGGGCCAGAGTTTTGGCACCCTCATATAGCTTTTTGTCATTTCTAGGAAGTTTCTGAATATATCATTCCCTTTCCCAGAAGTCTAGCTGCTTGGCTTTCAGAAACATTTCTGTGTCTGACCAGTCAATGGAAGCTTTTTCTTAAAGTAGGGGAAGTGGGGAGAAAAGACAGTTCAGAAGAGCAAAGAGCATCTTTAAAGCAAATCAGGTATTCAAACCAGAGCTGGTCTATGGTACTTTTAAGATTATATTAATTAAAAATAACTGGATTAAGTTGCTTCAGAGGTACAAGAGCAAAAGTACTTTAGAAAAATAGAGATGAGGTCAAATGAGCCTCCATGGAACTGAAAATAAAGGTAGTCTGTTGTGACTAGGCTGTATCTCTGTCCCTCTGCAATCTGTACCATACACTGTAATCTGGCAATGTATGGCTGAAGTAAGTGCTGTGTGTCTCCCACAACAGGGTTACCACCTCAACTGAGGCACATCCAGAGGTACTGTGTCCCCATAACCACACTCACAGTAGGGACTCCATGACTTCTTTTACCCAGAAATGTTTGAATTACCTTGAATAATCTTAATTTTTAGTAGCAGCCTTACTATTTTCAGCAGAGGGAGAAATCCAGGAATGGTAAGCTGACAAATGTTGCCCACTTCCTCTCTTAGATGTGCTCTGACACCTCTACAGATGAGGAATGGACTTTCCTTACAAGCTCATGTAGTTTGGGAATACTTGCCCCATTGCAAGTCAATAGTGGAAAAGTTTAATTCCAGCCTGCAAAGACTGCCAAGAGTAGTTACAGCATATATCACTCAGCAAGACATGTGCTCAGCCACAGTTTGCATTGGATCCTAATCCAGAGCTGGTCCACAGCCCCAAACACTGGTAAATGGTGTAGACTACCTTGTAGGGACAAAATTCTCTTTGAAGGGCTTGATTGCCCCTTTTCCACTGCCCCCACCCATATGCAGATGCACACATGCAGATAAATCCCTCTTCCCTATCTCCAACCTTGAGTAAGTGCTGTAATACAGGGAGGCCCAAGAGACTTTCCACTGCACCTTTGGGACACAGGAAGTCACTCCTCTCCATGCCAAATGTCTGGCTCTGTGCAAGTGCTGAGTTTCCCAAGGATGGTGTATGGAGAGAAGGATGCACACAGAGGTCAACCAGAGGCTCCAAACTCAGCAAGAGATAATGATCTGCCTGAGTTATATGAGCTCTAGTAATGCCATTTAGCAGCAATGAGGCTCTGTTTTAATTAGAGTGACACTGTCCCAAATGACCATTTTAACAAGGTTTAGAGATTCTGGACACAGAGCTTTCCTGCTTTTGCAGGCCATAATAACTAGTTAGTTGTGCACGAGGTCAAACAGCAATATCTGGTCAGCAAAGTCTTCATTTTACAAAACAGCTTAGAATGGGATGAGCAAATTATATAATTGTTGTAAAACTGGCTTTTCCATCTCTATCTATTGTTTATCCAAGTGGCACAGGTAAGAAATAACTCCCCTAAAAGGAGCATCAGCATCCAGTTTTGAGGAAGAAACCTTGGTAAATGTTCCAGCTGGTTGGAGGTACCAAGCAGTGCCATGAACCCCACTGCTGCAAGCACAGGGGAACCTGGCTCTAGCAAGAGCAGTGGTCCCTCATGCTCATGGCTGAGATCCCTCCTTCAGCAGCAGGGACAAGGATGGCTGTGATTTGGGGGCCCAGGATCCAGGCGGTCAGGAACTCTGCACCCACCATGGGGCAATGCTGAGCTCTCCCCTGATGAGGTCTCTTAGACGCAGAGTTGAGAGTAGTGGTACTTATTTCTTCTGGAAGGCATCAGCTGGGAGCTGTAAGGGGTTTAAGAGGAAAACCATGGTTTAAGAGGAAAAGCCATAAAATCCAACAGAGATAAGCTTATGAGTGAAACTTGCAGTGTTACTGCCATTAGTGTGTCCATCCTGCATCTCAGGTGAAATATTTGGCATCTTTGAATCATAACCAGAAAGAGCTGACTTCTGTCTCCAGCTTTTCTATGCAAGTATTTTTCATGCAATTTTGTACCTTTTTGCTGTTGAGGGGTTTTTTTCTTGCAATAATTCCTCCAAAATCTTTCCATGTAGTGTTTAGGTAACTATGCCTTGAACTTCAATAGTTTGGGGAACTTTTCTTGTTGCTAACCCTTGGCAGCTCACTGAGAAACTCAGTAAGATAAAACACTCCTGCTGAAATCATATCAGACATCCCAGGATTTCTCTGACATTACCCATGCTATTCTGCTTTATTTTTGCTGGGCTGATGTTTACACAACCATGTAACAGCAATAATAATAATAATAATAGTAATTTTAAAAAATCTTTTTTCATTATTTATTGTTGACTTTGTCTTGTTTAGACAAGCAAGTTTCTGAACTTTAGTCAAGTAAACAGATAGAGATAGCTGGCATCTAAAATCAATAAAAGACAAGTGGAGTGCAATTCATGGCTTCTTTGCGAGTCAAATGTTCCAGCCCCAAAATAAACATCTGCAAAATAAAAGGTCATTTTCATTGGGCATCACATGTGAAAAATACCTGAGGGCAAATAAATGTGGGGATCACGTTCTTATCAACTCTTTCTGTTAATAATAGCCTGGTCACTGGGGACAGTCTGTTAGTGTTGGCCCACTGGGTCAGATAAACAATCCTGAGTCTCTCCCTCTCTTCCCCCGCTGTGACCTGGCCCATCTGCTTCTCTCTGGCCATATGGTACAGAACTATGTGGGACTGGAGACATTATAGTTTTATGCATCTCAATGCTCCTTGCTTTCATTGAAGTTTTGCTGACATGACATTCCTTTGAATATTCCTTGACAAAAGTGGGGTTTGTTTTGGTGGTGGTTTTCATCTCAGAGTACAAATGAACACCGAGGCTTAAATCAACAGATGAGATTTGTAACAGACACATCAGGTGGGTAGGAAGGCTGGCTACATATTTCCTCCAGCTTACCTTTAATGAAATGTTATTTTTCCTGATCTTAACAACTAAAACGGAGTCCAGCATATGCAAAAGAGCACACTTTGCTTGTTTTTTGACATAAATAAGCTCAGTCTAACAGGCTGCCTGGGTGTCATGGAGGAAGCACAGTCTGACCTGAAAGCTGTAAGACTGCTTTAGAAAAAGTGAAGAAATTAAACCCACTGGGACAAACTGTGCACAGATCAGACATCCCTCTCCTTCTCCAGACGAGGCAAGGGGGTTTCTGGGATGCTGCAGTTCTCTGCCTTGCTGTTGCTGAGATCTCAACCCCAACCACTGCTTATGGGGCCTGTTAGCCATGCTCTGGCAGTGCTGACCCTCAGAGATCACCTGGCCAGCAGAACGAGGCCTGAGAGCCTCCCTGATGGAGCCATCCCATTTTCCAGTCAGTCCTTGTGTAGGGAGAACACACAGGTATATCCTCCACCGAGGGCACGTTGCAAATGTCCAATTAGGCCTAATGAGAGCTCAGCCCAGGCATCAAAGGAGGGAGAGACAATAACAAATGCACAATAATCCTCAATGATCCCTTTACTAAGAGGAGGATGTAACTATTGTGTGGGTTTTAACATAATAAAGCCTATATGTTCATCCTGCACCCATCATCCTGGGGCCCCTCTCTGCTGGGACCTCTGGACATTGCAGCCACCACATGCATGACAGAGGCCTGAATTAGAAAAGTAAAATGGGGATTGTTGTACAAACATTACTACAACAAGCTGATTTACAAATTCTCTGAGGCAAGTACTCAATAACTCAGTTGTCTCTCAGTTTCTGTAAAACTCTAAATAGAAATAAACTCCCAAAGAGTAAAGTACATATCTATGTCACTCCCTCCCTTTCTGTTTCTCACAGTGTCCCCCCATCTTTTCACTTGCTTTGTGTAAAGTCCTACAGAATATGTCATGCTAAACTCCAGAGAATTATAAAATCAGTGAGTGTCTTCAGAAGAATACAAAGTTTTAGGCTCTGTTTTCACTTTGCCAATCAATCCTGTTATTCCACAGTTCTAGGGAGGTGTCTAAAATTCACTCATTAAAAAAATAAAAACGTCATGACAGGCTCTACAAATATAGAGATTCACTGTCTGAGGCTGTGTTTAATGCCTAGAAGTCAGAAATTAAAGACCAGATTTTCATGGGACATCTGAAAATTCAGATGTGATTGAGAGTCTCAGTGCTGGAATTTGATGTAGATAGGCTGCCTTTCCTGCCAGACAAAGAGCTCGACCACCTGCTGCCTCTGTAAAATAGACCCCCAACCTCATGATGTCAGAGTGAGTTTTGCCATGTCCTGGCCCAGCATTTAATGGATCAAAATGTGTAAGTCCATCACCCTCTGCTGCTGAGTCTGTATGTGTTATAAGGATGCTAGCAGCACTGTGGAGTAAGAAAGGGGAAATAAAGAGGGAGGAAGGCAGGCAGCCTCACCCTCCTCTCCACTTGCCTGTTGCCCAGCGAAGCAAGACTCCCACTACCTGAAAAGTAAAACTATTCTCTGCATTAATATCTTCCTGATTCCTCTTTAGCTGGGAAAATTTTACACTTAGAAATCAGGGTTTAGAACCTACTAGGCAGAATGTCATTTCACAAGTTGTTTGGCACCTCAGTAGTTATTGTAGAGCAACCCTTGCTGCCCTGCTGCTAAAGGGAAAACCATATTCCTCCCACAATCCCAGACTTCACTGTCACTTACATCTTTTCCCTTTGGAGAAACTAATACTCTGGACCTAGATTGCATGTTCTGGGGAAGGCTTTCCCCAGAAATCTCCCATGGCAAAAATGAAAAGCAGATAAGAATGTGACACGTTTCTTGGGTTATATGATAGCACTTACCATGACCTTGTTCTATCCTTTAAACAGGCTATTCCTTTCAGCAGAGGTGAGGAGGGGAGAGATGAAAGAAAAAAACTGTTTATTTGGCAGCTGCATCCAGTGCTGCCTCAGAAATCCTCTGGACCAAGGACTTCTTGTATTAGGGGCTATGTGGAGGTGGTTTAAGATTCATAGAATATACTGATGTTATATTGTATGCATCCTGTCACAGAATTCCATAAGAAATATGAATAATTGCTAAAGTGAGTTGCTCAACAATCTGCAACAATCTTATCATAGCCATGATCTACTTCCCTCTCTACAGCATCTCTGTTAAAATGCGCAAAAAGAGTTACAAAAAGTTTCAGAATAATGTGCTATTAGGAGTTTATGTTGTCTTATGTTTCGATCAAGAAACTTCTTAGTTTGCAGTAGGACATGTATACCTGTGGTCCTCCATAACCTATTGTGGAACTAACGTGGCTATTGCAGTATACTTTTCACAATTTAAGAAGACATTCTAACAAACCCACAAAGCCAAATGAAAGTACAAATGCCAAATACTGATCTTCACTACTCTAATCTCAAATGCACATTGCTTGTCTCACCACTTCACTCCCTGGTGGGAGAACTTTCACAAGTGCCCTAGGCCTGTAAGGCTTTAGGAGCCATACTGTGTATTTTTGAACCAGTTAATACTTTACTGTATCCTATACTGTGTATAGCCTATAATAACCTTCACTAACAGGGTTTCTTGTGGGAAATCAGACTTGTGCTGATCCAGTATCCTGATGCAATGAGGGACCATATATGTTGTCCACTGAACGATGCAGGCAGCCCAGGAGCTGCTGCTAAGGATATAATGTGCTCTTGGGGAAAGCTCTTCCCAAATCCATGGAAGGGGCTGATGCCCTCAAGCCAGAGCTCATGTCTCATTGTGACTTTTTGCTTCTAATGCTCACTAGTTTGATTCTGTGTACTCTTCCCAAATTAGTATTGAGTGGCCAATCAAACAAACCAGGGGTTTGAGCAAGATTGGAGTGAAGCTGGATTAATGGATCGTGTTCAGTACTGGGAAGAGAGGCTGATGAAGGAGCCCAGAAAGTGGGGTGAGTGGTGGCTTCCTCATGGATTCATTTACAAACATCTTAGTAGAAAAGTGATTCTTTTTACTGTTCTCTTTTTCATTTTCTAATGTGAACTTCTCTACACAGAATCTATTCTTAACACAGATTTATTTTCATCCTTACGTATAAAAATCTCTATTACTTTCTCAACACACAGTCAGGATTTCTTATGGCTTGTCAATACCGGAACGAAACCAAAATCAACTTGACACCCGTCATGTACAGTACAAAGACCAAGATGGGCTCTGAGCTTGAACTTGTGCTAAGCTGAGTAATACTAGACTGTTATCTTGTCATTAAGAATTGCTTTGAGTCCCTATCTGTCCAGCAACTCTAATTAATGATCATTTAACTGTACTGTCAGCCCCGTTTAAATCTGAGTGTTGCCAGTTGCTTCCTTCATGCGGGCAGCCAATAGGTGCTGGGGGAGTCGCTCATGCATGGCATTGTCCCAGTGGCGCTGGGCCTATAGCATCCCAGTTTAATAGGGCATTCAGGGCTCATTAGAGAGGAAACACATCAGGAGTGACCGCTCCACTGCCACACGTTGCAGCTAATAGCCCCGCCGAACAGAATCGTTTCTGTTTCTGCTCACTTGTTTTTGAATCCTTTCAATGTCAACAAGTGGTCATGTCGGCAGGAGCCCGCCATTCTCCCCAACAGTTTTATCCGTTGCTCTCCTGAGCCAGACTTGTGTCCTCCTCCATTGTTCCAGCCACAATGGAGCCTGAGCAATCACAAAGGCTTCACAGCCATTCATCATCAGCTCACGAATTCTGGGGTTGAGATTACCCGCCAAACTTTTAGGCCATCGTTTTGGCATGATGTGTGAATGCCCATGAAATACAAATAGTTTCTGAAGTTTGCACTTTTGTTGCAAATGCACAGGGATGGCGGTGGGGGGCTGTGGTGAGGGGACTAGATGGAGGGAAAGAAGAGGAAATAAAATCCAGCATTGCTCTGGCTAAAAATAGACAAGATCCTGTAGAGGGAAGATAAGAGACAATGAGATTTCTGCTGGAACGAGAGGTGTAGAAAGGAGCAACCAGGGAAATGGAGGTGTGTCCAAAAAAAGTGTGATCACACTTTTGGCTCACAGATTTGGAAACAATCCCTTGGCTTTGGCAAGGAGGCACGGGCAGCTCTTGCATTGCTGGGATCCAGGAAGTATGGGGAGAGGGTGCCCCTGGGTGAGATCCCCTCCTTCCACTCATGACAATAACCAGCATTTTTCCTGTTGCTGGAAACACAGCTGGCAAAACACTCCCTGGAAGCACACACCTGATGCTTGTTATTTGTATTAGGTTAGTATTTAGACCTTGTTGTGCTAAATGGAGAATGAATGGATGTTTCACACTTGGAAACATGAGATTAGAAAATGTAGTTGCTTTACCAGCATCATAATGTTAAAGTCAGAGATGAGAATCAAAGTTAAACCATGTGTGTGTGTGTTTGTTGGTTTATTTTACGTGTTACTTCCATGGTGTCGTGTTCTTCCCTACACCACCAGTGACTGGGCTGAATCCCACCTGCTTGACTGCCAGGCAAATCAGACATTCATTTATTGTGTGCTGACTGCTGCCCAGATGTACTACATACACCCCAAGGATCCTCCAGATGATGCACTTGGGATGATGCAGGAGGAGTGCACTGTGTCCATGGTGTTTAACAGTGCCCTTGGATGTTGTCTGGGCACATGGCACAGAGCTTGCTGCACCCTTTCCACCTCTTCCTTACCATGCACTCTTTCAGGCAGTTCACATTGTGTTTATTTTTCCTGAGTCAGGACTAATGGCTACATTCCAGTCGAAATAATTTGATTTGGAAGTTTTTGGAAACATTTGGAAATCCCTGTGAGTATCCTACAGTCTCTTCTCAGTAATTTTAACATGCCAGGAAGTTTCAAGGAAGTTCAACAGTGTTCATAAGAAAAGTGAAGGTGATTTTTTTTCTGTCTGTCACTGAAATACTAAGTTTTTCATAAACCACAATTGTAGGTAAAGATTCTTTTCAGTGCAAGCACTGAGAAATGGTCTCCTATTCCATTTTATGCTGTATATCAACTAGACACTTCTCTTTTTACCTGTTGCAATAATCAGAATGGGAAAAAAATTGACTGCCTTTACCCTTTTTTCCTAACAGGCCAGTATCCACTTTATGGCCCAGAGTATTATAAAAGTACCAAGAAGCATTGCATGTGTATCAAACACATTTTCTGACAAAACTTTCGAGTGTAAAGCTGAAGTGGTCTCCGACATCAAAGGTAATAGAAAGCACTATGGGCATTTTTAGGCCATGTTATATGTGATCATTGCCATTCAAAAACAGTCACAAACCACTGATTGTGTAAGTATTGTGTTTCCTGTTGTCACATTAAGATCTGCAATCACAAGGGACTGGCTTGGGAAAGTGAGCTGCATATGAAATTCATAGTCATCTCTTGGAGAATTACACCCAACCAATGCTGCAGCAGGGCAGGGGATTCTTCTTGTCTTGCTGCATTTTGCATGCTGCTGGTGGGCACAGGGATCTCTGATTGTCATCTGTTTCAGATAAGATAATCAGGAGAACATCACAACAAGAAGTCTCAGCAGGTTCAGGTGTACTCTAATTGCATTCCAGACATCAGGACTTTAATGGGCATACTCATGTCAGCACAACATCTTTAGGCATCCTCAGAAATACTAGAACAGGGAGCCCACCTGTCCATGGGGTTAGGCAGCAGCTCTGCAGAATTTATGCATGGATGTGTGTAGTGGAGCAATGGAGTAAAACCCTGACTGGTAAATCAGAGGGGGTTTTGGCCTCAGTGTGCTTTCAGGTACTTGTCCCAGTCAATCCTACCAGACTCATAATGGTATGCATCTATTCAAGCTTTTCAAAGACAGAATTTTTCTTTTTTCCTTTCTTTCTTTCTTTCTTTCTTTCCTTTTTTTTTTTTTATTTTCACTCTCTAAAGCTGCTTAGGAAAGAGGTAACTGCTCCTTTTCACAGTCAAAGCAGGATATTCTGAACAGAATGTTAACTAGGCTTGGGGCCAGACTGAAGAAGGGTTTGAGCAGCTTTCAGATCTGGGTTTTTGGCTTCAGGATCATAAGTAATAATATAGAAGGGAAGAAGGGAAAGTATATCTGGAAAATTTATACATATCGTACTTTGAAGTTTCTTTAGTTATCCTAAGAGTTGGAAGTTTTCTCTAAGAGAAAGGAAATCTGCTGTGTAAAAAAATTATTCTTTTTCCTTTTTTTTTTTCTGTTGTTCTTGTTGCTGTTGAATTTTGCAGCAATTTTATGAGATTGTTGATTAGTTGAGTGGACTTGAAGGCTTTGGAATTGAAAATGTTTCAGGCTGGGTAGGTAAAGCATTCTGGTGCTCTTCACAAAGCTCCACTCTGAGATGCATGTAACCCTCTACTGCTGGATACCAGACCTCTCAAGTCCTAGTCCTGCAAACACTTAACTGAATGCATCTGCCTAAACATAAACTGGTCCTTTACTTAAAAATCTGCATGTTTTGATGAGGTTTTGTTATTCTGAAAGAGGAATTCAGTGAAATTTATGTGAATGCCTGAATTTTTGGATTTGGAGAATGCATGTAGACAGAACAGTAAACTGAAATATATGCCTGCCTCAAAAAATGGAGATTTCTCACTTAAAAAATGCCTTTATTCATAGCTTCTAAAATCACATCTAAACACATAATTTTTCACTGCGCAGGGAGATGATGATTGGAAGTTGGTTTTTTTTTTTAAGAATAATTTAAAATGAAAGTAGCTTGGAGGGAAATATTCTGAACTATACTGAGCAACTGACTAGGGGCAAGCTTTGTTCCTGATACCAACCACATCAGTGAATGATATTGATTTCTTGTAGCAGATACCATGCTGGTATTTCAAAATGCCACATCTGACCTGTGGCTTCTTATCATCAGCATTTCTTATCACGTTTTTCAGTGGTAAGTAAGAAAATTGAGCACCTGATATGTGACATAGGTAAGTAAGAACCCAAGTCTGATGTTGCTCAGTCTTACTTTGCATTCTGCATTTGCCTGCAAGTGTTATTTTTAGGCTGAAAAGTTATATCTAGCTTGAGTCAAATCTCCCTTAGCTCTGTAATGGTGCAGAAGTTCATAATATGTTCTTTTGTTTCTTTGCTTCATGTCTGAAACTCCTGGGTTTAAATAGTAATATTTATGCAGTGGGGTAACCTTAGATATAACAATAGTACAAGATAGCTTAAAGGAGAGGGAAAGTTGTGAGAGGGAAAGCTTAGGCTTCAGTAACAGTCCCAGGGGACTGATGAAAGGGTTAATATAATGATCAAGCATTAGCAACCCACTTTTCACTGCTGCCTGCTTCTCTGAACATGGGGGATTGCTGTTGGTGCAGAGTTCTACGGCTTCAAAAGTGAAAATCCTTTCCCACTTTCTAGGGATCTGATTTTGTGACGAGAGTAGTTCTGATTATCTGGTGAAAAACCAAGTGAGCAAAACTAAACCCTAAGTTCTAGTGCAAACTTTGTGCTTTAGTTGTTAGTTTCTCTTTTTTCTTTCTTTTTCTTAGGGCAAGTAACTTAAAGAATAGCCTTTCCTTGCTGATTGCTCTACCATTCATCGGACAGCATATGGTTTTTGTCTTGGGAATCATCCAACATGTCACAAAGGCAGTGATACTGGACAGTTACTAGGCAGCTTTTGTATACTTTGGGGATAGGGGAAGATGGTATTTTAATAGATTTCCTTGGGGATCTCTTAGAAGGGTAATTTAATTGTTGAAATCAAATTTTGGGCTCCTGTCACAAATCATTACCTTATCTTTCATCCATCTATTCCCTTGTTTTTCAAACTAATAAAACATGCACACTGCTCTCCATTCATGTGACCCCCTTCATATGTTTTTAACTGGTAACCCTGGCTAATAATGGGTAGGTGGTCTGTTTCTGGGGGAGGATTTTTTTGAAGGAATGGATAGTTTCTCTAGCTACCACATCAACAAGGGTGGCAACACTCATTCACTTAAGATTAAAAGCTACAGAAACACGTGAGTGTTGGTGAAATTCAAGCAGCAAAATGCCTCAAAGAGGAGGATGCAATCTGGGGCACCACCTCAAATATTTGCATTCTGGACTCTGGCAGGCAAATTCTGGGCAACTGAGTTATTGGTGAAGGGATCTTGAGACCCTTCTTGGTGAAACTATATGTCACCATTGCTATGGTAGTATTTAATCTGCTCCAGCTTTCACTCAGTAATGCTCTCAGAAGACAGATTGGTGAATTTTCTTGCAGCTGTTTGATTGGTCCAAGCAATGTGCCGCCTGCAGAAACATATTCAGGCAGCACCTGCATCTGTCCTGTCCCAGTCTCTCCATTCTCCATAGCATCTCTCATTCCTTCAAGAACTTGCAGCTCCCTGCTATCACTTTGAGTGCTGCAGCTCTCCTGAGCATGCAAAAGTGAGGATCTTCATTCCAGCAATTCTGACAGCAAGGAGACAGGGAATGGAGATGTGGAGATCTGAGCTGGCAGAGGCCAGTTAAGGCGCAAAAAAGCAGATTGGTGCAACATAGCTATGAGGTTGGTGGTGTAGTCTCAGGGCATCCTTAACCCTCTGCTAAAGCTCAGCTGACCTTCAAACTTCTTAAATTTGATGCTTCAGCCTTCTGGTCACCCCTTGCACTTAGGAGTGGAGAATGGAAATGGTGCTTATTTCTCACTGTTCAAACACATTGCTCAAATGTCTCTGATTGTGTGCGTGATTGGGTTAAGTGATTGTGATTATTTATAGACAGGATTTCTGAGTTTGGCCCAGCTCTACTTGCATGGAGATAAGTGGGTTTTAAAGAAATGAATCACTGCATCATTCCAAAGTCCTCTTTAAGGCCCAGTGTTCCCTTTGCAGGCAGTGAACAAGCAGCATCCATCCCTACTGTAAAGTATTTGCCATCTAAAAAAGCAGAAAACAGAATATTGAGGAGCATCAGATCCAAAAATAAAAGTGTGTGTATGTTCAGACCAAGGAGGTAATAGGCAGCAGCTGCATGCTCTTTGCTCACTCATTTATTTGCTACAATTCTATGGTTACTTCTTGTTTTTCACAACAACATCCTTCTAATTCTGTTCCCTTTCTTCTTAAAAATATTCTTTTGGCTTTTTGAACTTAGAAAAATTGTATTTAGAAACACAATGAATCACTTAAATAGCACTTAGATACAACCCTTATCATCCTAGAATGGGAATCCTTGCAAGTTTATATGTGGGCTTCTAAAATAAAGGGATTTTTTGCTAGTTAGTCCATGAAAACAGGGACGAATCTAGTGCTTTATGCACTCAGGAGCTGATGCCTGCTAAGTGCTGTTCTTACACATGTCTTTATTCCCAGTGTAAGAAAACCCTAGCTTTTTTTTTTTTTTTTCCTCATGTTTCATCAAAAATGTTTTTCTGGAACAAACCAAAACAAACAAAACCCAACCGGTCTTTTGTTGGTTGCTCCACTTCCCAAAAGGGTCCAGGGCACTCAGTGACACAGCATCTGTCTTAGATGCTATTGAAGGCATTCAGCCTCTAAATGCTCTTCCACTGACGTTCTTTTATGCTGTGGTATTTGAAAAACTCATACAACAGGGCTGGAGGAAAGGAAAAAGGCATCTTTTGAATAGGGTGGAAAATATTTAATCTTCTCTCTACCTGATTTATCTCTTAAAATTCTCAGGAACTTGTCTGAAAAAGCCAAGTATCCATATATCTTTATAAAAATTAATGTTGTTTTTGCTATTAACAACAGGTTATTGGAATAATCCCTGTAGGATTTTAAGTTTAAAGCTGAGGTCTTCAAGCCCCAGTGTCCTTTTACTAAATGTGTTCAGGATTAGACCCTAGGTTTGTGCTGCTTATTTCGAATTCTATGTTCACTACTTTTAAAGAAGAAAATGAATTAATGCAATTTCTTCCTTAGCAAAGCCTGTGGACTAATGCTGGTCTTTTCAGCACTGTCCCTTTAAACCATGCAAGGTGTTTATTTTGTGTAGGAAGAAAGGCTTTACTGCTCTGAGTAACATAATCCTGGCTGTGTGCAGAAATGGGCTGGGTGTGTGTGTGCGTGGAAAGAGGAAGGCCAATTGTTCTTTTTGTTCTTAAAAACCAGTGTTCCTTTTTATAAAGAGATTTTACTGTAGCCCTCTGTATTCTCCTTCATCATAGAGAAATCCAGTGAAATTGTATCTATTTCCTCAGACTGCTGTCCTAGATACCTTAACACCACACGGATAGTAGATGTGCTAAATTAGGGGGGATTTTTCTTTTTTATCACCTCTGTGGAAGTGTTTGTTCTTGTATCTTTTATTTTACTTCATAAAAAGGAGAAAAAAAAACCAACATAAAGAAAGAAAGAAAGAGAAAAACTTCACAGAACAGTAAACCTGAGACACGGATTCGAATGCCAGACAGTTGAATGAACAGGATAATCGGGGTATTTTTTTTGACAGGTGCGACAGCCTGCCTATGACTGGCATTATAATCATTACCATTTTAATAAGGCTCTAATAGGGGGGCCGATAATTCAATGGGGTGTGAGGATCCTAATTCAACTCCCAATCCCACATGAATGTGCTAGAATTTGTGGGCTTTGTTTTCCTCTTTTGTACCCCTGAATGCAAATAATTACTGGCTATAGATTCAAAAATTCTTAGAACTGGAAGCTAAATTAGCTCTCCTAATACTGCACAAGAATGTCAATACTCAGGGGGGAAAAAAAGGAAGTAAGTGGTTTTTGGTTGTTTTTTTGTATTACACTTGTGGTACTGCAAAGGTTCTTTAGCTTAAGTGGTTTGGTTGGCAGTGTGAATAATACCAGCACTGTTTGTAAAGGACGTGCAGCTCTCTTTTCCCCTGCTCTCCCCAAAAGGAAAAGTAAATATATTTGTCTGAAAATCATTTCTGGAAAATCATATGCTGCTTTCTACCTGCCTGTTTTGTTGATGTTGCCTCGCTCTGCTCCAGACCTGTATTGTTTCAGCAGTGGCAAGTGGCATGGTCAGGATCTGTGGCTGTGCTTTCACAGCAGCCCTGTGGGCACTAGAGCAGTCAGTTTATCCCTTTCAGATGATCCTACAAAACAATTTCGAATCCCAAGGCAGCACCCCACACTGTGGTTTGAGGCTGAGTGCTGAAGGTACCCTGTGGGTGCAGGAGGTGCTCAACACCTGAGAGTGTTTCCAAATGTAAGAGAATGCACCCATCTCTGCTTAGGACACCACTTGCACTTGTGTTTAAGGGAATTTGAGTAGCTATTTCAAAACCCAGGAGGTTAAGGGGTCAGCAGCCCTCCTTCCTTGCTCCTACCAACTCCTACCATGTTTCTGACAGGGGACACAGGACCAGCTAAGGAGGAATGGACTCCTCTCTCTGTTAACAACCAGAACAAAAAAACCTTTATTTTTTTGTCCCTGCTGACCTATGCAATTAATTTCTCTATTCATTTGTGATCAATAATATATAGTATTATTTCTATCTAACGACCAACAGTGCTACATGGGACAAGCCTTTGAAAAATTGAGAGGGATATTTCCATATAACCCCTTGCAGCTGGAATCAGCTTCTCCCGCCCACTATTTCTGATCCTAAATTAGCTGTGGAGTCTTGCCATGCTTTCAGTCCTCTTTCTCTTTCTGCACATGCATTGCCTGATGTGTAAGGAATATGACCAGCACTTAGTGTATAAGGGAGTAAAAGATAAACAAAGGCACTTTATATCATGTAAGAGTGGGAAATAACTGAGGTGGACAAACCGATCTGTGAAAACCAGCCTGAACCTTTGCCCCAAACTGAAATGCAGAGATTTGGAGCTTGGCCAAAATCTGGTTAATCTTTCTCCCTCTCTGTCTTTTAATGGTATTTATGGTTTTGCAGCACTTCCTGGTTTCATCTGGGTCCAAAAGCAGGAGACTGAAATATCATTGAAGAGGCTATTCACAGTGTTTCCAGCTGGCTAGGACCATGGAATGAAAGATCTCTCACAATCAGGTCTGTTCTAGAAGGGCTTCTGCCCAATTTCTATCCTGATGAGGTTCTGATGAACAGCCAAACTGTTAGAAAATTATCCTAATTAAATTGAAACTTTAAAAATATGCCCGCTACAAAATAACTGACATCCTTCACATGATGAACCTGTGCACAGAGAATTAACTCATTAGGTTTCTTTTTTGCCTTTTTGTGCAGATGTTATTTTTTCTTGACATTTGGAAGGCTCCTCATGGACTTGATATGTACACAGGCTATTTGTGCTCTCTTTGGGATAATGTTCTTTAGGGATTTCAAGTTGCATCTTTAGGGACACCAAGATGCAAACCCAGACAGTTTCTGTTTTGGTTCAGACATTGAAACAACTTCTCAATCCTGTGGCTTCTTTGAGCAGAAAATGACAGGATTTGGAAATGATCACTGCCTTTCTGCAAGTGCTAAAAGTAAAATATGGAGGTCTCTCCCCCATTGCACGTGGTTTGTTTTAGGTTGGATGTTGCTACAGAGCAAATTCTGGGACAGGCTGTGAGGAGCAAAACCTATAGAATGGAGAGGATAATCTTTCTCTCTGCTTACCTATTGCTGCCATTGTGGCTAATTATTTTTCTTGTGTGACAATTTTCCTAGTTTTGCTGAAAAGGTTGTTGAGAAATTTGTGAAGAAGCAACTGAAGATGTCCCTCTTAGTCTTTATTCAGTTCTCTGGGGGGCAAGGTAAAATCCAGTAGTTTGGAGACAACCTTGAGAGTACCCAAAGCTCTCCCTGCTGACTTGGACCACATAACGTGGTTGACTTTCTTTAGGCACTGATCCATAACTTTATTCTTCTCTCTTAGACATCACAGGAGGTGCTGCTAGACTGGCTTCTATCTGTCAAGCACTGTCCTTGGGGACTCTCTCTGGCTGAGCAAAGGTTCCAGAAAAAAAAAAAATCACAAATATTTTAAAGATTCATCGTGGATGTGTACTTACCTGCTAGTCCTCTTATCTGTCAAATTTGCTGCTGTTATCATCACTGTGTCATCACCATGTCCAGAGGTGGGCCCAGAGCTGAGCATGGCTCTGGAGCAACTGTGCTGCCCCAAACAGCTCAGCAGTCTGAGAAAAATACAGCATGCCTGAGGAGCATAAGGGAACAACATTTTTCTATCCTGTGGTGGAGAAAAACTGTTTCTAAACTTAGATTATTTGTTTAGGCTACCAAAAAGAGAGCACAGGGTGATTTATCTTGTTTTATAGCTCTCCATGTGCTCCCTGTTGCCCATCTGTTTGAGTGAGGTTTCCTCATGGGTCATGTTTCAGCCATTGCACCTACATAAGACATTCAGGGAAATGTTCCTGTGGGTTTAACAGGAGTGGCTATCAGTTTGAAATCCATGAGGAGACACCTGAGCCACCAAGACTCTTCCCACCTGATTCCAGCCCAAATGAGTCCAAACCTGCTAGGAAACACAGAACAAAGAAAGGCTTTGCCTTCCCTGTTGAGGGACAAAGCAGGAGGGAAAAAGGCAGATGAAGATGCTGAATTCCCTTTCCCTAACAGGAGCCAGGGAAGTAGGCAAGATTTAATTGTGTTGTTGAGCTTTTAATTGGGTAGCAAACTTTCTTGCAGGTGGAAGATAAGGTAAAGTTGTCCCAAAAAACCAAAAGAAAGCAAACACCTTCCAGTTCATAATTTTTAGTGATGTTCCTCCAAAGGTTATGATGCAGCAGCCAAAGGAATTATTTCTCCCTATGTCACTGGTCTGCTGCTTGATTCCAGCATTTCACTTCCCTCTGCTCTAGCTTGGCCTTGTCAAAGCAAAATCTAATACTGAACTGTCCCTCAGCAGATCTGTTCAGGGTTGATGAAGTGTTTTGGGGAAGGGGCTGCTGCTAAAAAAGCTGCTGCAGAAGTTTTGACCACTAGCATTCACTTTGATGTATCAAAAGTAACCATTTTTCCCTAAAGTGCTGGAAGTTCATTGTGCAAAGAATTTAGATTAACATTAAATACAGAAGGTTTTAGAAATCATTCACCTCGAAGACTGGCAAAACTGGCATATTCACAGCAGAAGTGAAAGACATGTTTTATCTGTGTTGTCCTTTGTAATTATGCTGCTGAATAACAGGAGTATTATCACACCAGGGTTAGTGCCAGAGGATTACCCAAAGTTTTTCAAATGGGATGGTAAAGTGGTGCAAACAGGTGCATAGACAAAGAGCAGAAAGAGGGGAGGAAAGTGAGAGAAAGAAAGCTGAAGCTTCCTACTTTCAGCCACATAGCAAAATTAATGGTTTCTCTAAGTGAATAGCATAGCTAGATTACCATTGAGCCTGTAAAATTAGAGGAATGGGTCAGATTCTTCATTTCACTTCTGTTTTAACTTAAGTAAAGGAGCTCACTTTAATTGTGCTTTACCTAAAAAAAAAAAATCTTTTTATTGTAATAATTTTGCAGTGGATAAAGTGACTCATAAGAAGAATATGGACTCTGAAATTTCCTTCCCAAGAACTCCCTTTGCAAATTGGGTGCTCTGCAAACTGGGATTTCTTTTTGAGCGTTCCACATGTGTGTATCCAGAGAGAGGAAGGCATTTCTAAATGAAGTTAAAATATCCTTACAAGCAAAACAGTCAATATAAGTACCTGCTCATTATATTTTGGTGTCACTTTTTTTGGTAAATATTTGTGTGTTGATTTATTTGTGTACATTAGAGCAAAATGGGTATTTCTTAACCTCTTCAGAAAATAATGATGTACTTTTGCACAGTTCCTTTGCAAGATTAAACCTGCAGAAAGTTTTTGGTGCCAATTTTGAGTATGAAATGCATCAAGAGATGCATTTCAGTATCTACTGTTAATTACCACAAACAAAGCTGGTAAGGTTTTGGATATGGATGTCTAAAATAATCTGGGGAAGGAGGGAGCAGGACATTTGGGTATTTTCCCCTCTTTGTCGAACGGTAGCTTTGGGAACATTTTGTGGTGGAAGGAAGCAATACTTGAGGAATTTGGGTCACTGGGGAAAGTAGCCCATCTCAGATTTCTGTGTTATCTCTCTCTGCTGGCTGTCACTGAGAACAGGGGAATATTTTAGCTTGCTGATTGCCCTGCTTTTGAGGTAAATCTCCAGGTAA
Organism: Camarhynchus parvulus; assembly: GCF_901933205.1. Taxonomy (NCBI): domain Eukaryota; kingdom Metazoa; phylum Chordata; class Aves; order Passeriformes; family Thraupidae; genus Camarhynchus; species Camarhynchus parvulus. The sequence continues at coordinate 9,384,681 of NC_044586.1, forward strand.
CTATAGGCTGGTTACTACCCCTTTGGTCCCCACAAAGATCTGCAAGAGTAATAGGGGGGTGGGACGATGACATATTGATGTTCCCCCTGACTAATGCCTCCAGTGGGATTTCCATGATTCTGAGCAAGGTGTTGAAGGCATCTATGACTTTGTTTTGTAATTACATGGCAGTCTCTGAAAGGAGCTCTCCTTAGAACATTTGCTATAAAGAATTATCAGTATAAATATCTGCAATTGCTGCTCCCTGAACCACGTGGTGAGGGCAAATCACGAGCCTCACAGCTATGCAAATAAACAGCAGCCTCGCGATGCCCTGTCCCCTCTGTGTTCCTGTCGGCTCTGTTCTTGTGCATCACTAAAGGGCATTGAAATTGCACAAGTCAGCCCTCTCAGCGGGCTTGGTGCCCCGCTGGCTCACAAGAAAAGGGCCAGCAGGGAGTTTAGGGGCAACAGAGTACACATGTATGTGCTCACTCCACATGCACGCCCTGCCTGTCAGCCCAGCAAGACCCGTCACCCTCGTGATTGTCGTTTTGATCCCACTCCTTCAGCTGACATGCTCCCAGCCCTCCAGTCAGGGCTGTGCAGGACTGGCACTTTGCTGTCCCAGAAAGAGCCCTGTGATGACAGCAGACTTTGTGGTCTTTCAGTTTCTATCTGAATTTAAAGTGGTGGTGTTGTCTTGGTGACCGTAACTAAACATCGTTATCTTACTTTGTCTGTGTCATAACATAGCCAAGAGAGGGACATCTGAGATTGTGCCTGGATTTACAGGAACTCACAAATCAGAAATTCATTCCCTTTGAGTTACTCTTTCATTTCTGTGTATACATGTGAAAAAATAGCACTTTTTTATGTTTTGGAACAACTGTACTGAAACAAAATATATTGTCATTATCAAAACTTTTTTTTCCCCTACTCCTAGTAAAAAGAAAAAGAATTAGTAAGCTCAGTTTTGTTTACAGGGTCTGTATTGCCTAATAAGAAAGTATTTCATTTGAAAATGCAGGGTAAGTCTAGTTACATGGTTCTCAGGACAGTTTTTAGTGGGTGAATATTTCATGATCCTGAAGGTCAAGCTCTGCATGAAAATTTGTGCCTCTTGTGGGATAATGCAGTAGCTGGGATCAGCAGAAGTGTACAAGACAAGACATTCTTGCAATAAGATATGGCTGACAGCAAAGCTTGCCAAGCAAAGTATTTCTGCCTTGCTGGTTTGCCTGAAGTTTCATCCATGGATATGAAGATGGTGAGATTCTTTTGTATTCCTCCTTTTGTATTCCTTCTTTTGTATTACTCTTTTGTATTCCTCCTCTAGCCCTCCTTCCTAGGAAGCAATGCATGATTAAGCTGGCTCCAGGTCTCAATTCTTTGAACTTGTCTGCTTGGCTAGAAGAGAAACAGCCAGATGAATCTTTCTTGCTGGAATAAAGCCTGAAACCTAATCTCAGGTGTATTATTACCATGAGAGGATCTAAAGAGAAGTGAGGAAAATGCAGATGCAAGTTGCCTGCTGGCCTGCTGGGACAGCAGCAGGTTCCTTTGACCTCTTGTGGGGCATCATGTCTTTCAAGAATGTTCCACTAAGAAAGATGAGAGCAAAATGGAGTTTGTAGTCAGCCTGAGAAATTCACTCCTAGTGTTTTCTGCAATATCTTCAAAAGTCACTATTTCATCTCATTTCATATAAACCAGACTGCTAGGGGACACTAATCAGTGGCTCTCCATGGATGATTCCAGTTTTCCATTAGCAGTGGGGTCTGGCCACAGAACTTGCCTAGATTTTGGATTAGTGTGTTCATAGGACTCACCAAACAAAACTAGGAGAGTAAAAACTCTGTAGAGAAGATTTCCAGAGGCAGCCCCCTCACAGCTGTTAAACATTTAAGTTGCAATTGAAGTCCAGACACATTGACTACAAAATGACCCATTTAGAGCATGGAGAATTTTTTAATAAATAAAGAGATTTAGTAAAGTGGGCTGGGATGCACCCCTCATACAGCTAGAAAAAAATCAGGTAAATTCTGCTTTATAAAAGAGCTGTATGACAGAATTAAGTAGGGGGTACAGAGCACAGCACTTGTCACAACAGTGAGCAAAATTTTGTCCAGAAGTAACGTGAGTCCAGAAAAATATGGCTAATGGAGAAATGGATCCCTGCAAAAGAGAAACAGTGGCTTATTTTCCAGTTGCAAGGGAATAATCAGGAGGAGAAAAGTGCTGGCTGTCAGGCTGACTTGTGTGGCACAAGAAGTCATTCTGACTTCTTCAGGTGCTCCAGCCCCAGAAGCAATGGAGGTGTTGTTGTGTAACATTGCTGGGGCAGGGTGTCAGCCTTGCTGACAGACCAAGGCCCCTGGCTATCATTTCTGTGGTCTGCTCAGAACCACAGCCTGCTCTTTGATCTCTGTGTACAGGGAATAAGCTGCAAACCCACAGGGATCTGGTTTTCAAGCAAAACTCTCATTCTTCCATAGCTTTTTTTTTTTATTATTATTTTGTTTTTTGGTTTGTTTTGTTTGTTTTTTTTTTTTTAATACCTTCTCCTCACTGAAAAGTTTTCTGGTTCTTTTTCCTGGAGCCATTTTAAAGAGTTCTAACATTTCTTACCAATGTGTTTGTTTTTAAAAGGGACAAAATCTAGAAAAAGTAATATTCTCACCATGGTCACTTTTACCTCTCACAGCTGGCTGGAGCAGAGTTCAACACATCTATAAGGACACCCAAAAGAGAGGAGATTTGTACAAGATTATGGAGATTTCCAAAAGAGCTTAATAACCACCATTTTTCTTTGTCTGTATATTTTATTTACATGAACTTATTGAAATGTCCCAGGCTCTGGGAAAAAAAAAGTATCTTCTGCCACTATCAGATATATATTCAAACAAACAAACAAAATGCTATTGTACAGGAGGATGATAATGCCAGGAACTGACATCTTCCTTCTACTCCATTTATCTCAGCGATGCACTCTTAGTCTGGAAACTGTGATATTGAATATTGTCAGGTTGGGTTTCCACTAATTAATGAAAAACAGGCTGCAAGCACAAAGGATTAATTTGGCCTATTCAATCTGATCACAAACATTTGGAGAATCTGTTTAGCTTTTTTGAATGGTGTGAGGTAAACCAAGAGAAGAAACATCTTTTTTCAGTTAGTCAGCCAGAAAAACAATCCACATGGATTTACCTAATGGGGTCAAAGCTGAGAAAAGCAGAACATTGTTCCTTGGAGCCAGACAAGGCAGTTATCTTATGGAGAGGGATGGTTCTGAGGCTCTAAAAACTTTAGAGCTACCAAGTACCCCTGTGAATTTAAGCAGGCAGCTTTGCTCTGCCTTCAGAGGGAGTTTGCACTCCCAGCATCAGGTGGAACTGACAACTCCTGTGCTTTCTGGGAGCCACAGCCCCATTTACAGGGATTTTGCAGTGAGTGTAGTACAAAGCATCTGAATCAGGTTCTCATCTGGTGAAATCAATGTTCCTGGTCAATGAAGAGCCTGGCAGTCTATATTCAGGTCCTGCCTGCACGGTGTGGAGTGTCTTTGATTAAACTGTAATCAGAAACCAGCGAAGAGATAATTGGCATGTGTATTACTGCAGAACATGCATAAACCAATTCTGCCAGGCTTAGGCTGTAAATGTGTACCCAGGCCGATGTGCTAGCAAGGAGCTGCTCGCTTGCTCCTAGGACTTAATTACAGGTTAGGCTGATCGATGAAAGGTTAAAATAGTTGAATCAATATTTTATTGCTCTGCTGTAAACTGTGGTTATAGCATATTAGACTATGAGTGGCTGGCAAGTTTAAAAGCATGTAACTGAATCAAAGTCTGAGTAAGTGTTGTGTATGCAATTTAGAAACAGTTAATACCTTCCAATTGAGAGGATTTGTTTCTAATTAATATAAAAGCTGTTTATTTAAATCCTAGGCAGGCAGTATTTAAATACACAACAAGTCACCTGGGAATCCCATCTAAATCACTTTGTGGAAAGCTGTTATGTTGTGCTGAAATAAATCTAGCATGAAGTAACTGTACTCCATTCAGAGTTTAGAACGGTTCTCTACATGCTGTTTTCTATTTTCTTCTTCTTCCTGAATACCCTAAAATATTCTTGGCCTTGTTCCACGTTAAGGAATGATGAAAGTTACAGTGTTGCTGCAGTTCCCTGTCCTCTTATTGCCTGTATATCCTTAGTCAGCACTTGTTTTGAATATGTGTCGTGTATGAACAAAATGAAAGACAAGCCCTGACAAAAGGAGCACACAAAGTCAACAAGCTGAAAACACGCAGTATGATGAACAACAACATTTACAGGGTTTACAAATTATAGTCTCTCGAGTTCCTAGAATACATGAGACCATGACTTTGTTTTCTTGATGGGGCTTTTCAAGTGGACTTGTTAAGATATTTTTAAAATTTTTGTGAGGTTTGAAAGGCTTATAGGTAGTGAGGATAGTAGCACCAAAAGGTCTTACAACCTTGTTGGCAGAAGATGCTGATTTCTTTGGCTTTAATTTTTAAATTTTATTTTACTTTTTTCCCTTGCTTGGAAGAGTGAATTAAGTAATGCTTTTATTTAAAGAAAAAAACCTAGAACATTTAAAAGTTAAGAATATTTCTGCATAATCTGGAGTGAAAGAGTTTTAAAAACCTTCACAATTTTGTGATAGTCCATCTTTCACCAGCAGTACATACCTGTCATTTTCTCCAGGTATCTTCATTTGTTCCCCTCCATTTTTCCCCCATTTCATCCAACCTCTCCGTTCCCTCTCTGTGTGCACTGTGGTGACAATGACACCTGCAGCTCATCCCAAACCATAGAAAAGAGGACGCCAACAGCACTGTGAAACGTGGCACTGGTAACTCCTTGCTTCATCTGCAGTTCAGAGAGCAGGCTGTGAATGTTAGCAGTTTCCTAAGTGGGGGAGTGCCTGAAGGAAACTTGGATTGGTTGGGCTAGATTTTCACTGAGGGTTTGTTGAGCTGGCTCCATGAGAGGAGTCAGCAATGACCAGTTCCTTTACTGTCTCATTTTTATCATGCTCATCACATGATGGACGAGTTTGTCCCTTGCAAACTTGTGGAGGCCAATGCCTTTATTTAATTTTCCCCTGGCAGAGCTGTAAAATCAGCCTCAAATAACTTTCTCTGCCTAATTATGTGCTAATGAGGTTTTTACTGAGTATTTATTCCTTCACACATCTTCCTCCAATCTTCTCAGGAGCTCAGGATCTGGCATTTCTCGCCCATTGCCACCTCTACTTAGCTCAGGGATGCCTGCCCTGCAGGAAAGCAAGAATGATGTAAATTTTTAGCTGACAGATCTTCCAATGGCATATAGTGTATTTCTTTGAAAGGAATAAACAAATCAGCTGGTTAAGCTCTATTTCTGCAGGGCTTCCCCGCTGCTGATGGTTTCCTCAGCGTGTTTTGCAGCACCTCTGAAATGTGCAGCTTTAAAATCTCTCAGGAGAGTAAAACCTCGTAGTTCAATCAGTGGGAAGGAGCGTCGCTGTATCAGGACTAGGGAGCAAGGAATGCTTGCCATGCAGACAGTTGTAATTTACAAGCTATAAATGAATCTATTTAGATAACAGAAAAATGAAGCCAAGCCTCATCTGTCTTTTCTTTCTTTTTTTTTTTTACCCAACATAAGAGAAGTTGCATTACCTCTTAAAAGACTTGCTTCTGCACACCTCTGCTTTTTCCTGTCTGCTGCCCCTCTTAGCAGCCACCTCACAGTGTGGTGGATGTGTCACTAAGCAGGGAAAGTAATTTCCCATAACAATGATAAACCCAACTGTAAATGTAGGGCCAATCCCTGCATGCAAAGCTTATGGATTGTAACTACTGACTGGAAGACAAGCACAGCATTCAGTAGCTTTGAGGGTGCCTTGGCTCTAATAACAAGCTGGGTGGCTGGTGGCATGAGGGTTATCAGGAAGTTAGATGCCATCTTCAGCAAGGCTTTGAACAGGCTCTCCATAAAGCACAGGTGCATTGTGCTGGGTTGAGCCATTTCAGATGGGGCTGCATGCCTTGGGGTGAATCCGGAAGAAATCACTGTCAGCGATCAAACATTGATATATTGTCATAGCCACTGATGTTAACGTAACTGGAGTCTTTTATGAGTCTTTGCTTGGCAAAGACTTACAAGTGCAGTGACTTAGACCTGGGTTATCTCTGGGCCTGCAGAGCAGGTGGCCAGGCAGTGCTCAGGTGGGGATTATTGCTGCCGACAGCACTCGAACGCTTGCCTTGCACCTGCCTCCTCCTCTTAAAGATAAAAAGAGTCCGATTCCCTGGCACTGGCAACTCCTCCAATCTTTCAAAAACAAATACTCAACCTTGACTGTAAAATTAAATAGAAAATAAGAGTTGCCACTACGTTCTATTGCATGTTGATTGACCTGAGCACTCTCCAATCGCAAACATAAAAGATTAGATATCACTTTCCATACAGGTGTATGCAAACCATTTTTCGTCTAACTGGGAGAACAAATTGTTCAAAGTTCTGGAAAATGTCCGTGTGCACTTTTACAAGTGTACTTAGCAAAAGGAAGGCATTGACTTATGCCTTCAAAGGTGGTGATTTACAATGTCCTGTCTAGTGTTTCCAAAATTAAGATTTGTCTTTTAAGCTTAGCAGAATGTACTGAAAGGAGATTTCTGATGCAGTGTGTGTGTTTACAGTGCAAATACAGGCACAGGCTTTATAGAAATTAATTACTCAAAGTGATCTCACAGAGGAAAAAGCCAGCACTACAGGGGATGGGGGAGAAAGGATCTTCTCCTTCTCAGAGACAAGAGAAACTTCAAAAAGAGAAGGTTTCATGTGGTAAAGTCAGTCTTGGGAGGGATGAGGGCAACAAAGTGAAGACACAATTTCTGTTTGGAAGAGATGGACAGCATCCTTGACTGTCATAATGGTTTTGAATTCAAAATTCACTGATTATCTTTACTTTAAAAGCTATGGATTTTTGGTTTTTTAAGAAAAGGAGAGATGGAGAGAAAAGGAGTCTACATTTCTGAGAAAAGAAAATAGCAAAACTTGGTAACAGTGCTGAAAACAGCTAATGAAAATTTTAAGATAAATTTTCAGCAAGCATTGGTCATTTATTTCACTAAAGACTGTTGTAGATGCTTCTTAAACTAAAGTTGAACAATGATTTCCCACTTGTTTCTTGAATGGTTTGCTATTCTTCAAAATATGTGAATCCTCAATTTCTCTTTCAGTGCTAGTGAAATGAGTATTTTTCAAGAATTAGAGATGGAATTTTTGCCCCCCACAAGAAAGGGCCTACCTTTGCAGCAGTTACCTCAGCAAAGAGAAAGTCTGTCTCTTCTCCCCTCAAGGATTAGTTACTTCAGAGGTTAATTGTCCTAGTCTGAAAGGATTTATTGATACAACAGCTGAAAGAAAAAAAAAAAAAACAAGTAACATTTCTGCCTGGGCAAAGACAGCTTTTTTCTTAGTTGAGAGAGACTGTTAGCTGGCTGCTGCTGCTGCTGTCATCTATATCCTTGTGGCTATTTAAAATCAAGGACAAGATTTTCCTTTTCTTCACTGCTGTGTTCATGACACAGAGCAGCCACTGAGGGGATTCTGTGCTTTGGTTGCTGGGGTGTTTCAGGGCATGGCCCAGCAATGGTCAGAGCCACTGGGAAGCTCTGGAATGTGCTCTGGTGGACACAAGGTTAGCTCACACTACTTCCTGAGGGTTTCCACATGAACACTCTCCAGGTCTGACAGACCACATACCTGGGCAGATGTGTGGCAGGTCTTGGCCAGGGGGGAGCTCTGAGGAGCTGGCCCTGGCACTCTCACACTTGCAGGCACCATGAATCCCTGTGTGAATAAGGAATCATAAGCCACCATCACAGCTAAGAGTGCAGAACACCTTCTCATACAATATAAACAAGCAATTTTACCTTGTCCTCTTGTCAGAATAATTTCAGGCAGCTCTACCTAAAATTCCATTTCCTCTCTTTTATGCAGTCACTTCATGTATTACTTTGGGGAAAAATATTCCTAATACATTACGGGACATTTGCCTTTTGTCTAAAATTATTTTGAAAATGCTTTTCTGCGTTTATTCCTTTTGTGGAAAGTTTCTTGACTAATGGTTTGGGCTGGGAGACGATAATTTCTCTTTTAAGGCCTTCATACTTCTTCATCTCACTATTTTCCTTTCCTTCCTGCACCACTGCCCCCTGTGCTGCAGCAGGGAGGAGATAAGCTGTTTAAGGGATTGGGATACAGCAAACTTCTGAGCAAAGGCCAGCTTGGGCTTTTCAAGCTGCATCTCTTGCTGCCCAGATCTGTATTGCCTGCATATCAGCCTCTCTGGTTGATGCCATGAATTAGACCCAAATGCTGTTTGACAGCCACAAGGCTGAAAATAAAAATGCAGTGATAAAGCCAAGCTTTATTACTGCAAGCACTATGCATAGTATCTGGTACTGTGTTTGTCATGGAGGATGATTGCAAAGAAATCTGAGTTAGGACTGGTAATAAATGACAGGAGTGTCTTTTCCCTGTCTCACATCATACCTCACAAAACAACCAGAAAGCACAAAGGGGAGTGACAGTGGAGGGTCTTTCACTCTGCATGCTTGGCTGAGCCTCAGACAGGGTGAGAGAGATCATGGCTGCACTGTCAGGGAGCTCAGTGAGAACACACACACACTGTTGGCTCTGAATTTGCTAGTTCAAGGCCATGCATGTGTTGACAGAGGGCTGAGCTGAGCACAAGTGAATACTCCTGGCTGAGAGGGAAAGCCCCTGTGCGTGTGTCAGGCTGATAAAGCTGCTCATCCTGCTGCATGTGTGCCTGCATGGCAGCATGCTCTCCCACAGAGGGACAATGCCCCAAGCACTGGGCTCTGCTGGGCTCTGCTCCCACTCCCAACTGATTTGGGAAATGGACAATTTGCTTCCTGTAAAAGGGTGGCTGCAAAGCTTCCTTTCTCCCACCTGGTACCCATTTAAACTGTCAGATCTATTACAGCTGTGAAGGGGTTGTATCTGGCACATTTGCACCCTTCTTTCATATAAGCATTGCCAATTCAAGAGATTCTGGAGTGGTTTATGGGTGGCTGAACACCACAGAGCACTCTGAAGCGTCTCATGGTCATTGGACAAAATCCTTGCTCTGCACAGCATATTCACCCTTTCTATTAGATGTGTTTTAGAAATCCTACAGGAATGACCACACATGGTATCTGGGAATCACAGCTTAACTGTTCCTTTAGTCCCACATCCCCAGTTCTACAAAGCTCAAGGCTTGGCTGGGTGAATACTGCTGTGTAGCACCCAAAATCTGTTTCTCCTGGTATCAGGAAAGGGGGTGTTCCTACAGCAAAGAGTGTCTGCATAGTTGATCAAAAAAGACTGAGTGAGTACTTGATGCTGAAGATGTCAGGTTACATCTGACATTGTCTGAGCTCTGTGAATCTTGCAGTACATCCAGACCAATGCAGTATGAGCAGAACCTACAGCCAGTCATTCCCAGGGTGCTGATATCTCTCAGACCTGCCTGCCAGTCGTTAATTTCTACACATACACTGTATGTCATCCATCTGTGAACCTGCTTTTCCAAACATCACCAGCAGGCTCAGCCCATTCAATCTTGCTGCTGAGGCAGCCTTTTTAGTCCCCAAATGGTGAGCACTGAACTTGGTGAACTCCAGCTGTTGTGCCCCAGTAACACGGAGCATGCTTTAACCATTGCATGTTCAGCAAGAACCACAACCACATTCACCTCAAAGAACCACAACCACATTCACCTCAAAGCTAGGAGTGTCATCTCAGTCAGTCCATTGCTTCTGAAGTCTTCACTGGCTAAGGAAGAAGCTGTTTTGTGGGTTTATGTTGGAGCATGGGGACATGCAGTGTTGTTATGGCTTGTATCACCATGCTGCCTACAAAGTATTAGAAATGTACCTGAGAACACATGGTCATCTCAGGCAAAATGCCTGTGCCTTTGCTGTCCTGAGGTGTGTGGAAACCCAGGCACCAGGAATATTTCTCTGCTCTGGGGTGCCCTGACCACCAGGGGACCACTGACTTTGACCCTCATTCATGGACAAAGTTTCCTAGACTCCAAGATAAACTAGAATCCACAAAAGTGTGCAATAGATTATAGAGAGTAGTGTAGGTGTATCATCACTTGGTGAGAAATTTAGGTTTTGGGATTTTTAGTATGCTCTGGATGAAAGCAAGATGGAGGGCACAGGGTTTCTTCTTCATGCTTCTTCTTCTTCTTCTTGGGTTTGGGTGCCATTTTGTAATTGGGCAGAAAAGTCCCCATTGGGGGCTCTTTGGGATCAGTTATTGGGTTAAAAGGGAAAATAATCTAGGTGTCAGTTCTTAATTGGATAGTTTAGTCTTAAAAGACCTTGTAACTAGAGATTGTTGGCCATTTTGTGCCTTCTAAACAAAAAGCTGCCAAAATCACAGTAGTGAGACTGTTTTACTGATAAGAAATAACCAACACCTGAGTCCAAACATGAGCTATTGTCTCAAGTGCCTTCAATACAGACCCAGAGAAACCCACAACGTGCAGCATGGAAATAAAGTTTTTCCTGACGTGCTCAGCCATAGGAATATTTTCCAAGTAGGCATGTTTCCCTAGTGTTTAAACCAGGTGATTCTAAAAACATTCCCTTTGATATCAAGGGGACTCGGCAGGGATTTTGACTCCTGCATTTCGCAGGAACTGGAAGCATTTCCAGCATGGTTTAGCCTGTGGCTCCCAGAGGAATTTAGGAATTTCCATGCTTTCCAAGCACGGCTGCCAGCCCGCCGGGCCGGGCCGGGCCGGGCCGGAATGGGCGCGGGCGGGTGCTGTCCATGGTGCTGCCCGTGCGGGTCTGTGCCCGCAGGTGTGCACAGAGGTGTGAGCGTGAGCGAGGGTACAGGTGTGTGCAGATGGGTCCTGCGGGGTGAGGGGTTATGTGTTAGGTGCATCGTGGAATCACAGAATGGGTTGGGCTGGAACTGACATGGAAGATCACTTAGTTCCATCTTCCCTCCTATGGGCAGGTATCCGTCCTTCAGGATCCTTTCTTTTCCTTCAGGAAACTTGGTCCAGTGCCTCACCTTTTTATGATAAAATTTAAAAATTGTATCATTTTTATATAATTGTACACAGTCAGGATCTCAGTACAACTCTCACAAGCTCCTTAGAGGCCTGCAATTTTCAAACCCTTCACAAGGTATATAAATCAGTATGGATGAGGGAAAACTGTATGAGTTAGTATTGTCTTCATATCCCTTTACTTCCCCTGTTAGAAATACCACACAGAGACTGTTTTAAAAGAGATTGAAATATTTCAGAAACCTTTGAGTGATTCTGATGGTTATTTTTTTCTCTGCTTGGTTCTGGTAGAGATCAGGACATGTCCCGTTAGTTATTGTGGTATTTCTGTCATATAATAGTAATGCTGCTGGTTATTTTAAAGCTTGCTGAAGAAAACCATCCTTTTTGCTACAGTGTACCAAGCTTGATTCATTCATGTGATTATGGGCACAAACACCTCTGCCAGTTGCAGCCCAGGTATGGAAATTGATATTTAATATTTCTGGGGTACCAGTAACATTGTTGGGCAAGAGCTGTCTTGCAGATGATATGTCCCATTGCTTCATTTCTGAGCAGCATTTCTTTTGCTGCTCATCAGCTAGAAAACTGTTCTGGATCTATTCAGGATCTGGACCTGCTCACTGTCATGTTCTGCTGGTGCAGGTACCCCTTGATGCTCGTGCTCTCTTATAAATAGGTAACCTGTGAAGAATAACATGTAGCCCAGCAGGTTTCTCACTGGCAGCCATTATAATGCTCCCCACCGTTAGAATATACAAATGTGGATTTTCAGAAAACTTTTTTGAATTTTTCTGAAATTCCATCCCTCCTTGGGGTGGTGAGATGGTTCTTTGTGGAGACCTCATGATTCCCAATGTTCCTTTGCAACTCACCCCAGGTAGCAGAGTTACCCAAATGCAATCACAGCTAAACCTCAGTGGAGAAGCAGAAAGCCTTTCCTGTGTGTCTCTCCACGTGTTTTACGGTTTCCTAAGAGGTACCAAATCCTTTCCCAGGATCTTGGCGCAGGGAATGTGACAGAGCCACCGGGAGCTATTTTGGCTCACAGGATGCCCACAGCAGCTGCTCCAGCTCTGGCCAGCTCTGGAGCACCACAGAGGCAGCTGCTTTGCACTCCCTGAGGATCTGGGGATGTTGTTTCCATTGCCTCGTGCTCTTGGTTTGAACCTTTCAGTGTCTGTACGCTGACCTTTGCGTACTTACCCTCCTCTTACTGGAGTGAAAGGGACGAGTAGTTCTTGCCCCTTTGTTTCAGAGAGCAGTTCATTGTCCACTCTGTTTCCTAACACAAAATAAATAAGGAAATCATTTCATCATTACTTGTTAGTTTGGCTGTTTTTTAATGGGGATGTAGGGCAGCTGCATGAAGCTTTGAGAGTTTCCTTAGAAAACCCCAGGCCTTAAATACAAGAAGTGAACTGTTGGAGAGGGTACAGAATGACAATGTACTTTGCTCTCTGTGTTTGGCAGGACTGGCAAATGGATATATAATGTGTTGCCTAATCACAAGGAAATCTGCTGTGTGATCAATTATTCTTTAATTTCATCACTTTAATAATATGTCATCTTGGATTTGGGGCACCGTCAGGCAACACAAATGACCAATGAGGGGGATTTAACCTGTGTCAGTGAACAGCATCTGCTCAGCCCCATGCCTGCAGAAATGCCTGAGGGAAGGTGGGAGTTTAACTTTGCTCCCTTCCTCAGCAGATTCACGTTTCTAGGCTGAAAACAAGTATGGGATGTAAGGGAAATCATACACAACTGAAAAATCCATTCTGATTTACAATTTAATTCAGCTGGGTTTTGTTTTTGTTAGAAACCAGAAAAAAACCAAAAGAACAAAAAAATCCCAGCTCTTCTAGGATCCCTCAATACAGGAAAGGTGCTAATTTAGCTACTTATCTTGCCCATTTCCTAGAAACCTCACTCTCCAGTGTTTTCTTCTCCACCACCACCAGAACACAAAATGGGTGATTATACTTACTTTACCGATGGAATCCGAAATACAAGGAGGCAAACTGTAGGGTCACATTGTAGGCCAAAGCCCCATCTACTTGGCTTTGCAGCTTGCCTTTCACTGTAACACACCTCAGTTTATGCCAACAGGAGTCTCTTATCTTCCCTCTTTTCCCCTTCCAGCTGCAACTTCTGTCAAAGGTTAGTAATCAGGGTATGAAAGGTAAATAACGCTTTCCACCAAAGATCTCTGTCGAGATAAATGCCTCTCCATGAATCAGATTGACATCAGGAAAACAGCTGAAGACGCATTCTGAAGCCTCGGCCCCACAGGATCGTTAGGAATATTACTGTCCCGACCTAATGAGCTACCACTGATCCTAAACAATGTCTAGGACAAAAGACTAGAGGGGGATTGGCTCCCCTCACCCTGCTGCCTGCAGACTTCTGACAACCCATTAAGGTTATAGCTATTCAGCTCTGTTCAGACGGCCCTTTTTTCCTTCCTTTTTCCCCCCCTAACAACTCCCAGCTAATGAGCAGACAGCGTTACTTTTATTTTGTGCAGGGAATGTATGGCTAAATAGGTGTCTGAGCATGGTTCTGGAAATTGGAATGAGGAAAGCAGAGGAAGGGAGACTGGAGGTCTTTTAGAAATGTCCCCATCGCCTTCATCTGTCAGGCAAAGAGCCTTGCCTCAGGAATCCTCTTCGCAGGGATGGGTGAGGATTTGAGGCTGAGCCTGTGACACATGGGGCGAGCAGAGAGACAGCAGCCCAGTCCTGCTGATGCCTGGTTTTGAAGAAACGGGCAGGGGAGGCAAAGCCAAAAGGCATCTTGGCATGTGCCGTCGGCTCTAGACACTCCTTGGACGCTGCCCTCGCCGTGTGCCTCCATCTACTTTTACTATAAAAATTCCCGAAGGCGCCAGCCTCTCTCTGTCCCTGTGCCTGCCCCCCCTTTCCCTCGTACTTTACTAAGTGATTGGAGTTGCCCTCTTCCTTTTGCGCCTTCCCACCTCCTTCAAGCTCCCTCTTCAGCGACAAGCAGCATCACTAATTGCTTTTTAGGGTCTCTTTTCTGCTCTCTGTTCAAAATTCATGGGGCATTCCCTGGCCCCATTATGTTCCTTTCTGAACCTTTTCAACTTCTTTTACAAACTTAGCACTTTCTGTGCTTCTCTTAGTCTTTCCAAAAAAAAAAAAAAAAAAACCCAACAAAAAAGTTTGGAATTTTTTATTTTTTTTGGCAAGCAGGCCCCCTCCCTCTGTAGCCCCCCCCTCCCTGCCAGAAAAGCACACGCACGGGCCCACCTCCCATTGAATGGTGGGCTTTGTGCAGGGAATTTCCGGAACACAGCCCAGGGCTGGAGGCGCAGTGTGAGTGGAGGGGCTTTGGGCAAGGAGCCTCCCTTAAGCCCACCCCATTACCACGGTCACTGTTTGCCCTGGGCTCTCTAAAAGGACTATTGTTGCCTGTTGCCAGGTATTCCCTAGCAACACTTAAGCCAAGCTGCCTCCTCTATTTATGGCAGAAACTTTTCAATGGTCTCCAAAACACGTGCTTGTCAACTTCAGAGAATACCTTCAAACAGACACAGAGGGGGAAAAAGTAATCCCAAGCACTTGCTTTAGTTGAAATATGTGTGTTGGGGGTGTTTTTCGATTTCTTGTCATTTACCTTGGATCAGAAACCCAAACAATCACAATTTGAAAAAAAAAAAGGTCCCTCCCCATCACCTTCTCGCAGCCCCTGTCCCCTGCACTGCTGAGCCTTTCCACTGGCAGGTGGGTGGGGGTCATTTATTAGATGGATGATCTTTTGCTACACTTTGAATCTTTTTGCACAAAAGATTGCTTCATTATTTTAAGACAGATTTTGATTTCTTTGTGTGTGCCAGAGCCCTTACAAGAACCACCATACTTCTTGTGTTGTCCACCAGCAAATGACCAATTACCAAGGGGGATGGAGGGTGGGAAGGAGGTGACTAATATAACTGTACAGCATAGCCTTGGCACTAGCAAGTCATCACAGAATGGTTGAGGTAATCCCGTGTGGTGGATGCACACACCTGTGGATTTATTTCAGGAATTACACATTTCTGTCCTTGCATTTCTGCAGTCATTTTGTCAACTGCAGACAGTCAGTGGTTCAGTCAAGTTCAAAGAGAAACCAAGCTGCTGCATCTCCAAAAAGTTGCATACACATTTTGATGATCAAGTGTAATGATGTGAGAGAAAAGCTTTTTACAGCAACTGTCACTTGATAGAAATAGTCTTTGTTCTTTGTGTGATGTCATACAAAGGGTTCCAGCATAAATTGATGTCTTTGCTTCTATCACAATACTTGCAGATTTTTACTGCTAAAAAGCACTGAAGTCATTGTCACTTTTGGGAAAACCTCATCAGATAACCAGATAATGTAAGCAAGACCAAGATTTACAAAGACAGGTGTAGCAATGTGGCGCCCAACCCATTGTGGATTTCAGTGGACCATGAGCACCTCTGAGCTGCCCACCCACATATCCATGATAGCAGTGGATGCATTCCCAGTGCCATGAAGGACAACACACTGGTGCAGTGTCAGCACCATGTCTGGAGTAATGATCTGAATTTTTCCCATCTGCAAATTCACATTGTGTTTCCTGGCATGTCCTTTAAAGCTTCGGTACATTAACATGACATCCTGACACTGGGACTTTTTTGTTATCTGGGACTTTTTTCTTACCTTCCCCACTGCCATAGTGGCCCTGAGGCCTGAGCTTCCCAGAGCCATGCAGGAGGGCAGCCTGAGGCAGCTGCCTGTGGTGGGAGCACCATGGAGGCCTTCAGAGCTGAAGCAAAGCCCCAGGAGTGAAATGGGACTGACTGACTGACAAGGAAATGCTGTGCTGCTGTTTGCTGCTCTCTCTCCCCAGTAGATGGCTAAGGTCAAGTTGCCTTTCTTGTTCTGAGCAAGAATCCGAAAATATTGCTTAGATGTGACTCATTCTGTTAATGATTTTGGGTTGTGACTCTGATCAGCTGTGTCAGGCTTTTAGAAAGATTAGAGCACTTATCTACATGGTTGTTCTCTTTTATGACCTATAACTACAGAAGCTACTCAGTCAATGACAATGTGTTCTTACTCCAAAATTACATGCAGGTTTTATGATTATACATCTTTTCCCAGACGTGTGCCAGTACCTCCACAGAGAAGTGAAATAAGTCTGGTATACTCATCTATCTGCCCTGGTGCTTCTGCATTCCCATCTGCCATGGAATAGTTCTTCCTCTCAGCTCAAACCTTCAAAACTCAGTTTTGTTTCTGTTTCATAGAAGTACTGTAATTAGAAGATGCTAGATTTCCTCTGTTAACATATCCCCCTGCAGAGCTTGACATTACAGTGAATGTAAATGGTTTCATGAAGTGCAAGATTAGGGCTGTTTAAATAATTGTTGTAATTGGAAATATGGGTATTATTATCTCTCGAGATGTTTTAGATTAAATTAATGAAGTTCACATCTGGAAGAGCAGATATTAACCCTTTATGTGTTTCTGATCCTTTATCTAGGTAATCTGAACCTCAGATTTCTGGTCCAGCGCCTATAATACAACTGTTCTTAGCTTTGAAAAATACTGTGTTTTCACTCTTGGTATTTATTCTATTGATCTCTGCTTATTTTAGAGCAAATACATCAAAACCCGCCAGCTTGGTCTGTGGAAAGTCTGTCCTATGTTTCCTACTAAAACTAATGGAGTACACAAGACATAATAGAGATTTCTGCCTTGCCCTGAATTTAGTCAGCAACTATATAGCAAAATTTTTCAGAAGGCCAAGATTTTTATTTCTGGAATATTCACACATATTTTATTTCTGGAATATTCATTTCCTACACTGCCTCTGTTGTCCTTCTGTATGACCAGAGGCAGTGTAGGAAAGAGGCATTCATCTTCCTTTCCCAATTCTCTCCGAAGTTCTTAGCTATTTTAGCCCTATGACCCCATTTAACCCATCTTTAGCAAATAAAGGTGCTCAAATAACTTTTAAAAAGGCATGGAGAAAGGGATTCTCTATAGAGGGACTGATCACTCAATACTTTCTGTTTATTTAAAAGGGTTAACTTCTAGCTCCTGCCTTTGCAACTGGCTGACATGCATCCTAAATGTGGTTCTGTAAGCTGGGTGAAAATGATGGTTCCCAAGTGAACAGAGGGATACAACTCTGGGCAAGCTGTTCTTCTGTGGACAGGCTTGCCTAGGAATAGCTGTGATCATCCCTGCTTGCCTGTCTCAAATTATACAATTTTCACTTTAAAAACAACCCATAAAATGGTGTTTGCCATTGTCAGCCACTGTTTGCCAGTGGCCAGCACAATTGTCTGTTACACCCATTTTGAGTAAATGATCTGCTAGCTGAGATAGTCACTGTGTATTAGTTTGGCAACTACTCATTGATATATATGCCAGTGCTTGAATTGATTCTGGGTGAATCTGGGGCAGATTTTTCAGCTTCTGATGAAATTCAGTTTTCTTGTTTCACTGCCATGTGTAAAATTACACACCTGCCCACATTCTTGAGGGTACAAAATTTAATTTCATCAAAGGAGAAGTATGCCCTAAGTCATTCTCAGATTCCAAAACACACTAGTTTGTGCCTTGCAGACACCTGTAAAAGTCTCTAAATTCCTTAAGACTTGAATCCCAGTGCTTGAGCTCTGGCTCTCCAAGAATACTGAGCCACCACTGAAGACCACAGTCTTTCCTCCTGAAGCACCTGGACTACAAAAAGGTGCCATGAGCAAAGCTGGAGTGATTCTTGTTTCTCCTGTGTCTGTATACAATCATTCTTGGAATATAGAGTGTGTCTCTTGCCTACCCAGACACCATGGTCTCCAGCCACCCAAGATCTCTGGAAATCTCCATCCAGTTCACCTTTAAGCAGCAGTTCAAACTAAGATAACTAAAGAAACAGAGAAGGTGAGAGGTGTGAAATAAGGTTGAGCTCATCACACTGCTCAGCAGGCAGTTCTGTCTCACAGGAAGCACGTCCCACATCTGTAACATCTGGTTCCAGTGGAACAGCCAAGGACATGGCTGTAGTGGAGACTCTGTGTCCCTCTTAGTGACGTGTTTTACAGAGGATGGGGTAGGTCTGATGCCAGTGGGGACCCTTGTCTTGTTCCCAACCAAGTTATTATCCATATGGATGCAAATGTACCAAGGAACTTTCACTTAGAGGAAGCAACCCAAGATGCTTTTAAATTAGCATTTATTTTTTGTTGACTTTTCCATCTTTCTCAAAAACACCTGTGGGCTCCCAGACAAAATCATTCCTCCGTATAGGCCTGCTTTGATCCTGTCTTTACTGTGTGGAAAGTGCATACTTTGTTGCTTCTTGACTTCAGTGAAGTCAAAGGAGTCCCAAACAGACTTGGAGAGTCCATCTACCTGTGAGGACAGTCACTGATTTCACTGATTTCACTGATTTTCAGAGGCACAGGCAAGGCTGGGAGACAGAGGCCACAGCATGCTGAGAGTGAAAGGTCTCTCTGCTGCTGCCTTTGCTTCATCCCCCGAGTCAGGAGAGTGGTTGTCTCACACAGACCAATGATCCCACTGCAGCAGCAGGTTTTTGCCTCTCTGAGGGGTTGTCTTCCAGCTGCCAATAGTCTCTGTCTGTCCTGCCTAACCACAGGCTAGAAGAGCACTGAAAGGTTGTTGACCCTCATCTAGTCCAATCCTTTGCCCTGAAGGCAGTGTCAGCTACACAACCATTCAGAGATTTTAATAGACTTATATGCACAGCTACACTATCATGGCTGTACAGCAGTCTGCTCACAGCTGATTTTATTTATTTATGTACATATTTGAGGCAAAGATTAGTTTAAAACCTATAAGACAGTACGATATCCACAGTGCATAGCTGTGGGTTGACTCTTAGCATAGGGATGAAAGCCTGGATAAAGAGAGGGCAAATGCTGCTTTGCTTGCTTGTGTTCATAGCTGGATGTTTCTTACTCCTTCCCCCTACCAGTAGGAAAGAAGTAGGAAACTCTAAGTGCTCTGAGTCTTCAAGTTGCATATTGTATTTTCCCTGTTTGTGCTATAGTGTTAAAAATGTTTCTTTAAACAGGTGTTCTCTAACACATTGGGCTCTGAGGCTAGTTGTTGCCTACAGTGGAATCAGAAAGGCCTTCTTCCCAAAGGCTTGGAGACACCTCTGTCTTCACTCTGGACATAAACTAAACTGTGATTTACTTGCTTAAGCCTGGATGCAGAGAATCACTTACATTTGTACTTAAATCTGGGACCATGAAGCCTCTCTGCAGCCAGGGTCTCAGGGCATTATGAACAGGACTGGGAGACAGTGTTCTTCATGGAACTCAGTGGTTTTTTGAGGCTTCAATATTAGCACAATGTTTAAAGCTCCCAGGCATTTTAATAATAAAAAAAATGACAACAACAATAGCAATAACATGGACATGGATGGACATGGGTGCATGGATATGCTATATTGTCCTTCTAGTTCACATTCCTCCCTTGCCTACAAAAAAGACAGAAGATAAAACTAGATGAATTATTAAACTAAATGTGACTGCAACCCAACCAGTATGAGAAATATTTTCAGTTGTGGTGGAATTATTTGGGCATCATGTAATAACTAACAATGGAAACAGGAACATATTTGTATTATCCTAAAATTATTTTTTGGAAGATAACTTATGTTTGAAAGTCATATATAGATAAAGATAACATGTCTGAAAGATAACTTATGTCTTAAGATAACTTAAAGATAATTTATGCCTGAAAGACAGACTCCATCAGTATCTATCTTCACTTTTCCTTTTTACATTTACTTGTATTTAAAACAACCTTATAAACAGAAACTGGATTTTCCAAAATCACACTTATCAAGGCCTATGCTTTCAAAAAAATGTTTGTAAAGCAGTTTTCTACAGACAGTTTTTAACTGGATACAGATCCAGTTGAAGTCTTTAAATAAATCCCATAGCCTATTTCTGTGCAGAAACTGAAATGAAGATAAAGCTTTCACTTCAAAATCTGCTTGGATTTTCAGATTTCATTTATGGCATGGGTTTCCAAAGATTAACTTTTTTTGCTTTCAAACTGCATTAATAGCATTAGGCATCAATTAATCAGATTCAAAATTTGGAAACAAAGAAAGTATTTTGTCTGTATAATCACTGAGAGGCCATATACCAGGATCTTTTTTTACCAGCCTTTTTAATGATTATTTCAGTCCAGATTTTTTTTTTAAAGGAACAGCTAAAATCCAGGCTTTGAATTTTGTAAATGAGCCTGCTGCCCAACGCACTTCTCAGCAAGATAAGGGCAGAATGGCATTTGCAGAAATGTTTAGCTATCTCTCTAACAATCCTGCTTGGTTGTGGGCCCCTTGGTAACAGCTTGGCAAATCTGCAAAAGGAATGCGACTATATAGTTTGTGTGTGGATTGTTGAGTCATTATAGCCTCCAAATTGCACAGCAGATCATTAATCATAGGCCAAGATAGGCAATCACTGCAGAAACCTGATGAAAAGGCTCCAGAATAATGCCTGCTAAATCATGTTTAACATGCAGACCTTGCCTGTGCAGATATGGAAAGGGGGAGGTAAGGAAAAAAAATTATTCCCCTTTTAGGAAAGAAAACTTCTACTTATCTTTGATTTGCATTCAGCCCTCCCTCAATAGTCCTTAAGCCTGTTATTTAATTCATTTTGGTGCCAGGTCCCATCACAAAGCGAAAACCCTAACCAGGACCTATGCAGTCTATGACCTCCAAACCCCCTGTCTTTTCTTGTCAGTTCTATGTCATTTGTGCAGTTGAACTCCACCAATTTGAAATGCTGACCTCTTCCATAGACAACCTTATTCTCCTTGAGTGAAAGAAAGGGCCAAGGCCTACAAACCACTCAAGCGAGAGATGGCAAGAAAAGAGAAAAGTGGTTGACTCGTAAATCAATTTCCACAGCCCACCCAAAACCCACATGAACAATAACGATGGTATTTTTTAAAAGTTGTGCTGTTGTGGTTTTCTTAATTGAGCTTATTCTTTTTAGAAAAAGTTTCGAGCAAAGCAAAATTGTTTGTTCAGGGTGGAAAATTAGGCCAGATCTTGCTCCCGATCCACTTCAGACCAGGGTATATTTATATCAAACCTTCATTCCCACCTGTCATTTGCACAGAAAAGGAGCACAGCCTCACAACAGGTCTTTGTCTGCACTGGAAGAGGTGGCAATATCTAAAGAAAGGGAAACGTTTGGTGCATAAATACATCTGTGCAACACCAGTGCACAGGCAGAGCGATGGTACCTGTCTTTGTGCCACACAGCCTGCCCACATGGAGGGAGCTGTGCAGCTCTGCCTTTGGGCCCTGCCATCCCCACATGTGACTGTGGCCTGGTCCAAGCCCCTGGCGTCCTGTGAGCAGAGGAAGAACATGTACACATGAGGGCTGCATCAAACCAAGCACACGCACCACGCAGTACAGACACGCGGGCGGGCATGCAGGCAGAGAAGCCAGTGAGAAACCTGCCACCACAGAGTGAGAAAAATTTTTAAAGACCTATATTACACTCCCTGGGGGTCTGATTCTGCCTGTATTGCTCTCTCAGGAAGGTTTCCTTCTCCTCAGGTGGTCTCATTGGGTTCAATGGCTGTGTCTTTGAAGAGCAGATGCAGAAATTGCCTGGAGCACACCATGCCCCAGGCCCCCATTCCCATTAGCATCTTTACGCTTTTCAGAGCTTGAATCTGGCTGTGCCGTTTCTTACTGCATAGTCACATCTCTGGGTTTAAGTCTAGGACATCCTTAAAGAGCATTACCCATCTTGTCATTGGGAAATAGCCCCTCTTCCCTGCCAGACCTGCATTTCTTAGTCCTGCTCTTCCAAGATCATAATCTACTGGAGCATGGGATGACTTGTTACAGTCTCTCAGCAGAGGCAGGTCCAGCCCTTAGGTTGAACATAACAAATGAATCTTTTAAATTTTCTCATTGACTGGGTTTAGTTTTATATGCACACAAAGTTTAGAGTCACTTACATTTTTATGGCATGGCAGAAAAAATCTCTGGGAGGAATTAAATACAATATCACTGTCTTGGCTCTTCCCAGCCTTGAGCTGTACAACACTAGAGTTAGTATCACCATGTGCTTCCCTTTTTTAATTTTTTTTTCCTTCTATCTCTGGCATTGGTGCTTTCTGGGCTATTCAAACTTTCCCTCCAGCCTCGCTTTCTTGAAATAGAATGATGGTACTTTATGATCTGAAAATTCTTGATACCTTACAAGCAAAATACAGTGTGATATCTTGTTATGAAGGCAGGAAAGTTACTCTATCAGAAAAGAAATACCTACAATGGCAGACTAACTCCCCCAAGGAACCTGGCCTATTGCATTGGATTTTCTCAACATTTCTGTGAAAATGCTGGTGGGATATGGTCAATGGGAGGGATTTCTCATCTGGGAGAACAGATGTTCCAAAGGAATCTGCCTGTGGAGCCTGCTCAGCCAACATGCCCCCATCAGGTCTGTGCCTGCTTGCCCTGGGGCTTACAGCTCTGAGCCCTTGGGCAGAAGGGAGATTTGGAGCTGTTTATCCCACTTGACCCTCCATACAGATGACCTTCCATCATCTGGGGCCAGCTGATGCTAAGCAGTAAATTAAATTCAGTGGCATGCTGTCTGGGCTCTCAATGGCGTTTCAGAGCGAGCGTCGGAGCCCATAGAGCAGCGCTCATTACACGCTGCTGCAGCAGCTGGAGCTGGAGGGGGTGTCAAGCTCATTACCTTTTATAATATGCCCACCGATGGAGCTAGGTGTGCTCTAGATGGATTTGTCAGAGGCCAGCACTTTTGTCTGGGGGTGAAGCATTGCGTTAATCTGACAGGCAAGACTCCACATTATGCAAAGGGAAGAATTCAACAGGAAACAGATGCGTGGGGATAAAAATTAATCAATGTTTTTTGCGACCTGCACCTCTGAATGCAGCATCTGTAGCACTAAAAAGAATATATTCTCTCCTCCCTCGTATCTTTTCCTCAGCAAACCAAAGCTTATGGTAAGCAGTTTGCAAAGTTTGACTCCAGTTCTGTGAAATCCTTATGTGCTACTGAAGTTTTCAACAATAATTTTGTTGATTTTCTTGGTCAGCTTTGTGTACATCATTGTTGAGCCCAACAATTCAGAAATTATTTTGCTTCTGAATTTTTGAAGTAATGCACCAAAATCCTTACTTTATTCCTCTTACTCTTCTAGCATACACTTCCATTCCAAACTCACTTTCCAAGACTGTTTTGTTTGGAATGCATTGCAACATGTTTCAGTAGTCAATGTGTGTTCACCTTAATTGTTGTACTCCAGAAAAAAATGTGATATGCCTGTAAGGAAGATAAAATGGCAAAATCAGAGAAGAAAACTGGCAATGCCCAGTCTCCCTGGATAGATAAGGCATATCTTGGATCCATCCATTGAAATCTAGATTTTTGGGGAAAAAGAACCTCAAATGTATAACAATGAAGTCAGAAGAACAGAGAGTCCCTTGCTGGCTACTGTCTGTACAGCAGAGCAGTGGAGAGCTGAACTGGAAAATCTGAATATAACACATTTGTCATTGCAGACTATCTTCCTGGCAGCTTTTTCTTAAGATTTTTAAGGATAAAAAGCTCTCTCTGAAATTCTGAGCTTGTTAGTACTTATTGATCATGGCCACTAGGTTACTGATGGTGTACAATGTCTCTGGTAGAGGAGTAAGAAAAGTTTCCAGAGCTAGGAGGAAGTGATCTCAAGGGACATTGTACATGACATTGTACATTTTGTACAATGCACTGACATTGTACATTTTGTCCTTCCAGTGCCCCCTGATTCACATTTCTCACATCCCTGTTAGAAGAAGTAGGCTGCTATATCACAGGTGGGAACCTTACACAGGCCCAGCAGTGGGGCAGACAATTTTAATTTCCTGTTTTCTTAGAAAGGAAGATGGCAGGGATATCTGTGAGTGGTCTCAATTACAGCAGCAGCAGCAGCAGCAGCTAGCAAGCATGCATTTAACAGTGGTGTTAATAAGGCACATGCTCCTGGTTGTGTCTCACAGAAGTAGTTGCTCAGCCCCTGCTTCTTTTCATGCTGTGGTGTCATCTGGCACAGCTAGATCCTTGTTTGGGTTATTTAATTGCTTCTTTGCCTGCCTTATGCAAACTCCATTTGTAGCTGGGCTTTTGGGCACTCGGACCCATGACTGCACTGCATTTAGTAAGCACTCTGCTCTGTCTGTAGGCAGTATTTCACACAGCCACCCAGTGACTTTATTCAGTTTGCTGGTCCCCAACGTTATTGTCACTCTGCATCATTTACCAATACAATTTTCACAAACAAAATTAGTCATTGCAATGTAGGTGTATGGAAGCTGTCCCACTCTGGAAGGATTCATTAAAATTCCCATAATAGTCTCCTTGTCAGGACTCTTGCCTGCTGTCTGGGAAGTATTTCAACAAGTCTGTCCTACTGTTGTGTTAATTAAACATTGTTCTATTTATAAATGCTCTATTGGTCAGTAGCAGTTCCCCACACAGAGAGGAGTAGTGGTAACTAAAAGCGAAGTGCCAAGAAGATGGGGGTTGGCCATGCAGAGAAGCCAAGGGACAGCCCAGACTGAGCAAAGTGCCCCTCTTGGATGTGTCATTGTCCTCCTCACCTGCCCTGGGGCTGCAGGGGTCTTCTGGCATTTAACTTGGAGCAAGGGAGGAGGGAAGAAGTTTTGCTCACTGCTTTCTCCAGCAACTGTTTTGTTTCTGTTTCTCTGTACATTGTAGTCTCTTCACAATGATTGCCACAGGGTCTTGGAGAAGGTGAAAATATATCTGAAAACACATCTGCCTTCAGATGGAGACCAAGTATTTGAAGTAAGGATAAAGCCATTATCCTCCTGTGTTTTTTTCATACTCCTGCCAGCCTTCTCTATGAGCATCTCTACCTGCACAAACACATCTCTTCTGACATATGCATGAACACAAGAAGAGGAATCTGTGGGAGCCCTGGGGTGCTGCTGGCTGCTATGGAATAGTCTCCTGGGGCTGGGTGCCAGGAGGTTCTGACACCCACTGCCTATGTATCAGGAGGATCTGCTCAGCATTGCTCCCATGTAACTCATCAAAACCCTGCTCTGTGCTGTACACAGCACTGCTGTTCAGTAGGGCCCCTCTCCCTGCCATGATTTCTGCCACAGCATCTTGCACTGCATCCTCTGACACTGCAGGTCCATGCCATCCTCCTTTGTGCACATGTAGAGACAATTGTCAGCATTTTTACCCAGCATTATTTTCTACAGGCTTGCTGGATTCAGAGGCAGGAGAAATTGGCCACCATTCTCACCAGAAAGTCCCTAAGGGGCAGAACCCAAACCTTTGGTGAAGACCAGGGGGATTTGGAACTAAGGTATGTAGTACCTGCTAGCAGATTCTTCTGAAGGCTTTTTCTGTGCTTTCTTCTTGGTTTGCTGGTCTCCTTCCAACCCACACTTGTTCTCAACATACTGTGCTAAGGAGAGATGTGAGAACATCTGCCTGAAGATGTTTACAAATTAATGAGTATTTACCCTGGGAGTTGGTTCAGGCATAACTCTCAAGCTGGTGCAGCCCCAGATATGAGATGTGGGAGGCTAAAGAGGTAGAAAAGAAAGAAGCAAAAAATTGAGAGCAGAAAGTATAAAGTGCTGCCAGGCCTGTCCATGGACATACATCTGTCTAGAACCTTAATTGGCTGCTGAATTCCAAGTTCAAATCATTGAGCATTGAGCAAAATCTGTGAGAACCACACGAAGCTCTGGAGTTCATCTGGGCAGCAACACAGTCAGGAAGAGATGGAAGTATGGAAGTTGTGCCTCTTTTTTTGTTTGTTTTTTGACAGTACCTCCTGTTTGACAGGATAGGCACTGTGTCCTTGCTAAGTCAGGGCTCAGAACTAGACAGACCCACATGATGTTACCTTAGAGCAACCTAAAATGAGGTTTGCTATGAAACTTAAAACAAGATGAAGCAAAATGTGTCCCACTGCCTGTTTTTCAGACTTTTGAGTCATCTGCTCTGAATGGAGTCTGTATGGCATGGAAGAATATATGCACATGTATATAAGTACAAGTAAAAGAAACTACAAGTAAAGTATGGGTCTTTAAAGAACACCTTTCATCTGAAAGTCTCAAAGGGCTGGTTATTAGTGGGCAAGGTGACCCTTTGCTTGTAAACCAGCAGTGTGATACTTATTCCATTTATTCTCTTAAAGCTACTGCTATCCCACAGAGACACAGCAGCGGCTGTAGACAGGACTGTGGGTTTTGTGTCAGCTGGTTCTGCCATCATTTGCTGCTGTATTCCCTGAGATGCAAAAGCAAAGATCTCCAGTACTGAGAGACAGTAAAGTATGTGCTTAAATGTGACTGCCATTTAATAGGCAGGCTGGCTTCCCACCCTGCTCAGGGAAACCTCCATCACCCTCTTGCAGGCCTCGGCAAAGCAGGGTGGGGAGCCTCTCTGTGCTCTTGCTCATTCTGTGTTTGTCCTGGATGTGATGCAGGATTTTGCTCTGCTGCACTGTCAGTCAGGTGCTTTTCAGGAGCACTGTGTTCACATCTACAACTGCACACATGAATTATTGTTTACTCAATAACAAATCAAACAAATTCTCTTCTATTCAGACCAAACCACAATGATAAAAGGAAGCTGATTTCCACTATTATGAGCACCGATTGATGTCTTCCCTTCTCTTGACTGTCTTTATTTCACATACAAGTGGCTTTTCTTTTTCTTTTTTCCTTTTTCCTTTGGAAATGTCATCACCACTTAATTAGCAATGTGTTGTTACCTGAAAATAAGAACAAACCTATCTTAGGCCATATGGCAGGGTTTTAATCTGCACTGTCACGGTATAACCATGTCAAAATGACTTCCCTTTTCAGTCAAAACTGTGTTTCACACTTTACTAATATGGGGCTTTTCCCTTCCTCTTCCAGAGCAATATAGCCCTGACAGTCCAGCAAGTGCAAATTAAAATAGCTCCAAGCTGTGGCCAGCAGCAGGAGGTGGAGAGTAAGCAAGAGAGTGGTGCAACTGGTGGGGAGGGAGGAGGACTTCATCCAAAAACTGGAACCTGTGCTCTTTCAGTGATCTGCTTCTGCAAAATTGAACCAAATTAGTTTGGGCTCCATTTAGGAAGCCAATTCCCCTTCCCCATAGCAAAGGCCTGGATTACACCACTGGAGCTGGTTATAGGGAGTCTTTGTGAAGTTTATCTTTCCTTCCCCAGTGCTATTGGGAATATATAGAAGCAGAAAGCAAGAAAGCTGCATATTCATGCAAAGCAGCAGTGACCAGCAGAAAACTTTGCAATTGATTGCTGTAGTTGTTTACAGGATCGAAATACATGGTTTGTTGGGTAACATTTTCAAATGAGTTTTACTCCTAAGCAACTTACTGGTCACATACAGTGCAACATACAGATGTTTAGTCTGATGTTTTAGGATATGTAACTGTCCTCTTCTGGGTGGTAGGTAAGGACCAAAAACTGGATTGAATCTTGTTTGCAGTGGGATAAAAGGAAGCATGGATTGTCTGTCCCCCAGAAAAATAAGGCAGACTATTAGTATGCACTGGCTCTTCCCTTAGCACCTTGCACAAATCAGAGTCTGGATCACAGGCCCCCTCTCCCTTGCCAGTTTTTTCATGTTCTCCCAATGCTGCATATCCCCAGGCACCTGTGAGGAACTGCTTATGGTCTCTGCTTAGCACTTGTGGATCTCAGGCTAAAATGGATTGAGTCAGGGCAAAGTCACAGCCAGCAATGAATCTAGATAGCTTCACTCCATGATCAATGCCCTTAGTTTCCCATGTCTGCATTTTTACCCATCTTACCCCTCTGTAATTAGGATAGTAAGTACCAGGTAGCCAGATAGAGGGAGAAGAAGTATCTCTTGAAACTTCTCCCCTCTCCTACCAGTTGCTTGTGTTTCTCCAGGACAGCAGTGTCAGAGCCAATGAAAGTCCCAGCACTCTGTGAGGCTTTTCTTTTGCATTCATCCTTCAAGGGATATATCTGGCTCCAAAGCCACAGGAGATCCCTACCTTCTCTGAAGGGGAGCAGCAAGTACCATTTTGCCTGGATGAACTCTGCTGCTCCAGGGTGTGTATGGATGGAGGGCTGGGGTTCCTGTCCCCAAGGGAGTTTTCTCCCACAGGATATATAGGAATCACACAGCTCTAACCACAGGCAGTCTGATGTCTTTCACATGCTGTCTGAACTGTGTTGCTGTATCCCTTTACAGATATAACCCCTGAAACACCTCAGATTGGACAGTTGGAGGTACTCCTTCCCTTCAGTTACTTTGTATTTTGTCTGGAATTTCATTTTTTAAATCCCTATATGAATACTACAATGCACAGAAGTAATCTCCCCCACTCTTTCCCACCCAGCAGAAGGCTGAATGTAGAAGCTGCTCAGTGCTGATCTGCTCCTTATCAGTTATTAACATATACATGTCTTTGCAATGAGACAACAAAGGCAACAAGGGCAAAAGAAAAAAAAAGAGTTTAAGTGGTGGTCTGAGGTTTTGCTCACAGTAAGAGATGAACCAGAGCTCTCTTATTATTTAAATTACTGGTAAAACTCTGTGCTTTGGCCAGGAAAGTCGAAGTCTAGATGTTCACTTCCAGAAATCATCAGTGCAGGGGAAGCTTTAAATATTTTAGTGTCCTTGTCAGTAGGTATTTAACTAGGGAAAGGGACTCAAGCATACAGGTAGTTGATCTCTCTAGTTAAAACTGTACATTTGAAACACATTTTCCTAAAAAATTCTAAAGAGTAAGATAGCTCTGGTGCCATACATAAGCACAGATTCTCTGACATGAGCTCCTCCAGCCCAGCTGCAGGTTGGCCACCCTGGACATTTGCATGGTTACAGAGATGGAAACTTAGACGTGGGACTGGAGGGAGAAGAGAGCAGGGAGCAGTAACAGCTCTGCTGGCCTGCTGTTTCACCAGATACCTGGTGTGCTTTGCAGGGCTGATGCAGGAAAGGGCTGAAGGTGTAAAGGTCTGAGTACATGCATGAGTGTTTTTGTTTGTATGTGTGTGTGTGTGTGTGTGTGTGTGTGTATTAAATGGCCCTGAGAACAAATATAGTTCTGGGGCATGAAACAGAAGGATGAATATCAAGCGAGAACATCCAGCTGCAGGTCCTTTCCCCTTCTTTTTCCAGCTTTTGGATGAACTGCAAAGCCGAGGGGGACTGTTAACTGCCTGGGCCTGTCCATTTGTCTCTCTCTCTTTACTTCTCTGTCCCTAACTCCCCCTCCCTCTCCCTCCTGCAGCTCCGGAGGGTGGAGGTGCGATTCGCTATGCCCGTTTTTTATTTCCAGCACGCTTGACAGGCTGGGCAAGGAAGGCGTTAATGTTTTCTGACAGGCCCCCTCTAATTGTTGGAGCTTTTCTTCTCTGCCTTTTCTGTGAAATTCTGACTTAGGCGAGCAGCATAACAAAATGCTCTGGCATTGAAATGTGCGCTTGCACTACACTGGGCTCGGGGAAACAGCATTATTCATGAAGATTTTCAGCTGTTTTTGTCTTTTAACTAACCTTTGAGTTTGATCAGAGGCTAGCCGGGCTCCCTTTCTCAAAAGGCGGTCTTGGCAACCCGACAATGGAGCCAAACTGTTTTCCCTGTTAAAGAGATAACTATGCCGTTGAGTTGGTACATGGGGGAAATTAATCTTCAGGCGCATACAAATGATAGCTTTACCTCGGTCTGCAATCGCCTGCATGGGATTATTGATAGGACGGGGGTAAGGAGCAGGAGAAATTCAGAGTGGGGTAGGGAACTTAAAAAAAAAAAAAAATTGCAACCCCAAGCCCATCATCCCTTTTGATTGTATAAAGCCTGCGATTGATTCTTCACCACTTGCCTTTTGCAGCAGGAATTAGCCCCGCATTGTGCGGCCTGACACGCTAAGATCTCGCTCGCTTGGGAGCTGAAGTTGCTGGGACAAACCGGGGGGGGGGCGCGCTTCTCTCCTCTCCCCTTTCCAAGAGGCGAGGAGGAGCGGGGAGGCGCAGAATCGCCCCACACTTCAAGCCCAGCTAATCCCTGAATGCACTGAGTAATACGCGCTGCATTATGGTGGAGCGGCGAGCCAGGGCGTCCCGTGTGTGTGTGTCCCCCCACCCCCGGGTGTGTGTGTGTGCCCGGCCGCGCCCGCCTCTCCTTGGGCAGGTGCCCGCTCCCTTCGCCGCTCGGCCCGGGCAGCGCGGAGCGGAGCGGGGCGGGGAGCGCGGGCGGGCGGCAGCTGCGGCGGGCGCACGCCGCCCCCGAGGCCGGGCCGGGCCCCCGCCGCGCCGCCGCCGCCGCGATAAAGGCTGAGGCACGACACGCGCGGGGACAGCGCTGCCCGCTGCCTGCCCGGCCCCCCCGCCTGCCCCGGCCGGCCCGCACACACAAAAGGCAGGACCTGCGCCGCCGCGGGGAGGGGCAGGGGAGAAAAAAGGAAGAAGGAGGGGGAACAAACAAACAAATTAAAAAAAAAAAAAAAAAAAGAAAGAAAGAAAAAGAGAGGGGGAAAAAAATTAGAACAGGGGATGAACCCCCGGCCTCCCCAAAAGTCAGTGCTAGCGGGGCTGGGTGCGGGTCGGCGCCTTTCTGAAGGGAAGGTGAGAGCAGGGCTGGGCGCAATAGGAGGCTCAAAGGGGCGCCCACAGCCCTTGCCGGGGACAGGGCCTGGGGGGCTCCCCCCTCATTCTTACCTGCGCGGGAGAGGCGGAGGGCGCGGAGGCTCCGCATGCGGGGCAAAGTTCGTGCATAAGATAGCATCACGGCGGGCTGTGGGGAGGGGGCCGCGGCGGAGCAGGGATGGGGAGCGAGGCTGAACCCCACGGCGCGGGCAAGCTCCCCCCGGCTCCCGCCCGGCTCCGCGGGCGCGGATCCCGCGGGGGATCGCGTGGAGAGGCGGGGGCAGCGCTGCCCAGAGCCGCTGGCCTCGCCGGGCTACCCCGCTGCCCGAGGGCCGTGGCTTGCGGGAGGGCACTCACTCCGGCAGGGGCGATTGTTGGCGGGACAGTTTTCGTGCATTACGAGAAATAAACACACAGGTAGATAAATTAATAAATCCGCGGCCAAGCAGCCTTCATCCGCACGCATATCCCCTCTCCGCTCCTCTTCCCCCACCCCCAACCAAATCCTGAGTAGTTCTAAAACTTATACTGCGCCCAAAGAAGTCCCTGATTTATGGAGTTTACTAATGCTAACTGAATACTGTCTGTCAGGCAGCGCTGAAAGGCTCTCCGCGCTAATACAAGAAAAGGCTTTGTGTTGCTAAGCGATTAGAGCAGATGTAATGAGATTTACCCCAATCCTGCTTTGCCCTTTCCCTATCTTCAGTAAAATTGTGTGTGTGTGTTTTCTTTCTTTCATTCTTTCTTTCTGGAGGGGGCTGAGGGGAAAAGGGAGGGAGGAGGTGGTGAATTTCTGAGCCTGTCTTATACATTGTAGCGAACAACAGCGTAACTTTGCCTTTAGTTTAATGAGTCTGGATATTTACTATTCAGAAGTGAGCAAAAAAGAACACCTGTCTACACAAGGAAGAGAAATTTCGCCTTTGTAACAGAATGAAACATTATCCTAATGTTATATTCATAGCTATAAATTACTCGCTACACTTTCTTTGCATACCTTATCTGTACACTTGCAAAAGTGGGTAAATAAAAAGGGAGATGCTGTAAAGGGAGAGCGGATGGCGGCATATAACGGTTATTATTTTCATAACTAAACATTAGTTCCACGAGCGGTTAAAACAATGAGTGTTTGTGCTAAAGTAATGAGGGATTTCGTGACCCCACCGTGTCCCGTTCTCCCGCCCCGTCCTCCCTCTCCTCTGCCCTCCCCCCCCGCGATTAAATCACGTATTGATCATTTCAGGGCGTGGGGGGAGGAGGCGAGGGGGCAAACGTGTGTATGGTTTAAAAGCAATGCAGGAATACACACGTGTAAGCGTCCATGTGAGCATATGCATCCGTGCATATATATATATATATATATATATATTTCTATTTATATCTATATATATCTATAGTTACACATACACACACACAGAGGGAAAATTCCGGGCTCCTCCACCAAAGTTTTTCCCTCCTCTTTTTTAAAAATAGCGCATCCCTCGCAACTCGACGGCACATTTACAGCGGAGCGGACTATTTTTTTTCTTTTTAACTCCGTACGATACATTGGCTCTCCCCAGTCTTTGTTGAGGGGTTTTTTTGGTTTTTTTTTTTTTTTTGTAAGATGCGTTTTGAGCTTTGCTTTCCGCTTGGCTTGGTGCACGCAAACTGAATTTGCAAGTGATGCAGGAGCCAGGCGAAAGGAAGGCGAATTCTGGTCACGTCCTTGCTAACTGACAACAAGCAGGCTAGCCAAAAAAAAAAAAAAAAAAAAGAGAAAAAGCAGGGAATGGGGGGAAGAGTCCAATTTCTTTTTGAGTCTTAGTAATTGGGTACTTTTACAGGCAGATCACGCTATTTGGGCAGAATAACAAGTTTGGAAAGACCAATAGCTCTACGCTGCCACCGATTTCTACTACTTTATTTATTTATTTAATTTTATCTCCCTTCGCCTCTCGCTTCCCGTCTTCCCCGCCACGGTTTTATTTACCAAGCCAGCCTGCACAGAGGCAACACAGCGCCCCGTGTTTTGGGTGGCGGCGGCTGTGCCATCCCCCGTGTTTTCCTGCCCCGTTGGGTCAGAGCCGCGGAGGAGGACAGGGTCACACCGCATCCCGAAACGCGGGATGCAGCGCCCTCTTTTTTTAAGACTTGGGCTTTAGGAGGAATTCTGTAATGTGCAGTGATTTCAGGAAGGACAATGCAATCATTAATCATCCCCTCTCCTTTTGATTTGGATACACATTTGCAACACAGAAGGGCAAGGAAACAATGGTGATAGCGCTAGATCTTTGCATATTTATATAGAGATAGATAAAGATATATATGTTACATCCATCAGGTACAAACACTTCATATGCAGCTTAGCTCCGCTATAACATCGATTAACATTCTGTCCTTACATTCATCGTTGTCAATGGCAGAAAGAAAAAAAAATTGCATGCGGTAGGCAGCTGATCATTTTAATTAAAAAAAATTTTATTACGAAACTAGTTTATATAAAGTAGGGTTATACAGGACCTTTGTCAGTTTGTAATAAAACAGTAAGAAAAGGCAGTGGTGGTGGGGGGGTTGTTTGTTTGCTTGTCTGGTTTTTCTTCTTTTTTTTTTTCTTTTTCCCAAAAGGCAGCATATGAGAACAAATGGCTACCGTTTTGCGTTTGGACAATAGCTGCATAAACTTTGTTCACTTTGAACATTGTTTAATAACATTATTAATACATTAACAAAATTTCTATAAAGTAAGACACATTGGTGCTAGAGTACATCTGGAGGAAATCCAAGTCCTTTACAAAACCACGTACAAAAATGGCAGTTGTAAGGTAACGTTGACTACGAGTCTAAACATGAAGAGGTAATAAGCATTACATATTAAAAAAGTATCAAGATATACACATTTTAAACCATTTGTACAAAACCTCTATAAATCTCTCTCTCTCTCTTATGTACAAAAATAGCTTAATATATCCCCAAACGGGTTAGGATAGATACAAATAGATTTTCTTATCATAAAAAAATTCACAAAAAAAAAAAAGATTGGAAGCATTCTATGATGGAAACGAGAGGAAAAGCTCGGATCGAGGGGAGGGAGAGGCACGGGGAGACGGAAGGTAGACGGGGCTCCAGGGACTTCTTTGAGTACAGCATAGCTTAACTTCAGCATCTCCACAGACATCGGGAAACTAACTTTGTCCACAGGTGATGAACGCCAGTCTCTGAAGGGCCGCGGCGGCGGCGAGGTGCGGAGATGGGCCGCCCTTCTGCTGAGGAGGAAGAAGAGAAGAAGAGCTCCTCCGCCGGCCGAGGAGCGCAGCGCCCTTTCCCGCGGCCCGGGGCTCCCCCGCCGGACAGCCGCTCCGCCGGGGCGCCCTCCGTGGCAGTGCAAAGGCCGGCCGGTCCCGGGGCCGGGGGCGACCGCCCCGACCGCCCCCGCGGCGCGCAGCGCTGTGCCCGCCCGCCGAGAGACGTGCCCGCACCGCCCTCCGACGGCAGGGGAACGGGAAACGCAACAGGTTCTTTTTTCTGCGTGGATTTTTGTCTCTCTGTGTGTGATCTGGTTTTGTGTGGTTTTTTTGGTTTTTGTTGGTTCGTTGGGTTTTTTTTTCCCTTTTGCAACTGTCCTGTAACAATAGAAGAAAGAGGAGATCAGAGCCACGCCGCGACCAGCGCAGCGACGGGCCGCAGAGCCGCTCGTAAGTACGGCGGGACACGCTGCCACAGCCCGAGGGGCTTCCCCGGCTGCGTCCCCTCCCCCGGCGGCTGCGGCCCCGCGTCCGTCCCCCCGCTATCCCCCCGGCCTCCCCCGGCCCTCCGCGGGCTCCTACCCACCTGCCGGGAGGGCGGCCGGCGCTCAGAACCAGCTTGTGAAGTCCAGAAGCTCCTGCTCCTCGGGGCTGAGCGGGTCGTAGGAGCCCTCGTCGGAGGAGTAGGAGGAGACGGGGGAGCCCGCCATGGAGTTCATGTCGTGGGAGTAGCTGGGCGAGATGGTGGGCGAGAGGACGCCCGCTTGGAAGGCGGCGCTGACGGCGTCATGCTCGTCGAGCAGCTGCTGCAGGGCGCGGATGTACTCGACGGCGGAGCGGAGCGTCTCCACCTTGCTCATCTTCTTGTTGGCAGCGCCGTTGGGGACGTGCTCCCGCAGCGTGGCGAAGCCCAGGTTCACCAGCTTCACCCGGTTGCGCTCCCTCTCGTTGCGCCGCGCCACGGCCGCGGGCTGCTGCTGCGGCAGGCTGTACCCGAAGCCGCTGAAGTTGAGCCTCCTCTTGCAGCGCATCAGCTCCGGCGAGGCCGAGCGCTGCCGCTTGGCCGCCCGCGGCGCCGAGGGCTTGCCGCCCGGGGAGGGCTGCCCGCCCGCCGGGCTGAGCTGCGGCGGCGGCGCCCCCGGGGGCGGCCCCGGAGGGGCGGCGGCGGCGGCGGCGGCCACTGCCGCGGCGAAGAAGCACGCGGGCTGCAGGAAGGGCGGCTGCCCGGCGGCGCTGGACATCCTGGCGGGGCTGCCGCTGGCCATAGGCGAGGGGGGCGTCCTGCGAGGCGGGGGCGCCCGAGTGACGGCCGGTCCCCGTCCCCCCACCAGCACCACCAAAAAAAAAAAAAAGATCAAAAAGAGAAAAAGGAAAAACTTGCAATGTTCAATTTAAAATTAAAAAAAAAAAAGAAGAAGAGCTAGGCGACGGACGACGGACGGCAGGGGAAAGGGACAGCGGCGACCGACGGGAGCGGACGGCGGAGCCGGGCGGGCGGCGGGGACGGCGGGCGGCTCTGCCCGCCCCCCTCCCTCTCGCCCTCCGTGCGGCGGCCGCGGGGAGGCTCGTGGCGCTCGCGTGTGCGCAGGCTGCTTTGCAAAGCCCCTTTTGCAAAAAAGTGGCTGAGGATTGTGTCTCTTATAAGGGGCGGACGGGGCTCGCCCCCTTTCTCCTACACACACACACACACACACACACGCACACACACACACAGAGACAAGCCTCCCCCCGCCGCCCCCCGCGCTCACACACACACACACACACACACACGCACACCCTGCACCTTGCGCCTTCCACGCTCCCCGGCTTTGCCGGCCGCGATGCGCGGAGCGCTGTCGCCTTTTCAGCGCGGGACGCACACACACACAGACAGACACACATACACATAGACAGACAGACAGACAGACAGACACACAGGAGCCCCCGCGCCCCCCCGCCGCACACGCGCTGGCGGCCGCGCGGCCCCCCCCCCGCCCCCCGCGCGCCGCTCCCCCGCCCCGCGCGCCGCCCCCGCCGCTCGCGGGTTTGTTGTCGCAAGTGCGTGCGCCCGGCGCGTGCCGCGCTCCCGGCCCTGAGCAAACACCCGCGCCGGGGCGCGCGCGGGCCGGGGGCGGGGGCGGGGGCGGCGCGCGGGCGCCGCGGGGGGGGGGCGGGAAAGCGTGAGGGGAAGGGAAGGGGGGGAGCCCTGCCCGCCCGCCGAGGGGTGCGGATCGCGCTGAGGGACAGGCAGCCGGTGACTCCCGGCGGAGCCCCAGGGTGTGCGGGGCATCCCCTGCTGGGGCCACCTCAGCGGCACCTGCCGGGGTTTGGAAGGGGGAGAGCCGCGGTGCGGGATGTGTAGGCACGGAGCCGTCCCGTGGCGTGGGCGGGCAAAGCGGTGCGCGCCCGCAGGAGAAGCGCCCTTGTCGTTGCGGGACACGGCGCGTTCAGGGAAACTTCGTGTGCGGGACCTCGGCTTCTCCTTGTCCCGAGAGAGCACCGGGAGCCTGGTATCTCTCCCTTGGCTCACCGAACGCTGCCACGAGTGTCCGGGCCCCACCGCCGGGGGCTGCCGTGCCCCCCCGCTTGCAGCGGCCGGAGCTGCGTGTGCCCGGCACCGCACACGCCCCGCGGGCCGCCTGATGGCTCTATTAGCCAGCGACAACCGCGGGTGAGCCCGGCCGGGTGATGGGAGGAGGGCGGCTGAGAGCAGAGCAGGGTAGAGGCTTCTCGGAGAAGTCACCTCGAATTACCCCTCCGGAATGCTGATCACCGCGGGGTCAGTCTGCCAGGAGGGAAAGAGCAAACCTCTCCCGGGCACGTCCCGTGCGGGCGGTTCGGCATGGGAAGGGAGGAGGTTTGCCTCATAAAGTAAGGGTGTGCTGGGCAGAGCTGGCAGGTGTGGAGCCAGCGCACCCTTCCCTGCCAGATCCCATTTCCCAGGCCACACGGTCTGCTTGCTGAGCCCGGGGAAGCCACTGACCCCCTGCTCCTCCCGTGGAATGTGGAAGTGGGGCACCAGCTCTGCAAGCAGGCAATGGCTTTGGCTTGTAACTGGGAGTCAGGATGGGCCTGGCCAGTGCAGGAGAAATTATCACTGCTCTCAGGTGAAGTCTCACTTGTGGTTCAGGAGCAAATGAGGCAAAGCAGCACTGAGGTGCTGAGAGTTTGAGGCTGGTGTGCTTTGTGGGTCACACTGAGCCGTGGGGCTGCAGAGGTGTAGGCAGCCTGGGAGGCATGACCAGGTTCAGCACCAGAGAATGCTGATCTTGGCATTCTCTCCCTGCCCTCCTGCCTTTCACATATTCCTGAAATCTTTAGCACATTTTCTACCTTCTACTCTGTCTCATTTCCACGTCTCTCTGCACCTTTCTACTCTACGCAGATGTGTGTGCTCTCTAACCCACTAAAAAGAGCAGAGCCATGGTATGACAGCCATGCCATGGTGATATTATGGCTTTAGGAAGTCCCTGGTAGGTGGCTTTAATCCCTGGTGCTCACACCAGCTCCAAAGCATGGAAGGAGGGGGCCTGCACAGTCGATGTTAAGGTTTCAGTGGAAATGACTGCAAAAGTAAGCCCTGTACTGTTGTTAAACTCAATTACAGCAGTCTGGAGCTGTAGAAATCAGTTCTTCTCATCTGCCACTGGATCTTTGACCCTGACTGTGTGTGTGAGTTAAAAAAGTGCTAAGCAGAAAGAGCACAGGAGAACCTCAATGTGCACCTGCTAGCTAGTAATTTTTAACATGTCAGCTTATAATGGTGTGTCATGTTAAACATGTCAGCTTTTCAGCATGTGTGATGAAAAATGTTAAATAGTTCTGTGTGGTCGTATTTATTTTGGGACCTCTTCACTGATCACTGACCAGTTTCTGACTTCTAGCCTACTGTCTCGTCACATAGGAAATGTTTTAACTTATTTTATCCACTCTTGGGCAGGACAGCCAGACCTCAGCAGGATAAAATGTTTGCTTGTATTTCCTGTTTGGGGAGCTCTCCTTCAGTTCCAGGTCTCTTGGATGGTTTGTTCAACATCCCTTGTCTGATGTCACAACAGGCTGCACTGGAAGCAGTTGTTGCATCACCAGCTCTGCATTATGACTTTGGGAAGTGCTAACAGAAACATCAAAGGAATTGCAGCCCTGTAAACTATATATATGTATATTTAAAAAGACTAATTCTTCTGGATCAGCTTGCTTCCAGAACTGGTGTAGAAACACCACATAGGGACATTCCTGCCCTTCTTCCTGGAAGTGGCAGAATAAGACTGGAGTTTCTGGGTCCCTTCTCCTCCAGTCTCAGAGGGCTCTTAAAAAGGCAAAAACTGCGAGTCCCAGAGGTCACCAAGTGTAACTCATGTAATTGTGCCTCTGTGGCCCTGTACCCATTTGGGTCATGGTGTGTGTTTGTGTGGGGCATGGATGAGGGGGGCAGAGCCTTTTCCTCCCTTTTCTCTTTCCTCCCACTGCCACCAGGGAAGGAACTCACCCCTTATGTCTGGGGTAATTCCAATCTCACCAGCTCCTCTGTGTGCTCACTGTGCAGAGTAAGGGACCAGATTCCTAAATAAAAAATATTGTCCCAAGGTCCCCCGCCTCCACCCACTCCTATGCACAGTCCTGCATCTGCACCTTGAAATTCTTAATTCTAATATAATGATAAATAGCTCTTGCCCTTTTCATCTGGCACTTTTATTTCAGTCTTTATTTATTTATTTGTTTATTTATTTTTAAATCTCGAATTGTCATTATTTTCTAGTGACTTTTTTGTGTGCCTAAATTGTAGCCATACTCATGAGGCCTTTTGAAGTCCTTGCCTTTTTTAAAAAAAAAAATACAGCTCCGGTATGCTTTTTTTTTTTTTGCCACTTCTTTTCTTTTTTAAAGGCCATTTACGTTATGATTAAATGCTGTCTTGGAAAAGCAGAACGAAAGTCGTTAATCTATATAGATCTTCAAAGAATCGATACATTCGGGACTTCTGTAGGATTTGTTACACTCCATTTTGTTACAGTAGGCAGCTCGTCTGGATTTGGGCACATGTGTTTCTCTCCCTCCCCTCGCCCTCCCCCTCGCCTTTCCAGCTTCCCCCCCAAGAGTGAAAATAAAGTAAAAGGTCTTTCATGGTAAACAAAACCAGCTTATTCTCCACATAGAACACATGAATAGCTGGAAAAAAAACTTACAATAAATGGTGCATTTTTTTCTCTGCTGGGTATAGCATTCAAGATCAGTCCAGTATTCAAGAAGCAGTCCATTTTTTGCTCAGCAAGAGAGTTTAGAAAAGAAGCGTGGGGTCTATTCAAGGATCTTTTCCCCCTTCACAATTGCTGGGCTTTATGAAACCTATCTTCCATGCCTTGTCAGAGTATTTCTGGGGACCAATTAGTGCTTTGTTGCAAGGCTTCTTTGCTGAATCTTTGAGCAGCAAGAAAAAGCTCTCTTGAGTCTCCCCTTATTTTGACTATTTCAGTCATTACTCAGTGTAATAATTAATATGACAACTGGACGCTGAAGTTTGTATAGAAACACCTCGGCTGCAGGAGAGAGCGTGCAGTGGGTGGTAACAAGCTACAGATCAGACCGAGAAGCCACACACACAAGGAAGGGGGGGAAAAAAGAGAGGGAGAGAGAATAATGAATGAAAAGAAAGAGGGAAAGAATAAAGATAAATAAATAGTTGGTGCGGCCTGAAGAAACATAATACAGACTTGGAGGGAAAAAGAAAAAGCACTTTCAGTGGAGTGTGGGGGGGGTCAACCCCAGAGAGTTAAACTTATTTTGAAGCAGTTTCCATGTGAATATAATTTTCAACATTTGCTACATTCAGAAGTCAGGAAAGAGATTTTTTCCTGAAAAGGCAAGATGGTCCCTTGGGTGAGTAATTTTTAAGGATGGTGTGTTTGCACTTTTGCATAGTCGATAAAGTTTAATGCCTCTTCCTAAGCATCCCTTTATGGAAATAAGAACTTAACCATGAAACCTTATTCTTGATTAGTTGTTGACTGTCCTGCCCAGGGTGGAGAAGATGGGTTATCGGGGTAGCAAGTTTGAGTTTTCTTGGTTGTATTGTCTACAAAAGGAATAAAGCCTGTGCCTCAATGAAGAATTAAAAATTACGTTTGACCAGGGACACTGCTGAATCCTCCTTGAAAGGTGTCTTGGGATGAACACTCATCATTTTGCAGACATTTCTTGAGCTGCCAATTAGGGCATAATAAATAATTAGAGGTTTTAAGCGTATTAGATACAGCTCATGCTAATGAGCTACATCAGGTCTTGTGCTAACCTGAAGTGACAGTTTGCATATAGGGCTGCAAAAAAAAAAAAAACAACAAAACAAAACCAAAAAACCCACACACACAAAAAAAAAAACCCAAAAAAACCCAACAACAACAAAAAAAAAACCAAACAAAAAACACAGGGGAAAAAAACCCCAGACAAACAAACAAAACCCCCAAACCCCAAACCAGCCGTTGAAGCAGATTTTCCCTCCGCGGCCCCGTCCCGCTCTCCGCTCCGCAGCTCCCGCGGGTCCCGCCCGCTGCCCGCCTGCCCTCCGCGCCCGCGGAGCGGAGCCCTTCGCTGCCGGCTCTGCCGGGTGGCCCCATTGTGCGGCCACGAGCTGTGCGTCTGTCAGAGCCCCGGGGGATAAATCACCCCGCGCTGCCCTCCCGCATACCCCCAGCGCCACTTTTTGGAGAGCTGAATATTTTGGGTGGGGGGTGGGTGGGTTGTTCCCGGCTCCTCCGAAGCGGTGGTGGTCCCCTGGCAGGAGGGGTCGGAGAGGGTTTGGGTGATGCCTGCGCAGGCTGCGAAGCGGATCCCCCGCTATCCCCGGGGAGGGCAGGCAGCGGGGATTGCCGGTGTCCCGGGTCCCCGCTGCCTCCAGCCCACTCTGCCGTGAGGACACAGTGCCACCTCCCGGCCACCCGCGCCCCGGAGGGAAGGGACCGGGGAAATCCGGGTGGAGAGGGACGGGCTGCAGCCTTGAGGTCTCGGGGAGCCCGGCTCTGCAGTGCTGGGTGGCTTTGCCAGCACGATCCTGAGGGACGTGCGAAGAAATGCTGTTTGTCTGGGGTGTAAGGGGGAGCTACAGCCCTCTGAGATCTCAGGTAAATGCATACACGGTGTTGATAAGGGGGATGCCCCCCTCCCATGCACACACACACACAAACCACCTAAGATACTCGTGGAATCCTCATCTGGGAATTTTTTCCACCAGCTTAGAAAGTTCCCCTTCCACTGCTTACTGCACCCTCACATGCACTGGGACATCCCGAACCAGCAGGGAAGCAGGGAGCTGCGGGCCAAGGATAGGCCCGATGTCCTGGCACAGGAAAGGACATCCTTGCCCAGACACAAAGACTCAGAGCTCCAGGGAAGCCGCCGCTCTGCAAATGGTGGCAAAGAGCAGCCTGAAAAGCAGCCAAAGTCCGTGGCCCCTTGAACTCGCATTGTGCCGGCCAGGGGAGCTTGCCAACTTCAGTGCAAAGAGCCCTGTGAGCTGTGGCTGAGAGCACAGCCAGAAAGGACCACATGTGGTGAGTGCATGTGTGTGTGTGCACCCAAAGAAAGTGTGTTTTGGAGGGAGAACACGTGTTTTTAGGCAAAAGCAAGGTGGGACATCAGCACATATCTGCATATTGTTGAAAGGAGAGGGGATGCTCTGTGTTGCAGCAAAAGCCCAGAGCAGGACTAACAGACCTAAAGCCCTGCTGCTCACACTGGCCAGGGAATCAGGCACATGAGGAAGCTTGAAACCCAAGTGGGAAAACCTGGCTGGCAGTGTCACTGCAGGGGAATGAACCCATGCTTGGTACACTGAAGTTGTACTTCAAAGAGGACAGGGAAGCTCCAGCAGTTTGAACTCTCAAATGGCCCAAGGTAACAGATGCTGATGCAACTGCATATTCCTAAGGGGAACGTCACTGGGCACACACATACTCACACAGCCCCACACACCACTTTGCTCCAAAACAGGAGACACTGGGAATTCCTCCTAGCAAGATGGAACTTTGTTTCCTTCAGTCAGTGCCTTCTGCCACCAGGCAACCTCTGACAGTGCAGACTGACCAAACAGTGAACTGCTGGTAATACACTGGTGATATTATTATGATTGTGTAACAACAAAGGTGACAGATAATCTTGCAAAATAAATACAAAAAAGCAGGAGCTAGGAGGCAAAACAAATGATTACAAAGATTTGGCAGGAGCAGTATTTTAGGTATTTGATATTTCACTTTGTCTTGCCATTACCATTGAATAGAGAGGACACATGTAAGAAAAGGGATGGAGAAAGGGAAGGAATGAAGACCAAAAGCGTGTAAAAGCCATAAAGAAGTAAAAGAGAGATTAAAGATCATGGAAAAGAGAAGGAGTTAGGAAAGAAAGAGGAAGGCACAAACAGAGAAGAGTTTATCTCACTGAAAAATACACCAGGTGGCAAGGCATGGTGTGTGGGGAAGGTAAACAAGACTGTCTTGTCCTGCGCAGGGGCTATAATCAGAGTTGTCGCCATCTTCATCTCATTGTTATTTCTTCCCAAGGTGGCCTTCAGTCTCCCTATCATGGATAGGGCTGTGCCTTGTGCTGCACAAACACAGGACACAAAATACTGGCTACCATAGTGAATTTACTGGCTGAGTAGTTAAAAACTCAGTAGGTTTTCTACTGCTGGCAATCATTGGGGATACTTTCCCCCACTGCTCTGCCTTTCCTTGCTCCATTCTACTGCCATGTGACCAGGATCCAGTGTGTTTAGTGTGCATCACATTTGGCTATCTTGACCTGTCAGCCCATACCACAGGCTTGCTGATCACTTCAGAAATAACTTTCTACCCTACAGGCAGTTTTAGGATGCACAAAGAAGCAGCTCTTCTGAAAAAGGTGTGTATTTGCTCCCAAAGCACAGAGTCACTTCAGATGCATGTTACCTAATTGATAATTTCAGTGGGATGGATTCTGACTCCACAGTAAGAACTATGAAAATGGTTCCACTCAGTTTCCCCACTGCAAGGCTGCTGAGTTTTGTAGGTATGAAAAATTTACAGCTAGTCTTTTCTAGTGTTCACCAATATGAGTTTGCACAGCTATGCGTAGTAGAGCTTCCTTCAAGGAGAAAATAACTGTAAAGAGAATTTGTCTTCATCGTGAAAATATAGCAAGGTTACCTGCCTTGGCACAGTTTGTAAGACTTAATTTTCCCAAATAGCAAGATAGATACTTGTCAAACTCCTTCATTTTTTTACCTGTCCCCTGATATTGGGCTACAGCTTTCCAGTCTCCTTTACCCCCTTTGGTGACTCTTATTAAGCCAAGTCTGGGCTCTTTCATATCAGTACTTTACTAACCTTTCCTGAAATCATTTCTGTGTCCCACCCTGTTCCCCTTGTACTTTCCATGGCTGACACCACATGCAAGCACACATACATCATCTGCAGTTCTTCTACATTTTCCTGCCCTGGAGCTCTGATCTACTCTTTCCTGTTCCTTTTCTTCCGTTAACTTCTTCACTTTCCCCATGCCCAGGCTCATATCCCAGTGTGAGGTTCATGCTGCTAACTCTTGTCTCATGTTTCCCCCATACTGGGTGTCTCTCTCTGGTGTCTGGTGAGCAGAGTGGTGTCTCCTGCTCTCTGAGCTCTTTGGAAGCAGCCCCAGAGGTCCTACACTAAAGGATAAATCCTTCAGCTGCTGTGCCTTGCCAGAGCCTTCCGTGCCTGATGTTTGACATCCAAAGAACACATCCTGGAGAATGTCTGATATCTGTCCAGAGCCTTCTGTGCCTGACATTTGACATCCAAAGAGCAATCCTGGAGAATGTCTGATATCTGTCCAAGGGGAGTGACCCCCAGGTGAAACCCACCTGAGACTGAACACGCAGCTGCAGCGGGAAGGAATGGGCTGGAGGCTGAACTGAAAACCATGTGTTGCCTTGAACAAAATGAAAACAGCTGATGTTGATCGGGAGGAGGAAGGCTGTTAATTCAGAGCATGCTGCTCCTCCACGTTGGGTGCAGCCAGAAACAATCTGCTGGAGAGCTGCAGCGGCTGCTTGGTGTGCCAGCGGTGGGTGGGGTGGGCGTGCAGGGTGTACGCCCCCTTGGCACGCTGTCCAGGGGAGGGAGCTGGGAAAGGGAATGGTTTTGCCTTGGCTGCTCCACTTTAAATACCTTTGCACAGATCTCTGGCCACTGCAGTTAAGTCAGAAGGCTTCACCTGCTGTAGTGGAGGGGCCTCCCTGTGTGGGTATTGCTGCCTTTGCAACATGGACTCCCAGCACTGCAAAATGAATGGTGACTCTTTCCAGGTAAGTGGTGGGGTCTGTGCCTGCTTTTTGCAGAGGTGGAGGAGTGTCCTGCCTCACTCCTGCACTCCTATGCTTGTCTTTCCCTCTCTGAGAGGCAGTATGACCTCAGAGGGAAAGAATCAAGGTGGCCTGTCCTGATGCTTTGCAGTACCTGAGCAATTTTGGCAGCTCTGTATTTGTGTCCTATTAATTGTGCTCACAAAAA
Source organism: Camarhynchus parvulus (assembly GCF_901933205.1). Classification (NCBI taxonomy): domain Eukaryota; kingdom Metazoa; phylum Chordata; class Aves; order Passeriformes; family Thraupidae; genus Camarhynchus; species Camarhynchus parvulus. The sequence goes on from NC_044586.1 coordinate 9,429,185, forward strand.
TGCAGTGAGAATGCAAACAAACATTGCAACAGTAGCCTTGTGTACACGGCAAAAAGACAAAGAATCAAAAAAGACCAGAAGATTATAGGAGGTCTTAAATGTGTGTGATGAAAAAAAGCTGTCTTCTTTTGTTAAAGGAAAACAGATGAAATTATGTGCTCTTCTGGCGTAGCTTTTTGTTAAATTTGAGGCTCTCTTGTCCTCTTTTTTAATGTTTACTGACTGACTGACTTTGAACTCTTTGCTTTGGGAAATACAGGAAAGACCTGAAGTTCATGCCTTTTAAATACAGGCACTGATGTTACTGCAGGAGCAAGTGATGTAACCTGAGGCCAGCATGGTTAATTATTAGGACAAAATTCTGCACTTATCTGTCCTATGCAAGCTGCTGAAGCCAGAGACAAGCTGCATCAGATGTGCAAAAAGGGCTTCTATTTCTTATAAGAGCAGAGATGCCAAGGAAGCCTCTATTTCTACTTCTTTGTGTGCTGAGGCTGAACTCTTACACTATTTCTCTAGAGTCTCACCTTACTTCTTATCCAAGTTGTGTAATTGCTTGGTTCCAATGATATCTGCCATGATGAGCATTTAAGTGCCTTAAGAAATCTGACTTGGAAACTAATTCCATTTTCACAAGTAACTTGGAAATCTTTTAATTTGAAATATTTTGCATATCTAGTAAATTTGAACTTTACAGCAGTGAGGTGAAAATTTTATATCCCTGAAATTGCAAGAAAAACTTTCTCTGGCTTTACCAGTGTTGGAATTCACTCTGAAGGGCTTTAGCTAAATGTCTCAGCAATGGATTAGAAGGCTCATGGGATTGTGTTATTGACCTCCAATGTTGCCACCTGTGTCAGAATGGCAATACCAATCTATGTGCAATGTGGCTAACTAAAAATGCAGGTTTGTGCTCAGGTAAACCTATCCTTGTATCTACATAACACTTTGTTTGAGATTGTCTTAGGTCCAGAAATGGTTGTTCATGCTCTTCAACTGGTTCTCATTTTATTTTCTGGAAAAGAAACAGAGCTGGAAGAAAATTAGAGCTGAATTTATGCACACTATAAATCACATATACATATCACAGAGACAATATTTCAACACAATAAACTTGTTTCTTTGACTCTGAATCATAATCACAATAGTGACAAAACAGTAGAACTACCCCAAAGCTGCAATTCCTTCATGTATGTCCAGGGATTAAAAGTTAAAGTCCAAAATGTGAATCTAAAAACTGATCAATAGTTTGAGCTATGCATAAGTACTACAAAAAGCTCAACAATAACGTGAGTGCCTCTGTTTTTGCTGCTATCACCTCCAATGCACGTGTTGAGGTTTATTATCTGCAGCGTGTATTGATGCAGGCTGCCTCCAGATATCTTGATAAGAACTGAGTACCAGGAAAACAATTATTTTAGTCTTTCCCCCACTTTGCAATTAAAGATGTCACCTCTGTGACAGGCTCAGGCGTGGGCTGATGCTTGTTAAAAGACCTTCCAGGGAGCTGAGTGCATATGCAGATGTGCAAGAAGTTAAGCGAGTATGAGGCTGTTTGCAGCATTAGTGCCTGCTCCCTACTGCAATGTATCTTTCTCTTAAGCACCAGTATAAATCAACTTACAAGATTGGGAAAATGGCTGAGGACAGATTGAAAGCAGCTGATCTCAACAAATCAAAGCTAGTGACCAATGAGTTTGGAAAGGTTTTTTAAGGCTTTTTTGTCTAATCTCATTGCACAAAGAGATCAATTATTATCATCAGGATTGCCTTGCCGGACTTCAACTTTGCATTACATCCCCTGCAAGTATGCAAATCATGCATTCTTTATTTGTCACACACATTCAAGTCAATCTATCATATAAGTTGGTTCTCACAGCATAACTTGGCAAGAATATTTTAAATATATAACTGATGTCTTTTAAAGCAGTTTCATTGCAGACAGCGAAAACCAAAATCTCGACCCATTGGACAGACAATGGTGGAGCCAGTTCTGTCCTTGAGATCAGTTTTGGCTGTGGTGGGTGAAAACAGAAGGAAAAAGCAATGCATGGAGAGTATTTGAGATGACAGTTTTGGTCACACTACCATAGAATTTCAGTACTACAGACATTTGTTTTGGCTTTTGCCAGACTCCTGTCATCGTTTTCCCTTGTGGTTGCTTGAGGTGTAAATGGGTTTCATTAGCCAGCTGACACATCACTTCCAGCTGCTTTTCCTCTTGGTCCTCCCCATGTAAGAGCTGGGCTGACTCCTGGCTGCATGGGGACTCAGGAGACACAGAGATGCTGCAGGAAGTGTCACAGCTGAACAGGTGGCAATCTTCCTTCTGGTGCAGCACTTCTCCTACCGTTTGCACTAGAGGTCCCTCATAAAGCTGGAAGACATTTAGAAAACCTTTGCAGGCTCTGGAAAAAAAAGCCATATGGAAAAATGTGTGGCCAGTCTGTTAGCAGCAAGCTTGGAGGCAGCCTTGGAGATGACTTGAAGAATTATTTACTTTACAAAAGAAGGCAGCTCTTCATAGCTCTGCCTCAGGAAATGTAGGCCCACCAAGAGCTTCATGGCTTCAGGGCAGCTGGCTTTGATTGTTAATTTGTCTTCTACAAAGGCTGTCTTTGCTGAGGACAATATTTGGGAACTGGGACTCTTTTTACTCTGATTTATATGTTCAATTGAGCAATAACCACAATGAGAGCAAGCTCTGCCCAAAAATACAGATATTTATAAGTAATATTTAAATGGGTACCTTGAATCAAGCTTTAGCCCAGGTCTTGTTGCACCAGGACTCCTCTGTGTTGCAGATATCTGGTGTGATCTTTGAAATAACAACCACAGGCAATTTGTCCAAGGCCAGTAGATGTTAGGAAAAATGAAATAAACACACAAATAAGATATTAATGTGGTCTCCAAAAGTTTGTGATGGTTGCACATCAAATTAACTCTACTATCAGAAAAATTAGGTGATTGAAATCTCAGCAGGCATTTACCTGCCATGCCAAGTACCCAGCTCTCAAGACCTGCCTCCACTCCAGGGCTCAGCTTCCTCTTTCAGAAGTGGTGAAACAGCTCTTCCCTTCTTAACAGGGCTTTTGTGAAAAGAAACACATGTAGAGACATGCAAAGACATTCTAGTAATGAGAACTGTGAAAATAATGAAAATAAACCTTTGAGAGTACAGAAAATTGCCTTTCGGAATTTGCAGAGCAGAAAATCAATGAGAGAATGGGAACAAACATAAATTAAAACACATCTTGCCCTGAGTCTTTACTCATTGTGGGATTTAGGGAAGATCTAAAAGTTTGCTCCAACATTTTTCTTTTTTATTTTTCTTTTCTTTGCTTGATGTTGTTATTTTGTTTTAAAATCACCTTCCATATCCTTCCTGTGAATACTAACTCTCTCCTGGGGATACCTGGAAGGTACAAGCAGAACTGAAGGGAAGCACAGATCTGCATCTCTGCACAGAGCTCACCCACATTTCTCTGCTTAACCCTGAGTGCTGAGGAAAAGGAAGCTTGAGGGAAGGACTTTGGACTGGAGCTGAAACCAAAGTGCAGAAATGTTTCCAGTCATCCCTGAGGGGTGAGGTGTGGCAGGATGGTGTTAGGTTTATTTGCATGTCCTTTTTGACTACCTTGCTCTCACAAGGGCTCTAGTTGGAGAGAAGGGATTTGTGTCTCTGCCATCATAAATCAGAGCAGCCCCAGAACTGTTTTATACCTTTCTTTACATCGCTGGTGCTGTGCAAAAAGGGACATGGAGAAAGGCAAAATGGACTCCTAGGGTGAATGGTAGTCATTTTTGTTTGTGAATTTTTTCTTTCCTTTCAGGAATCTAGCTACATTGAAGACTCCCCCAGTAAAAATGGTGTGATTTCTTTGATTTTCTCTCTGAAAGAAGAAGTCGGGGCATTGGCTAAAGTCCTGCGCACGTTTGAGGTAAATATTTTCCTTCAGGTCTTTGCAATTTTGTCTAGCAGCCACACTTTCTCAGGGTCTTGGAGGTTGTGTTTGTGATTCTATTTCATTGCTATTACAGGGGAAAGCAGCCTCCATTTCTTTTGGGGGTTTAAAATCCCTTTAAGTCTTGGGGCAGAAGTAGCTTTTTTTAAATGAAAACCTCTACCCCACATGAGGGTGGGAAAAATGCATTTTTTCCACTTAAAAGGGAAATATTTAATCATAACTGCTGTAGTAAAGGTACAGGTGAGTTGGGCTGTGACCTAAGATTGACTTATAACCAAATAATTTGCCTTATAACTTGTAAGGCAAATATAACCTGCATGTGAGCCATGTGACTCACAATGCACATTGCACAAGGTGTTTCTGCTTGAGGCAGCTCTTCGCTCTTGTCCACCCAAAAAAATCTGATATAAATTATTCTACCATCTCCCACCTGCAGTACTTTAGCAGAGTGGGTAGAGGGTGCCTACAGAACAGCATAAAAATGACAGCACTTTTTTTCACACCAAAGGGACTCAGTAACTTAGGCTGAGTGATTTGGAAAATTTTTGGGGAAATAAGGAGCCATTTACCTTTCAGGACATTGTGTGCTTATTTATTCTTGCAGAAATATTTCCCAGATGTCATGAATGTTGTTTGAAAAGCACAAAATCCTTGTGGTTTAGGATGGTTGTGTTGCAACACACTGAGCTGTGTACTCTGTGCTCCCGAGTAAATACACTTTTATATTGGTTCTGTGGCTTTTTTTTTTTTTTTTTTTTATGTAATAGTTGTGCCTGAAAACAGCAATTTCTTTAGAACACTCTAAGAAGTTGTGGCCTGCATATTTTCCGTTCATAAATTGAATTTACTAGGAAAGGAGAAGTTGTGTGTTATGGGTACAAAAGAAAAATAATAATGAGTTTTAGGACATATTTGATTCATTAGGATAAAAGGAAATTCACCAACAACAGAAGAGCAAGTCTAAATCAGTGAATTCACTAGTAAAATCCTGCAAAATGTCCGTATGTCAGTGATGTGCATGTCTGTAAATGAATTAATGAGACTGTTGATATTCTCTTAATAAATGCATTGATGTCTACTAAATAAATTGCTGTCATCTCTAAAGAAAGAGGAACTTTCTGAGCTTCCTTTGTAGAGGAGCTAGTATAGGAAAGAGAGAAGTAACCATTTCTTGGATGTGACTTTTCCTGCCCCAAAGCAGATACCTAAACTAGACCAACAGAATCCCTTTTTCTCAGTGGCCCTGATTCCAGCTGAGAGGTTGGGACTCAGTTGGTTTTCCACCCAACAAAGCCAAATCTTTCTGTGCTAAATCTCAGCTCCTCCAGCACCAAGGCTTGACAAGAGACTTGGCATAGGTGCTCTTATCTGGCATTGTACTGGATGGATGGATGGATGGATGGATGGATGGATGGATGGATGGATGGATGGATGGATGGATGGGATTTAATGGTACGAGCACAGCTCCTCAGGGCTGTTGTTAGTGAATTCCTAGTGTAAACCGGAGCAGCCTTTGGGCTGTTGTAACTCTGTTCCAAGAACTGCACAGAGGTGTAAGTTTTACATACATGCACAGCTGGGAGAACCTTCCCCTTTTTCCATCTGGGCCATAGCTGTGGTGCCTCAGAGAAACAGACTTTGTGCTCACTGACATCCACAGCACAGACAGAGAAAGTGGTGATAGGCAGGTAAAGAGTGGAAACAAACAGGGAGAACTTGAGGGAATGTTTTTGTCTTGTTCTCCTTCTCTGCCTAATAGCATTAGCTGAGAGATCCTACTGGAGTTAGACTCTCTGTGGGTGGGCTCCCTGGGCAGGGAGACACCCAGCCTTGTCCCCTGGTTTGTGTCACCAGCTTGCTGCTGGCTTGTGGAAATGTGGTGGATTTGTCTCAGAGGGGCCTCACAAGAGGAGATGTGAGGGTGGCTGCTCCAGCTGTCATTGCTTCATGCAGTAGGAAAAGAGAAAACTGACAAGCCACAAATAGGATCAGGCTGTTTCCAGGAGCAGATGTGGAGCTGCAATTGTTCACTCCATGGAGGGGGTCCACACCTTGTGCAGCTGCTGGTTCTGATGTTTTATGTCTGAACCTTCTGCTCCTTGCTGGGATGGGGCTGCCCAGACTGCTGGCACCTCTCTGGGCATTCCTGCATGGGAATGCAGGCAGAGGGCACAGCTCAACCCCCTCCTCCCAGCTCAGATTTGGGAGTGATTAAGGGACAGTGCCTCCAGCACTGGCTTTGAGGATTTTGCCTCTTTTCCAGACAGTCTGTAAAACTAATGTGGGACATGAAAGGGAGAGGAGGAGGAGGGTTGAATGAGCTGTAAATATGAAAGACTGAAAATTTGCCCTCTCTCCCAGGGAAGGAATCATGGAAGCAAGATCCAGACTCAGACTGAGTCATAGGGAATTGAGGGGATATCTAAAGAAAGGAGAAATCTTGAGGAGCCATCAGCACACAGGATGTCTTTCTGTAGAGGAGGTTTCTGTATGGATCTGGGAAGGCTCATCCTCTCCTTGGTTTAAGAAGCAAAAAAAATTGCTTTTACTCTGTGGGAGCAGTGTTCAGCCACACTTGAGTCCCTTCCTGGGATGCCCTCCCAGGATTCACACCCTACCCATGTCCCACTCCTGTGCTGGGGTGAAACTGTCCAGACTTTAGTCCCCTTGTTCTCCATGGGCAGCAAGACAAAGGGACACCAAAAGGTGTGCTCTAGCCTGGGCCTGCCCCTGGATATCATGAGGTCCAAGACTTCTGGCTCATCAAGCATCGTGGCAGGTAGAATCTCTAGTCACCCACAGAGCAAACCACCCAGGAAAGGAATTAGTGTCCAAACACTGCCCAGATGGATGGAAGGGGTGAGCCCCCATTGTGGGAGCCAGGATGGGCTGAAGGTAGGGGAGCCTCCTCCAGGCAGGGGGAGGCTCAAGGCTAGGCGCTGCAGAGAGCTCATGGCACAGAATTATGTCCTCTGAGGCCCCAAGATTAAGAGAATTTTAATGTGTTTTGTGGAAAAAATAATGCTTGTCCTACTCAAACATCCCTCAGGGTTGCTCATGCAGTTGGCAGAGTACTGCACGCTCACATTTGTTTTTTTGCTCACAGACCCAAACTCTAGTTTTCTGTTCAGGTCCCAGTTGCACACAAGTATGTGGTTACTGTGACAACTCTTATTTTTCCTGTGTAGCTTGAAGGGTTTTTTCCTGAGGAATTTTCTCAATGAACTCAGCTCTTTTTGTCTGCTGGCTTTGGGTCCAAAACATGCTTGATTATTTCCACTTTTTTCTTATATTTGCTCAGGAAGACCCATCTAAACACCTGACCTCAGCAGTGTTCTAAGCTTCTCTGATCACTGGCTCTTGTCTCTTCTCTCTGGTTTGCAAATCCTTGCCTGACTGCATGAATCTGTTCCTCCTGGACTGGCATAGCAGAGAGCTCTGCCACTGCTGGCAGTACAGCCCCTGCAGCCCCTTCTTCACCTGTCCTGTGGAGAGATGTGTCTCCAGGGCCAGATTCACCCTCTGATTGCTGTGAAGTGTTAGCAGCTCAGTCATGCTCAGCAATAAGCAGATTGCTAGAGCTGAATCCACTTTGCTTCCACACTAGCTGCTCTGTTTGTATGTTGGGGATGTGGCAGACATTCACTTTTTGCTTGTCAAACCCAATTGTTTTGCACTTGAAAAGCCCCTTTGTCACCTCTGCCCTCATTGCAGGCTTGAGGGTGGCTGCAGGGACAGCACAAATCCACCAGCAGGGTCTTTACACCGACTTAATTTTAATGGGATCTGCTGTACACTGAGGTACTCCTTGGTGTAGCCCTGTGCTGTTTATTTGTGTTGTAGAAGATGACAGCTAGGCAGCCAAAACTTGAATAAATAACTTCATCTGAAACAGAAGAGCACACATGAGTAAAGTATCATGCTTAAAAGACAAAACAGTCATCATGAAATTGTGTTTCTTTTTTGATTCACTGGATACATCAGAAATGTTCAGAGTATAAGTTGAGGCCAAAAAAAAGAGAAATCTTCCAAGTTTCTTATCAAAACTGAAAAAGCAAAACTGAGCACTTTGGGTTGACCTAAGTGTTACACTTAGTAGAAATAGTTGTTTCTCTGTAGTGTTAAAAACCTATTGAAATCAAGAAAGCTTTTTTAAACAACGAAGTTCATTCTAAAAAAAAAAAAAGATAAGAAAAACCCCACATTGTTCCCCCTCAAAGATTGCCTTTTCTGTAGTTAAATTCATGATTAAAATATCAGAAATAAGAATTTCCATATACAAAAAGCATGGCCTTCAGTTTTAATTGCAGATTTCCCACATGAATTTGTGAATACACAAATCTTCTCTGAAGTTCTTTTCCTGATCCATTTATGAGTAGTAGATTGTCAGCTGTTTCAAGTGGCAAACGTTAGAATACATCAGGAGTTTGCTCAACCCATTGTGAGAGAGGAACCTTCTATCTTCTCCTCAGTGATGGGACCTTCTCAGACACAGAGCAGGACTTCAGTGCCAGGTGCAGCCATCAGTGGGTAGGGCTCTAGCTCAAAAGCAAAAAGAAAAAAAAGTTGATTTGCACCAAGTACTCCTGCTCCCAGTGTAAGTTACTGTCCCATGGGGGTAAGTTACTGTTCCATAGAAGGATGGGATGGGAGTAAAAAGCTGTAATAAAAGAGACCTGCCAGTTTCGAGTCAGCAGAGGCAACTCTGCTCTGTTTCTGTTTAGGAATGTCATTCCACACAAAGTCCTACGTGACTGTTATCTCTGCGTGCCCTGGGAAGGCACTGGTTCTGAGGTGGTTGGGGTTGTTTCCAAACCAGGGGAAGAAAAGAGTCACTTTGGCCAGGGGGCCTGCACTGATAGGTGAACAGGCTTGCCTCTACCACAAGATTTTTTTTCATTATACTGTACATATGCACAGCAGTGATCATTTCATAACGCTGCTCCAAATCCACATCTGTGGGGGTTCCAGTTGTTGGTTTCTCTGGGTCTGGATTGAAGGCACTTGAGATGGTAGTTCATGTTTGGACTCAGGTGTTTATTATTTCTTATCAGTAAAACAGTCTCACTACTGTGAGTTCAGCAGCTTTTCATTAGCAAGGCACAAAATGGCCAACAATCTCTTGTTGCAAGGTCTTTAAGACTAAACTATACAATTAAGAACTGACACCTAGATTATTTTCCCTTTTAACCCAATAACTGGTCCCAAAGAGCTGCAATCCAGACTTTTCTGCCCAATTACAAAATGCCACCCAAACCCAAGAAGAAGAAGGAAGAAGAAGCATGAAGAAGAAACCCAGGACAACACCCTGTGCCCTCCATCTTGCTTCCATCCACAACATACTAAAAATCCCAAAATCTAAATTTCTCACCAAGTGATACACTTACACTACTCTCTATAATCTATTGCACACTTTTGTGGATTCCAGTCTATCTTGAAGTCTGGGAAACTTTCTCCGTGAATGAGGGTCAAAGTCAGTGCTCCCCTGGGGGTCAGGGCACCCCAGGGCAGACAGAAAAATATTCCCTGTGCCCTGGGTTTTTGCACACATCCTTGGTCTTATCCCTCCTCTTCCTGTGGCCTCAAGAGCAGGACTTGTGGATCGAATTGATGACCACGGGTTTAAAGAGAGGAGTGCTCTCTTCACAGGTGGTTGTGCAATGCCACATGCTGTCACGTTTTTGGTTTGTCCTGCACCACGTGTTTTGTAGCCAGATTCTGCTGCAAGCCTTGTGCCAAATTTCAGGCATGGAGCAGAGTGATGGACACCAGGGGTTGCTCCAGGGCCAGCTGCCCTCTGGCACTCTTTGTTGGCAGGCACCTGCTGTGAGACACTTTTCCTCCATGAGTTTGGAAGGAAAACCCTAGCAGTTGTGAAAGAGAAGATTCTCTCTGTCTCCAGCTGAGAAGCAGGCTCTTGGACAGTAGAGCTGAATCAGATGGCTGTCTTTGCCTTTGCTTTGGGAATCCATGGCTGAAAGCATCACTGTAACTTCCTAAGTCCTCTGATCTATGAAAATTAAATACTGAGCTTATACTTGTGCTTCTGAAAGTGTCCTCCTTCAGAAAACCCTGAACTATACAATGGCAAGGGTTAAAAGAACATCTCATCTATTTTAATTTTTTTTTTGGTACCAGAAAGTGTGAATAAAATCCTTCTTTTGGGAGATTTTACCCAAATTCTAACTTAAGTGTTGATTAGTGGCACCATAGTGTTGTTGAAAGTTCTTCATCTGGTAACAATGTGGGGTCTCCTGATGAAGCCAAACTTCATTAATGACAACAGTCATGAAAACAAGCAGCAGCTGGATTTCACAGCTGTACTTAGTTTTAGAACCATACATAGGAGCATTTAGTAATTAGTGAACAGAAGGATGTGTGAGCGTCATGGGAAGTAGTAACCCATAACATTTTCAGAAAGGCTCCATCTCTACTGAAAGCTTCCCTGTGTAGCTATGAACACACAACCTTCCTTTTCCAGTGACCAGGCCATTAAACAGAGGGTGGGACTAAGTTCTCTTGGTAGTGACCTCAGCAAGACTCCTGGTGTAGTGCAGCACCAGTCTGGTTTTCTCCTGCTGGTGTAGGGCAGCTGCAGCATAGGTGGTGCTCAGTTAGGATGGAAAACCTGGAATAACCTGGGCAAGGGGCTGGAGCTTCTTCACAGACTCTGAGAGGGAGCCATGGCTGAGATCCAGCACTGTGAGGTAAGGCAGGGAGGGACATGGGCAATCTCCTCCCTGCATCACCATTGTCTCTGTTTTAAATTTATATTTGTGTTGCTACCCCTTCAAACTCTGTTAGAAGTAATTCTAACCCATTTCAACCTAATTCTTCATCTTTGAGCTCTGAGAATGTGTCTTGAGACTTCCTTTTCTAATGGGCACTGATAGAGGTACCATTGACTTGGATATTAAAATAATGAAAGCTGAGTTTTTCCACCCCTCAGAGTGGGGGTTTTAAGAAAGGTTTAAGAAAAAAAAAAACTAGAGCAGGCACATGGTTTTATGACACGATGTGTCTATAGGGGAGGGACTCAACCTGGTCATAAACCTGAAGAGAAGGAGAGAAGTAACAATCTACTCTCCAAGTTCCTTGCAGCTGCAGTGGGTGGGGTGAATTCAGCAAAGACACTCTAATCTCACTCCCTGGGCTCATCTGCGCTCTAAAATAGGAAAGGCAGAAGAGATCCATGTTAATAGCTCAGATGGGAACCCACCACAAACATGTGACAGTTGAGATCTTCCAAATGTGTTAGGTAAGGAGTTATGTTCCATCAACAGAAAATAGCTCAGAAAACTGGAATAACTTTTATTAGCTGACTTTTGAAGGCAAACATTGTTAAAATGTCAATCTCTACTAAAAAGCGGAGATTGAAAACTGCTTAAAATGTACAACTAAACCAAAAAAATGCCCCCATTCTCCTTTCTCAGGCAACTATTTGTCTCCAGAAGTTGGAGCTTTAAAGAAAACATCATCTCTTGGGAGAACTGTGATGCAGTAGCAAGATTTGGCAACATCAAGGATACAAAAAATGAACAATGTGAAATTATGGAGATTAAACGCTAGATGGAGTAGTTGGACTAGAATGAAATTGAGATTTATAAAGCAATTCTAGTAACAGAGCCACTGTAAATATTTTGAAATCAAGGGCTTAGTAGCAAGGCACAGCACATGAGAACACACTTCTCCAGGAGTGCCAGTTCAGGGAGTTGGACATATGCTGCTGGATTCTTGCTCTATAAACAGTCACCAGAAGGGCTCTCCCTTCAGCTTCTCTGTTGTGAGGTCCTGAAATCTCAGCAGAAAGAGATAACAGGTTGGCTCTGGACATTGCTGAGTGGCAGATATCCTCAAATAAACAGCAAAGCAACTTGACATTCTGTGGGAAAGTATTCTGCTTCTCTCAGGTGTAAGAAAGGAGGTAACTCTCCCCATGGGCTCCTTCCTCCATCTTCTTTTTCCCTCTCTTTTCCTCACTGTCTTAGGTTGTGATATTTTGAGGGGTATTGATACTCCTGCTACCTTAAGTGTGTCTTGTGCCCACCCTGCAGCTTATCTCTTCATTCCCAACCCTTGCATCATTCTGTTTATTTTGGGGGCATTGCTGTCTGTCCAGCTGCTCACTGAGCCTGACTGGAGAGCTGGTACAGCAGAAGAGTCACCTGATCAAAAACCAAAGGGATGCACCTTAAGGAGCCTTCAGCCCAGAGAAGAGAAGGTGCTGGGGTGATCTTATTGTGGCCCTCCAGTACTCAGAGGGGTCCTGTAAGAAAGAAATATGGGGACAGAGTTTTTAGCAAGGCTGTTTGTGATGGCACATGGGGTGATGGTTTTAAGCTAAAAGAGTGCAGATATGTAGATCCAGAGCAGGCATAAGGAAGAAAACTTTTAGGATGAGGATGGTGAGACACAGCAAAGGCACAGCAGCTCCCTGTGCCTGCTCTCTGTCAGCAGCTCCCAGTGCCTCACCACAGGGACAGGACAATGGGCAGTCTGTTTGGGAAGCAGGGCTTTGGAGGCCTAAAACAAACTGTCCCCAGGGCCAGGGACAGTGCTGGCCATTCTCTCCCTGGGCAGACAGCCCTGTGAGGACAGCATCTCTTGAGAGCAGCAGTTGGTGAATGAGCTTTTGACCTTTTCAACTTATTGTATTGGTATCTAGCCAAACAATTTGAGTTCATCTGTAGTGTGCAATGCTCAGGAAACAGAGCAGTGACATATATGTTTCCTACCAAGGAATAAACTGCCTTTTGTGGAGGAGTAAATCAGGCCTTTGCTGCTGATGGCCAGATGCCCTCCTGCACTATGCAAGCACTGAGAGGACCAAAGAAAACCCTAAAGAGGCTCAGAAAGAGGGATGTACAGTTAAAAAGTCTTCCATTTTTCTTCCTTGTAGGTCAAAAGTAGATCCTAACAGCATTACTTCATGGATGAAATCCTGACCCCACTGTAGCAGGGGGTGTGACATTGACACCAGCAGGACCAGCACTTCACCCCATGTAGTTTGGAGTCTTCTTCAGCTTAAAAGACAAAACCCAAAAGTTTCTCCAGGGATGCTGATCACCATGTGTCAGCCCCTCAGACTCTTCTGAGGGTAATGGCTCTATGATTCTGTGATCTTCAGGCCCAGATTTTCTCCAGGGATTCCTCCCAGGGGACAGAAGCCCAGACCTGGCCATGGCATGCTGTGTCTGCAGCGCCAGTGTGAGCCCGACAAGATGGTCAGGGGGCAAAGTCAGTGTTCAGTTAACAGGGGTAGATGGTCCTGGACTTTTCTTTTGGACTTTCTGGGTGTTTTTTCTTCCCTAAACATATTTTTTTTTTGTTTTTCCTGGACTTTTTGTTTGCTTTTTGTTGGAAAAATAGGATTTTTAGCTACTTGTTGCTTGCACATCAACATGGCAGCATGTCTGAGGTCAGGTTCCCACTGGCTATAGTCATCAATGCTACAGCTGCCAGTGATCTCTTTCTTCAGAGCTAGGACACACTGCTGATGGTCAGCAAAGATATTTGGTGAGACAGAACTTGAATTTCTGTGCTAAAGAAAATAACCTTTCTCTGTGAGGGTGATTAGACTTGGGAGCAGTTGCCCAGAGAAGCTGAGGGATCCCCAAACCTGACTGGACATAGCCCTGGGCAATCTGAGCAGAGTATTGTACTTGCTGATCTCCAGAAGTCCCATTCAACCTCACCAACTCCGTGATCCTGTGATTTAAAACACCCGTGTTTTTACTTGCACAAACCCAGGCTGCCTTTTTTAGTGCAGTTCCATGTTTCCCTTTGGATCTTTGCCCAACAGCTGCTCACAGCCCTGGAAACTGTGCAGGTGGCCTTGCAGGTGACTGAGCAGAGGTTTGGCAGAAGCTTATCTCACAGGGTTCCCAGCTGCCTGCTCATCCAATCTTCTCTCAGGATGCTCATCAAGGCAGCATTCAGTTTCCCATGAGAGGGTACTCCACAGGTGGAATGCCTTCTTCCTGTGTTGGTGCTGGGGAAAAATGTCTCTGTCAACACAGACGAGCTGTCATTATGTGCTTGAGGGACTGGAGTTGTTTTTATTTGCAATAAAAAACCTGTTTACAGCTTGTATCCTGCTTCCACCTTTCTCTAAGCCTTCAGCAGCGCCCAGTCCTTGTGCTGGAGCTCTGTACAAGGGTGAATCCCACATATTTCTCATTCTTCTTTTCTGTTTCTCTCTCTGTTGTGAAAGTCCTCAAGTTAAGTGGCCACTTTTGAGTTATTTGGATGGTACAGTATGGTTTGTTGACTGACACATGTATCTATCCAGTCTTTATGTCATATTCCTTCCCCCAAAAACTGCGGGACCAAAATTTCTCTTTCTCATAGGAAAAAGGTATAAACTTGACCCACATTGAGTCCCGACCTTCCCGTCTCAACAAAGATGAGTATGAATTCTTCATTAACTTGGAAGGCAAGAATGTCCCAGCACTGGACAAGATCATCAAGTCCTTGAGAACTGACATTGGAGCAACAGTCCATGAGCTCTCACGAACAAAGAAGAAGGACACTGGTAAGGATATGCTGACAAGGTTAATATTGGCATGGACTATCTATGTCACATACTGAAATTACTACTTTTTTTCTGTAGTAAAGGAGATCCTCTTGGATCTTTGTGGCTACATTTCCCTCTCTATTTTTCCTGTACTGTAAACTTTTTCATTTGGGGATTTTCTGTAGTGTAAATTTTTGCCATGATTCTGACTAGGACTCCTGGGAAACTAGGGAGGCTCTGCCACCCACTTTGGTGGGAACAGGACTAACTCTCCATTACTGTAAGAAATCCCAGGGAGGTCAGTTGCAGTTCTGCCTTTGGAGGGAAATAAGGAAAGATTTTTTGAGTTGTTCCTGCTCCTAATTCTCAGAGATTTGCTGGAGTTGAGGCTGCTTGGTGCAGTGGTGGCTGCCTAGCAGATAGTCTGAGACAGACTTAAATGCCTCTTCAGATAACAGATGTGATTTTAATAGGATTTCAGACTTTAAATACTTTAGGCCTGGATCTTCCTCTTCCTTCCTAGGAACAACATGAAAGGACATTAATACCTTCTTGAGATCAGTACTGGTAATCCTTTTACCGTTTCCTTTGTGTCCTACCCATGACATTACATTTGAAGATGAAAAAGGAGAAGGCAGATTCTCTTTGGAGTCAGTTTTCTCCAATCACAGACAAAGGGACAAAAGGTTGATTAGGTGATTTATGATCATGTCAGATCGAAGAGGTTCACTTTTGGGGGCTTTTTTATTTCCAGAAGAAAGCTACAGGACCTACCAGGGCTTAACATTCATTTCTCTAGTTACTATGAAGAAGGCAATAAAGAAGTTTATGAAATAATAAAGTTGTCTATGAACATATGCCAGAGTCAGACAGAGATACAGCTCTAAATATCATCCAGGAAAGTCTTGCATGTGAAATTCTGACCTCACAGAAGTCAAAACTCCTGTGGTCAGCTGTAGGATTAGGATTTCACTGCATGTTACTGTGTTGATCAAAGGAGTTTTTGAGCTAGATTATCCAGTCAGCTTCAAAAAGGGACTTGATCCTCTTCTGTCTGAGAGGATAACTTGTGTTTGTTAGTTTCAGCAATTCAGAAATGTTATAAAATAGAACAATTTATTGCCGAGGAGAGAGAAGAAGATTGATATTTCTTCTTGCCCTTTCTCTTTTTTTTTTTTTCAATTTCAACTCCTCTCATGAGCAATAAGGGTCCAGTCAAACTGAAATCCTCCAAGGACCATATTTTGAAAGGTCAAATGAGCCCTGCTTAGGGGATGAACTGTGGGTGGCAAATCCTGGGCAGAGGCACTGCAAGGGCAGAGAGAGATGGGAGCAGCCCGAGCTGTAGGAAGTGTGGTGGGATGCTGTCCTTTATCAGGGATGGCATTAACAAATAACAGGCCTTGTGGTGCCTTTTTGGCCAGCTTGTCTTTCAAATGTATCCTCCAGGCAAATCTGGTCATCTGTCCGCAGATGTGCCTGTGTGAAATCTTATTCCCAAAACACAGAACAAGAGCACTGAACCTCCAGGGAGCAAAGTGTCAGACAGATGGTTTGTGGGGATGTTGCCCCACTTGTCTCAGTAGGCAGGTAAAGGCTGGGAAGGTTTTCTTCCAGAGGCAATCTGGAATCCCATGGGATTGATTCTTTTGCTGCAGCCTAGGATTCTGTCATTTCTTCCCTGCAAAGGATTCATTTTGCTCCCACTCGTGATTTGAGAAAGAAAAATCTTATTTTTCTGTTTCCTGTGGAAAGCACACAGTCCCTTTATTTGGGGTACTGCGTTGTTGGCACTCAGAGGAAGTTTCTGTATTCTGTCCCTTCTGTATATTAACATATTAATATATGTATGTTTAACATACATATATTATATGTATGTTTAACACTGTGTGTATGTGATTTATTGGGCAAGGGATAAATGAATGGTTTTTTTTTTTTTTGGGTCACTTTAACTGCTTTTAGTATCTTTTCTTAATGCAGCTTTTAATTGACACATTCCAATAGTTACAAATATCAGATTTGGATCAACAGTGTAATTTTAGGTGAGAGTAGGCCAGCCAAGTGCTCCAAATCCAAATGTAGCTTTGGAGCTTCAGACGAGAAGGGCTGGCAGCTGCTGAGCCAAAAGCACTTTGTGTATGTGGAAAGATTTTTTGTAAAAGCACAGTGCATCTCCTAGTGGCTCTTTTTGGAAACAAGATGGTAGCTGCAGTCCACTTGGAGCCCATGAATAAAAATAATTAAATATTATTCTGTTGCAGCATTAGGGAAATGCAGACAATTTATTGCATTTCTGAAACAAGCTGGGAGCTGAGGATCTGTAGGGGCCTTGTTTGCTAGACCCTGAGGCTAGCCAGAGCATTTGAGAGTGTTTAAAAAAGGGCTAAACCTGGGCCTTGAACTGCTATAAATTGCACAGACCTGTCTTTGACCCTCCTCACAATGGTCCAAGTGGAGGATTCTGCAGAAGTCCTCTCTGCCCCTGCTCTGCTGCCTCTCGTATAAATGGCTCATTAGCATTCTGCTCAGCGTTTGACCCCACGGTAATTTGGTCACCACTTGGGTGTCCAGCACCATCCCATAAATGCTGCTGTTTCACTTACAGACAAATCAATATTTATTGCTGATCAGCCCACGTTTGCTCCTCAGACCTTGACAGAGGCCCAGTGTTGCAGGAGCTGGCCCTGGCAGTTCATTAATGGCTGTGCAGACAGACAGACAGCGATTCTGGCTGCAGGAGGATGCTGCAAACAAAACATGGGATAGATTCAGCCAGGGGCTAATTTGATTTGATCTTTTGAATAGTTTCTGGGAGGGCTGGGGGCAGTGTCTTGGCACATCACATCTAGAAAGAAGACCCACATGTAGCCTTTTTTCACCCTGGCCCTCGATGTGAGAGCTATATGGACTTGGTGCAGTGTTTGCCCCAGAACTGTGCTGGGAGTCTTTGATTCTTGTTTCCATGAGAGCTGAGAAAGCTCAGCACTTTCCAGGACCCAACTTAACAACTTAGGCTGGTGCTAGCAGTGCTAAGTCTCCTTGGGATTTCCCTTTCACAGCCTGCCACGTCTATCTAGCTCTGCAAGCTCAGAGCTGCTCTCATTTAGCTACTGCTGGAGTTTGGGTAGGCAGGATCAGGACTAGGTGCCAGGAAGATAAGTTGCTTCTCCTGTTTAGGAAAAAATCAAGTCACCTATCTCCACACCCAGGACTGACATCCCATCAACGTGGAGTCAGTTTTTCCTCAAGTCTTTAATGAGGTCTGCACCAAGTACTGATGCAATCTTGTCAATAAGATATTTAATGAAAGTAAGTCTGTATGGACAGTAAGTCAGCAAGGGTTCCAACCCTGCCCAGTGAGACCTTTTTGATTCAGGCCAGCAAAGCCCTACAGACATCACTGCCAAAATCCAGTGCAGACTTCAGCCCCCACCAATTTTTCTACACAGCTTGGACCCTCCAGGTCATGGTGCATCCCTGAGAAGAGTGGTTTTCTCTTTAACACTGACAAATCCTTTGCTATGGGGTGCCAGGCAGCCTTTTTGTCCCCAGTGCCTAACACAAAACCCTTCACCAGTGTGCCTCACCCCAGGCTGGTAGTGGGGAGTGTGAAGCACAAAAAAGAGAAGCAATTCCCCACCATCACACAAGGGTCAGTGATACAGCCAGGAGACAAACCCAGATAGAAAATGGGTGTAAGTAGTGGCCACTCTCTATAGATCAAATATACCTTTTCCTACTCCCCCCTGTGACTAGTTAAAGTGAAGGGGTTGGGGGTGCAGGAAACTTTCTGACAGCGAGGGGAGAGAGTGTTTCTGGAGCAACTAGGAGAACCAGCGGTACCTCCAGCAGCACAGAAACCCATCTGGGGACCTTCCTGGGTCTGCTGCTGCCATCTAGTGACTTGCTCAGGTCTGGTTTTTAGGGAAAGGAGAAGCGTGCGCATCCTGGAGAGGGGCGGACCGAATCCCCCTTCTGCCGGGCGGGGAAAGGGAAAGCACCACCGGGGTACCGCTGAGCGCGCCCCTGCATCCCGGGATGCTCAGGCATCCCAGCATCTTCCTGGCAAACAAATGTGCAGGCTCCCAGCACGGAGCCAGGCTGGGATGGGACAGCAGTGTGGGCACTCTCTCTCTGCCTGGGGCCCCAAATCGAGCCCTGTGAAGCAGCTCTTGCTGCTCCACGCCTCTGTGCAGGTGCCTCGCAGAAACCCAGTGTGCTACAAGCGCCCTCCGTGCTGTGAGGCTCGGCACAAAGCTGAATAGTCCTGGAGACAGAGATCCTCTTATCCTGCAGGTGGTCCATCAGGTCTGGGATGAGCCCCATCACCCGGGCACTGCAGGGAACTCATTCAGCAGCTGCTGGCCGAGGATCAGGTTCACTTGGCACAGCCCCCAAAATAAGATGGGGAGGTATGGCCCGGCAGCGGAGCTCCCAGCTGAGCAGAGAGCCGCAGACGGGATCAGCTGTTTTCCAAGCACTGGCTGAGCAAGCAACACCCATTTGCACAAGAAAGTCTCTCGGGGAATTGCAAACATTTTACTGATAGAGGCTGCCCCTGTTTAGTCCCCTGTATTGAATTGCCATGAAGATGCTTGACTTACCCTTTTTTTTTAATCTCAACACATCACATCTGGAAATGCCTGTGATTCTTCATTGTCTTTCACCGTATGTCCCTCTGTAACAAGAAGGTCACGTGGCATTACATTCTGTGTGGCCAACATGGTCCCTTCTCACATGCTGGCTGTGCCTGGGACAGTGGGTATAGCACATGAGTTACAAGGCAATAGAGAACCAGACCAAGAAAGTTAATCAAGTTAATGCATTATTGTGTAATGACTGCTAGTCTGAGGTATTAGGATGCCATTTGTCATTTTGTTTCAAATGCTAGCTCAAGTGGGGCCACCAAGTAGATCCTAGAGTGTTTCAGACAGTCCAAAAATTCTTTATCCTTGTTGTGGAGTTTCTTGTGATTCCTTTGAAGGTGATGATTCTGGCTTATTGTGAAAATTTTTTGCATTTTGATAAGCCAAGACACCAGAAATAATAAACAGAAAATCATAAACATTTCAAGCCAGCTCTGCACCAAGGTTCAGATGCTCTTGATGTTCTGTATTCTTCCAACAGTGTGAAACAATCACAAACTCAAGACAACTTGCTTGGTTTGTTCTTGTTCCCTGCTATGGGGAAAAGGATTGAAAGAATTTAGCCTCTCGCCTATGTTTCTTTATATATATGATGAAAAGATGATGGCCAAAAAGCAAGTAACAAAGAAGGATACCAGTCTCTATTTCTTTTCTGTTTTGCAGTACCATGGTTCCCAAGAAGTATCCAGGAGCTGGACAGGTTTGCCAATCAGATCCTAAGCTATGGAGCAGAATTGGATGCTGATCATCCTGTAAGAATTACTTTTTGCAGTTTTTCTAGTTATTGGCACCGATATTTCTTTCATTTAAATTTGCTTTTTTTTTAATTACAGATCAAATAGACTAAATTTCACATGGTGCAGGACAAGAAGGCCACCACATTTCTAGGGTTACAATCAGCCCAATCCCTGGGTATGGAGTAAATCAAACCAAAGTTTGCTATAATTGAGCAAATGCCAGGAGATCTTAAAAGTTGTAGTGGTTTTCAGAGCACAAGGCCACCACAAGGACACACCTAATCTTCCCAGGAGGCTCTGATGTAGTGATTTCAGGCTCACTTTGTGTATCACTAACAAGAAAAAGAAGAAACATGGCACAACCCAGAGGAAGAAAGACTTTTTTCATCCTTGATTATATACACACACATGATTTAGCTCAGTGTGTTGTTATGTGGATTCTAAATCTGACATGGTACTTTTATGGCGAGACATGACAAAAGAAAATGTTCTTGGTTCAAAAAGTTTATGGTTTAAATGGTAGCATCAGAAAGTTTTGTTCATTGACTTAGCTGATAAAAAAATTGTTTTGCGGTTTTTCAGTTTTGTTCAGATACAAGAATATTTTCTGCCTCTATTCCCTCTCCAAGCAAACAACAACTTACTTTCATTTGTCAAAACACACTGAGTTCCATGCAGTGCACCAGAAATTGCTGCTATTAGTTTAATTGAGATAGGGTGATTATAAATAAATTACATGCAGTGCACCAAAAATTGCTGCTATTAGTTTAATTGAGATGGGGTGATTAGTCATTCACTACCTATTGCTTAATTCAAGACGTGTTATGTACCATGCACAATGATTCATGATGTTCACTGTGGTCATATGAGAGGCAGAATGAAAGGAGGTACACTGAGCCAATGGCCCCCTTGTGTGTCATGTGGGAATAGACCAAGATTGTATTTGAAAAAAGAACCAAGGAAAAAAAAAAAAAAAAATATATAAAAAGGAATGAAGCATCTCTCCTCCAGTTCCTAGAATTAGTTAGTGAGCCCTTGTGCCTTAAAAAAGAAAGCCAGCTGCTGGGATAAATAGGTGACAGTCCATAGAGTGCAGAAAAAGATGACCCTGTGTTTTTAGTAAAGTGAAGCATGGAATTTAATCCCAATGACCTCCATAACAGGTTAACCTTGGACAGTGCATTTTTTGGCCATTGGCTACCCCTTTTTGATTCACACTTGTGAATTTACACTCCACTTCAGCTGCCTCCTGTACTTGGCTGTGTTTTGTGGCCCCCAGCCCAGTTGCGCCATTGACCACTAGGAGATGCATTTATGGACTACTGCAGTGCCCAGGGAGCTGTTCCTGTTTGCCCAGCAGAAGGGCATCCTAGCTTGGAAGGAGGATGTTTCTGCACTCCAGGTGGTGAAGGTGCTCCTGGTCCTGAGGGTCTTTTAGTCTAAACAGCAGGCACACTGGGGTGAGAGAATGGTTATCCCAGATGTAGATTTAAAGGTTTTCTTTCTGATCCTTGGTTTTATTGCTAATTAGCTGCAAAGGTCAAGCTCCCAGCCACAAGGTCTATTAGACATTCTTTGTAGTCATTAATTGTCTTCAAATGATTGAATTTGTACTACAAATTGGGGTTTTTGGCCTGCTAAGTGGCTACTGATCCTCCAGCAGTCTGAAAATGGGTACTTTTAAGTGTGATTCGTGCTGAAAATCTGCCTAAAAGGTCCAATTGGCTTGATGAATGTGTTTCTAATGTGTTTTGATTCTGCTTCTCTAGAACAGCTTGACTGTGCCAAGGGCAGCAAGAAGCTTCAAGGGAAACTAGAAGGGCATGGTTACCCAAGTACTGATAATTCTGGGCTGCTCTTGCCAGGGGCACCTTGTTGTTACTGTAAAGGAACGTTTCCCTATCTTATAGGAAGTGGAAATGAGAAAAAGAAAGGACTTAGGGGACAGGGGTGCTGAGAGACTGTGGCTGCTTGGCGGCTCTGCTGCCCTGGCTTAGTGGAGCCTGGCAGAACAGAGGCAGCTTTCCCACCAACCTGGCTGCCCTTCTTGGATGCGCCAGCCATGCCTGAGGGTGTTCACTAGGAGGAAGGCTCTTCACCTTTTGCCCTTACTGACCATTTTACATGGACTGAGCAGCACTGTTTCTCTGCAGGGGTTCAAAGATCCTGTGTACCGGGCCCGGAGGAAGGAGTTTGCAGATATCGCCTACAACTACAGACAGTGAGTACCCACTGCATGTGAGCAGAGCAAGCCCTCATCTCCTGCCCTCATCTCCTGCCCTCTCCTAGGCTGCTCACCCTGCTGCCTATCCCTGCTTTTCCACGAGCATCCTCCTGCTGTTGGCTTTTCTCTGCCATGTGTTTAAATCCTCCTGTTCATGCATTTATCCCCAAACCGCAGCAAAATAAAGGTAAGTTGTTCCAGGCACACGTTCAGAAGAGAAATCATCTCCCTTCCCTCCCCACAACACCCCTCTTTCCCAGCTTTGTTGTCTAATTGAGCAGTAGACTGTTGCTGCTACAAAGACTTGAACATTGAATAAATCTGGTATTCCCCATTAAACCAGGGCTGGGGGAGGAGTGCCTATCATTAACATTAAAGCAGGATCTGCATACACTATTAAAATAATGAATAACATATGGTTCTGATGCTAATCCACTGTCTGTTACCCTACTTTTATCATGTCTAATCCAGCTGCAATCAGCAATTTAGGCTTTCATTTCCCAAGAAAAATAAATTAATAGAGATGATAAATTCAGTTAGAGCTTATTTGACTGCTTTCAATGATCAGATCTGGAGGAGAAAAAATTCTGTTCCCAGAGACACTTGTGTATATAGATCAGTACTACTGGGCTTGATTCTTCCTGGGACTGGTAAAAACTGTGTTTGCAAAGAAAAATTAACATATATTGTAAATTTTGGGCTACAATTTGCAATTAACATCTTTGCAAGATAGCCCTTGAGAAAAAGAGCTAATAATGTAATCAGAAAATGAGAGACAAAATTGGACTGGTTGATGCCAAGTATAAAATGTCAGGTGAAAAAAAGTCAGAAAGCCAGTTTATAGCTAGAAAATTTGGATAAGATTTTTGTGTCCAGATGTGAACAGATCTAATGTCCGTTCTTAGATATCCCACAGAAGATACAGAGAAGTGGACAGGAGGAGAGGCACAACTAAAGTTATCAGGTTTCACTGAAAAGGAAAGGGTTCTTAAGTTGTGAAGGTGCTACACAGCTGCAACAGTGAGATGGGTCAGTGATTGCTTGCCTTGTATTCTTCTTAACATTCATTTAATCCTCTTCTGCATCCCTTCTTTTGCATCTGTTCTGTCCTTTCTTTGTGCTGTTTGCCCCTACTTTGCCTTTGCTTTTTTGCCTCCTCTCATGATAGATTAACCCACTGTTTTTGTTGAGTGCTCAATTTCCCTGATTTCTCTTTTCCTTGCTTTTAGCTTCCCTCCTTGCTCTGCCTTACTTTGCTTCTGGCCCCATTGATCCCTAGAATTTTTTTTAATTGAAATTTGAAAGGTTTTAAAGCCATAGCTTCCCCCAGTAGTCCTGGAAGGTGGTTGAGGATTATTTAAGAGTGCTATAGGAATAAAAATCACCCAGCAATCCTCATAATTCAACATGATGTTTAAAGCTCCACAGATCAAGGAGAGCTGATACAGAGAGACAGAAGGTGATGGTTCTCCAGAGGAGCTGCCCTGAGGCTCAAAAAAAAAAAAAAAAAGAAAGTGGGAGATGGTGGGGTGTCATCAAGAGTTTAACAATGGGTCTCAGCTTTGTAAAGCTTCAGCATTGTTCCAGCAGTGTTGTTAAACCTTTTAAGTTACTTAAACCCCTTTGATTATTTCCAAGCTGCTGGATTCACCTATGGCCTTAACATTATTGCTAAGGAATTGGTTATTCACAGGAGGCCAAACTGCACTGCTTGTGATGTATAACTCCTGTTAGCTTCAACATGAGCTAAGCATGTGGAGGCCTGAGGGTGGGATTGAACTCATAATTGCTCCTTACAATTATAAAAAGTCAAACTGGCTGGAGCCTGCATCTGTTACAGCACAGAGCACAGATCAGAGTCTCTCTGCCACTGCAACAGAGTTTTATGGAGCTGATGGTTTCATGTTTTTACAAAAACCATTAATGTAATGCTCACAAGAGCAAGAAGTGAAACAGCTCCTTCATATCAAGAAAGAAAAAAACAAATTGAAACCAACATCAAGCAAGTATTTTTAAAAGAACACCTTTAAAAGACAAATACGCACTGATTTATTTTTAACACAATAATGCAAGGAGCTGTCTAAAGGCCATTATCTTAGCCAAGGTCAGTAGAGTTCTTTCCAGACACTGCCTAGGGACAAGTGATGTTCCTTTTGCACTTGCACATCAGCCCAAAAGCATCTCCTCTCCTGCACCAGCAGCTCCTGGCCAGTCCTAGTAAAGCTGCCACATGAAGCAGAATAACAAAACTGTTTTGAAAATGGCAAGTGGGAAAGGACAAAGAGCATGTTGATGGCATAGGACATTTTCTGTGGCTGTTATTGAGGACATCCCTTTTCTTTCTAGTGGCCAACCTATTCCTCGTGTCACCTATACAGAAGAAGAAAAGAAAACTTGGGGCACTGTCTTCAGGGAGCTGAAGAGTCTGTATCCAACTCACGCTTGCTATGAACACAACCACGTATTCCCACTGCTGGAGAAGTACTGTGGCTACAGGGAGGACAATATTCCCCAGCTTGAAGATATTTCAAATTTCTTGCAGAGTAAGTTCGAAGCCCCTAAAAGAACCAAATGAAATGAAAGGCCTCAGCTATCGGTGGGGGTGGTGCTTCCAGAGAAGGAAAAACAACCCCTGATTTAGCAAAGGTTCCCTATGATGTTTGGGCACATCGCTTAGCCTGTGTCTCAGGTCTTTCTCTAATGCTTCTGGGGATACAATGGGACAAATGCTCAGATACTGTGCTGGTGGTATTCCTGGGCAGAAAATTGCCTGCAATTAAACTCTATTTAACAAAAGGATGCGAGAAACAATTGCTCACTTTGAAAATTTAAAAAGGTTTATTAAACCTTAACAAAAATACAACAAAAGGACTACTTAAGGAAAAAAGTTGCAGTGCTGGGAACTGCTCGTGTGCATAACATGTGGCTGGTTCCTTTTCAAGATGGATGCTCAGTCTTTTATATCCCTGGGGTTGCATCAGCCAGCCCTGGCCCCTCCCAAAGTCTGTCAGTCAGCTCTTCTTTGCCATTTATCAGTGGAAACTGCTTTCTGTAACTGGATTGGAGGTCAGGTGTTGCCATGCTGCCCCCCTAAGCACCAAGCTTTTCCATTCCCCACTGCCCCAGGCATGGGACACCTGTGCAGCTTCTTTGTACCTGTCCTAGACAGCCCAGGCTGTCTGATGGCAACAGTACAGGGGGAAAGGAACTGTGGGGAGAACAGAGGACATCTAAACTACAATAACATAACTGTACATCACTAAAGCTTTTCTTAATATTCATACAATATTATCTTTTAATTATGAGAGCAAATAATCTCATTATCCATCTATAACAAGGAGATTAAAGAAAAAAACAAAACAACAACCATCAACAACAAACTTTTCCCACTGTAAGGAGTCTGGATGAGGATAAATCAAACACACCAGCTGCTTTTAAGGTGCTGTCTGTCTGCCCCTCCAGGCTGCACTGGGTTTCGGCTGCGTCCCGTGGCGGGCTTGCTCTCCTCTCGGGATTTCCTGGCCGGGCTGGCGTTCCGCGTGTTCCACTCCACGCAGTACATCCGCCACGCCTCCAAGCCCATGTACACCCCGGAGCCGTGAGTACCCTGCCACACAGAGGGTGTCAGGCTGCAGCACACCACCAGCAGGCTCACACCAGCTGGGAAAACTGCCTGGGACTCCTGGGAACAGGGCTAAGGGAGAGCAGCCAAGGACTGCTCTCTTCTGGAAACGTTTATGGAGCCTTTCTAGTGTGTTTAACAGTCTGCATCCACTTCTGCAAGTGCTCCTGGGGCACATGAGATAGTTTTGCTGCTGAAGGCCTGCTTGTGTGCTGGCTGGGATGCAAGGTACAGCAGTGTACAGGGGCACTTGGCTATTAGCACCCAAGTAGTGCAGCAAGGATTTGCCTGCTGCAAGCAAGCTTCTGGCAGTAAGACAGGAGAAGCCCAGACCATTGAATCCATCTCTTTTTCATTTTGGAGTGTTTCTCTCTGTCCCTGTCCGTTGTCCTTTTCTACTTGACATTTTAAAAACAGATTTCTTATTCTGTTTCATATTGTTGCAATTCTTCCTTGTTTGTTTATTTTCTTCCTACTTTCCACAAGCTCTTTTTCCTTTCTTTTATCTTTTTTTGATTATTCAGATTTTCTTCCCTGCTTTTGTTTACCCCATTGTCAGGCTGAAATGTCTTTTCTCTTCCTTTATTTCTTTTTTGGACATCTTATCCCCTTCCCCTTTCCATCTCACCAAATCCCTTCTCTGTATTTGAAAAATCTAGCAGTCCCTGCTGCTGAGGGAGGGATGATGCAAAAGCACAGAAAACCCTGGGGTTTGCAAGCATTTCCACCACAAGAATAATTTCAGAGCAAAATGTTTTCCTGTGAACGATATCTGCTGGTAGGAGCAAACGCACTGTGCTCTTGACTGTGTGCTGGCTCTAGGGCATTCTTCCAGCATTGCTGGACTTTTCCTGAATCACAGTTATTCAGATGTCATGTTTTCCTGCAGTGATATTTGTCATGAGCTGCTAGGACACGTGCCTCTTTTTGCTGATCCCAGTTTTGCTCAGTTTTCCCAGGTAAGTTATTTGGTGGTTATATTAAGTATATAATTAAACACACAGTAACTCAGAGGATGATCCAAGAGCTGTGAAGGTGGTGCAGATTCACCTTAAAGCATACTGTGTAAGAGTGCCTGAGGTGGTTTATTTATTGCTTGAAATCTGCACACAATTCACATAGGTGAAAACATAAAGTCCAACTCCAAAAATGATCTTGTGTGAGTTGCTTTTTGACAGACCCTGTGAAGCCATCATTTTAAAACCTTCCTACAGATGTTGATCCTTCTGAGTGAAGTCACATAGCTCATGAGTCAGATGGATTATTACCTCATGATGATACTCAAATGTTAGGGAAAATGGAGGGGTTTTTTTTGTTTTCTGTTGAAGTGACATTGGAGGCTGAGTAAAGTGTGGAACTGTCTCAGCTGTAAGCATGGGAGAAGGCTGGAGAGGAGATTTCTTTTGGGGAGTGTTAATGTCTGGAAAATAAGCCAAACCCTGGTGAAGCAGTAAACTTTTGGCTGCATCCTACCAGAAAACATGGAAATACACAAAGAGAGAAAGGCATAAAGACAGAAAACTTGGAAATACATAGAGAGAAAGGCGGAAGGAAGGAAGGAAGGAAGGAAGGAAGGAAGGAAGGAAGGAAGGAAAAAAAAAAAAGGAAGAAGGAAGGAAGGCAGGAAGGCAGGAAGGCAGGAAGGCAGGAAGGCTGGCTTAATGTAACATCTCAAAAGACAAAAGCCAGTTTGATCTTGTTAGTAAGTTTTCAGTATTGCCTTTAGGCTTTGCCCTTTCCAAGAAGTGTCATTTCCTCCCAGATGAGCCCTACTGTACCTTGGCTTACTAGGATTTGACATGGTGATAAGCTGCTCTAATGCCTTCGCTGTGTATGGGGAGAGCCCTCTGAGCTTTGCACTGTGCAGTCCTCACTAGTGCAAATCAAGAAAAGAACCTGGCTATATGTAGTCTCATGTGTCTGCCTTTTGAATCCAACTATTGCATGCCTCCTGGAAAAATCTCCATTAGCTCCCAAGGTACGAATAAGCTCTTTCAAATCATGCCCTGTCATTCAGAAAAAATAGCTCATTCAGGGCTCCAGAAAAACTCGTTTAATCAGGACCCATCAAAACAAAGAGAAATATATGAGGTGTGTAGGTGTGATTGATTTGCCTCCTTTTATCCCTATCATTCTCTCAGATGTCCATTGTAGACTTGATCAAAAGCCTGTCAAAGCAAGAGCAAAATTTTATTTGACCTCAATGAGCTTTGTACCAGGCACAAAGGATCACGCCTTGTAAATGACATTTGGACAAGACCCTTTGTTCATTTTTTGAGGGATTTCTGGCTTAAAATTGATCTTGCATGATAGGAACATGTCCTGTAAACATTTGTGTGTGGTAGTAAGCAATGGTAACATTTAAAATGTGAGCAATTACATAAGATGGGCAGGAAGAATGTTTGCAATAAACAGCTTGAAGAATAATGGTTTATTGTTACAGGAAATTGGACTGGCATCTCTGGGAGCTCCAGATGATTTCATCGAGAAACTTGCCACGGTAATTTAATAAATGAGGGCTCAATTTTCCAAAGCGCCCTGTGTTGTCTTAATTCTGCTGCCACTGAAGTCACTGATAGAACTCCCATAGAGCTGAATGGGATCAGAGTGAAGACCACGATTGGAAAACCCTACCCCGAAACAGCTGCGCTGAAGGAAAATAGCTTTGGCACCCCTTATTCAAAGTGACAGTTGTGATTAAACACAGAAGCCCAAACGAGATTTCCTCCAGCACAAACATATTGGGCAAGAAAAGATTGTATGTTGCTACATCCCCACAGGAAATTTCAAGAGGCAGCTTCTGTAGTTATTTCACCTACAAGCATCTCTTCCACTTTGCCAGGCAGGCACTATCCTCATGTCAACACAGATCACCTGGATAAATACTCTGAGACTACTGAGACCCAGAGCTGCAAACTTTGAATAAAACCGGGGGTACTGCTCTGAGAGTAGTACCCCCAGTGCCAAATGAGGGGACACCTGGGCAAAGAATTCCACCAGCTTTGACATTTCTGATAGATGGGGTAGTTTCTTCTGAGCCAGGGCAGGTATCCCTTCAAAAGGACAGACCCAGGAGTCAAATTAGGCCACTCATCATCTTCCTTCCCTATTGCACCAACAGCCTGATCTGATGCAGTCAGATTCCCTGTGTGAAACAGGACTCAAACTTTTCTAAAATAAGGTTCAAACTTCCACTAGGTTGGTCAGCCAAAATAAAGCTTCATTGCTATAATTTCATTGCTCCTGCTGACAAAGATAAGCACAGTAAAACACAACTTTGTTTGTCGTGGAACTGAACTGATTCTCAGGCACAGAGAATCTAGTACTGTGCTTCTCTCTTAGGAGAAGAATTTCAGTCTGAAGGGACATTTATTGCATTTATACACTTGAATTTGACACACAACATCATATTTACATAGAAATGAAAATTCTAAATGTATTCAAAATAAATGGTGTACTTTTTATCTAGTAATAATAAGTTTCTGTCTCATTTTTTTTCCAGGTTTATTGGTTTACAGTTGAGTTTGGACTTTGTAAGGAAGGAGATTCCCTCAAAGCATATGGTGCAGGGCTGCTGTCTTCATTTGGGGAGCTGCAGGTGTGTTCTAGAAAATATTTCAGATATGTTCATAATTGTTTAAATTTCTTTTCTTAATATCTTCGGATCTTTGGTTTTGCTTCATACTTTGTGCATAGAAGTAGGGTGAAATGTAGCATTTCACTGTAGAGCTCTGATAAATGTGTAGGTGTATGAATACACAGGGAACTCACACCTCCTTCTTTCCCAGTAAGTTAAATTATCACTGTATCCCACAGGAGAAACCCTTCCCTGTCTGAAATGGAGTTGCTCTTGATTTCTTTCACAGCATGTTCAAACACTCTTACACAGAAATTAATTTCTTACCTTTTTGTTCATAGTATTGTTTATCAGATAAGCCTGAGATTCGGCCTCTTGTCCTGGAGAAGACTTCCGTGCAGGAGTACTGTGTTACTGAGTTCCAGCCTATCTACTATGTTGCTGAAAGTTTTAAAGATGCAAAAGAAAAGCTAAGGTACTCCAGCCATTCCAGAGAACAACTCACTCTTGTCTGCTGCAAATACAGAGGATGTCATTGCCATAACGGTTCTGGGGTTGACAGTCATGTTTTGAGAGGCATTAGAAAAATCTGTGCAATGCTTAAAGATAATAAACATTTTATATCCTCAGAATCTTGGGCAAAAATGAGTAGTAATAGGAATATACTTTATGCATGAAACCAAGAATTTGTGCTTAGTGTAACTAAGAGCTTCATCTGTCTAACCAAAATGCAACAAAAAAAGTTATCTGTTCAATTGCAGTGATACTAACATTTAAAGTCAAATCTGACTAATTAATGCAAACCAAGTAACTTTACCATTACTAGAATTAACAGTTCTTGTAAAAACAATCTCATAGTATCTACTCCTTTTCCTCTGAAGTTATGTCCAGGTTCAGTTCTGATTCTTGGAACAGGAATGGCTCAGCCTGTATTGGGGTTCAGCTTGGTTTTCACCTTGACAATATTTCTATTCCTGTTAAAACACCAGTGCATTACCATATTTCTGGGTGTTAGTCAAGCTATGGGGGCTAGCCTTGGTTCACACTCAATTTATTTCTCACTTGGAGATGCCACACACAGGCTTGTCCCAGACCTGCAGTCCCTTATCTTTCTACCAAGCAAAAATAAATTGTTCTGCATCCCAAGATATTCTGCTACCTCAGGCTCCCCAGCTCTAAGTTTTTCCTAGCTCTCTGCCCTGATGCTTCCTTAGTTTTCATAAGTCTGCAGCTTTTCCTTGTGCTCTTTTCTCTGGGGAAATACATGGGAAAGACGGCCTTCTCTTCTGGGCTGTGCTATTGATATCCTGCACACAGCTTCTGTCTTCTCTGTATGTATCCCTGAGCAGCAAGCTCCTTGAGGAAGTGGAAAATTCTGCAACAAAATATCTTGGAGCTTTTTTTTTTATTTGCTTCAGTGACCAAATTGAAAAAGTGGTTAAATTGAAATAGAAGTTCTGGGGTTTGGTCCAGTGCCTGTGTTAGAGGCTTGCGCCTGGACTTGTGTGTTTGTGGGTAACAGAATACCTTTCTGAGAAATTATTCTGAGACTGACCTAAAAGATCTCAGCTTAAGGCATTCATCTTCTAATTGGGATCTTGCCTTCAGCTGAGATTCAGCAAAGCCATCTTCTAATGTGATCTCTTCTCTTAGAAAAACTAGACCATGCAGCTAAATTCATCATAAGCAACATTTTTTCACTGCCACACCTTGTGGCCTGTTCATACTGAGTTCTGTTTGAGACAATGTCCTTAATAAGGTTAATAATAAGGTTTAAACTGAAGAAACTCTTTGAGGGTGGCATCCAGCATATTCCACTGTTCTGGGCGTATGGGATTTACCCTGCTGAGTCACAGTCTGTGCAGTGGAGCTCCATAATCAACTCCTGCGTGCTTCCCTTCCTCTTTCAGCAATAACTCCAGTAATACAAAGCAGATATATAAGCCAGTATCCTGCTGGGGTCTACAAGGAGCCTGGAACAATAGCCCTGACCGTCTCATCCCATTCAGAACCCTTCTTTCCACAGTTCTGTGGTTATGCAAATTAATATTTTCCCAAGACACCAAAATCTTAATGCTTTTGACATGGAATTAACTATTTTGCAGAAGAAAATGCTACTTTATTTGATTAACTGTAGTCTAGCTCTTAAATTACCTGCAAACTACCAGGTAATTTAAGAGCTAGACAATGACAAAAGTCAGGTGCCTGCTTGCTCCTTGGCATACCAGGATGATGTAGATCCTTGACCATAATTCCCCAGAAATTCAGACTTGGATTAGAATTCCTACCTTTTGCACTAATGAAAGGAAAATGAGGTTTTCAAGCTTGGCAGGTCCCAGTTGCTACATAGTTGGCCTACACCAGGAGCAGTGTTGCCATGCCAATAGCTTAGCTCTGTTCAGAAAAAAACCAGAGGTGATAAGGGCAAATAGAGTTTCAAGTGTGTTGCAGAACACTTGTAGGTCTCAGATCAGCCAGTAGGAATTCCAGTTATTTCCTCCCACAGATTTTCTTATCCCCACAATCAACAAATGCACACACCAAGAAGAGAATTAGTGAAATAAAAAAAAAATTAAACTGTACATTTGTTTATGTTTTTTCCCTCAGGAAATTTGCTCAAACAATCCCTCGTCCTTTCTCTGTCCGGTACAATCCCTACACACAGAGGATTGAAGTCTTGGACAATGCAAAGCAGCTGAAGAACTTAGCTGACACGATCAACAGTAAGGAACTGCACATTTGTTACCTTGAATTCCTCAAAACTTGGATCAGAAGTAGGAAGCACAAGGCAGATTCCATCTGGTTGCATTTTATTCTCTGAGCCTATCGAAGATAAGGCAGCACATATCTCCTTTCTCATGAAAAAATTACTTCCCAATTCTAGCCAAGCTTCAACAAGCATTTCCACTTGACTGTAACTTGCTAAATCTGAAAAACCCAGTTTTGGGGGAGACACTAGGAAATGGCAGATGGCCTTGAGGTGGATCCTAGCTGTTTTCAGTAAGGAAGAGAAGGAGAAGCATGGCTTTGATCACATTTTCCCCCTCACATTGGCTAGCCTGCTGAGAGCCAGCTCCTCTGATGCTGCGAGCCAGCCTTCTATGGCTGATGAAGGCAAAGGGATGACTCTGCAGACGTAGCTCCAGCAAGACCCTAATAAATGTGTCCAGTTCAGCACTTCTGGGCTCACCTTATTCTGTAAGAGAATGGATATAAAGGGCAAAAAACATGCAGGAGTGCCAGAATGGGCTAGTTCTGGAATTAACCGCTCTGATTATTTCCTTTGCAGGTGAGATTGGGATCCTTTGCAATGCCCTCCAGAAGATCAAATGAAGATTTGCTGTAACTTGCTAGTGACTAGAAGCTGTCATGTGCAAGTGGCAATCTTGATCTAGCCTCAGTCTATTATCTTCCAGTGAACTGCATCAATAATTATGTTATATATCTTAATTATTAGAGATTAGCAGAGAAACAGACATCTATAGGTGACCCTCAACTCTTCTGGCCTTCAGACACCAATCCATTTTTTTCTCACTAATGTATAAAAATTACCTTATTCCTGGGAACCCGGGGGAAGTCTGTGTATGTTTTGTGCCAAAGGTTAGCAGAAGGAGATCTTCACCACGCAGAGCATAATCTGCTGCACCAGTGAGGTCTGGGACCAGGGATGAGATGTCAGTGATGACCAGAGTGATCCACCTTGCCTTCTCTCACAGTCACTGTCCACTCAGTGCCTCCCAGTTGTCCAAGGTTCCCATGGAGTCTGGAGCTCTACACTTTCCAGGGTATGCAGGGAGATCTGCCAGGGTACAAGGGGAGATATCTCTTAACAGGCATGCTCACAGTGGATGGCTGATGTGTGAAGGCTACATTTTTTTTGTGTGTCCTTCCCTGAGAGGTGTCTCTTAACTTTCTGGTCTCACAGCCTAGAAGGTGGATATCAGCACCTTGGAAATGCAGAGGAAGTGCCTGTTACAATGCAGCTGAAGACCCAAAGCCTTCCAACTCCTAACTCAGCTTGTCTGTGGCTAGAGTCCCCACCAAAGGCATGGAAGGCCTGGCTCAGCTGTGCCCCAGTCTAACTGCATTCAAACCCAAACATGTTATCTTTCAAGACAGGTCCTAAGTAATGACACCATTTCATGTCTCCACTGCCCATCTGAGCTTTAATCTCCTTTTTTATCCTTTTGGTGAAAGCAGTTTTATTTTTCCTGGACTATATCTCAACTGTGCCAGCAAATGGAACCAAAGGTGGCTCCAGCTTAACAGCTGAGCATGGAGAGAGAAGAGTTTTGCTGTTCAGGAGGGTCTTCCTGTATTTATCCAATAAATTTCACTCAATCAGCATTAAGTGCCCTCTTGGACTGGTCCACACTGTATAATTCTTGTAGCTCCCTGCTTGAAGGAGGGAACTCATCATTGGAACAGAGCAGAATGGAGCAAAGCAAAGCTGAACTGCACTTCCAGCTTGAAGCAATTTTGCATCATGACACTAACATGGCTCAGGGGTCACATTTCTGTTAGAAGATTGAAAGATGGAGAGGGATTTGAAAGCCCAAGGGTCTCATACCTGTGATAGTACTAATTTTGTATTTATAGTTTGAAAATCAATATGGCTTTAATGTAAGCATCATCCTTTAGGAAGATAGAAAATACAGTTCTTTTCATTATATATATGGTAGGTAATAACATTAATTTAAGGATATCAGCTGGAATCCTTTTCAATAGACATATATTTATGCAAAATGGTATCATTTTGGTGCTTTGAAGTAACCTTTTTTATCTCAGTATCTTTTTATTCCTTTTTTTCTCATCACAATGTCTCTCTAGATCTTTCAATCCCACTTGACATTTATTTTCAGTGTGCAAGTAGCCCATATTTTTCTCTCTTAATATAATAGGACCCATGAGGTAACTGTATACTACAAAGAGGCAATTTCATCCCAAGGGTAAAGTCTTTCAAACTAATCCTCAGACAGCTTTCCAAGCTCCTCTGCTTCTGGCCTGAATGACAGCAGCAGTAGTTCTATAGTGGTATCGAGAGCTCAGGATTCATGATTTTCTTTTATGTGCAAGTGGAATAGTTAGAGAATATTGATGCCACATGTCTGATTCTCTGTCCCTTAATGCAGGTTTAAATGAGCAATAGCTCCAGCCAAAACATCATAGCATGGCTGCCCAGCAAGGCAGATGAGAAAAAATTAAATATTCAGCATTTTAAAAGCAGAGGAAATGTATGGAAAGTAGATTTTCTTGCAGAACAAATAATCTTGTACCTAAGTACTTTAAATACTACAAATAAATCACATTTTAAATAGTACTCCTTAATGGGTGACTTCTTATTTCCATGCCTAAAGAAAGTTCCAGCTGTGTAGGAAATGCTTTTTGCATTATTGGACTGGTGTAAATCCTCCTTGTATGGTAAGCACCCAAATCAACCAGAATTAAATACTCAGATAGGAGGTAATGCCCATCTGAGGTGCTCCCCAGAACAGAAAAAGGCTGTCCTGGGCTGAGTGACTGTCACTCATCCAGACAAGATTATAGAGCTTCCTGATGTGTGCCATTACTTAGAAATGCACAACCAAGCCCAGCTTCCTCTACATTTGCATAGTCCAGAAGCCTTTGGGTGCTACTTTGACTAACCTACCCCACTGTGATCACATTTCTTGGTGTCCTCATCTCCAGCTCAGTTCCAGGTGATCAAAGAAGCTTTTTGTGAGGCCTTTCCTTCACAGTGACCTTGGCCCAGGTCAATGACTGTGATGGAGGGACACCAGTCTGCACTGGTGGAATCCTCTGGGTATCTTAAGATGCCTGCAGCTGACAGCAGCCTTGGAGAAGGGTCATTTTAGTCCCCAAAAAATGCAGAAATTGTTGAAAAAGGGATTAAGCGCATGAGCAGTCCACAGGAATGCATTCTTTTTAAATCTCCTTCTACTGCTTCAGACTGTGCTGGCAGCTGTCAGAGAAGACATTTTGATGTTCAGATGTAACCATCTAAATTAACCTAAATAAACTAAAAATATTAATGCTGCATCCATCTCAAATGAATGGCCCTCTGCTCATATAGGATGAAGATACCTGAAATGGTACCAGATAAAAAAAGGGCAGGTTGTTTGTAGTGATCAGATGTGGCCTTCTCCTGTACCAAACCTTGCCACCACTGCTGCAAAGGGAGGCCAGAGGGGTGGTCTTATCTCTGGACCTGCAGGATGACCTTCACAGGGGCTCTGGCACACTGTAACTTGAGGTGTGACGATGTGGGTGCTCATATCCAGAAATAATTTTTTTGATATCAAGTGTAAGGGAAGGGGAGATGTGCCTGCCCTGTCAGGAGCAGAGCTAAATCCCCCTGGAACTTATCCTGCCACCCACAAGAAAGATGTGACCCTGGTCTTTTTGAGAGCCTATTTCACCGGAGATAAAATGGTGACAGAAACAAATTCCAACAGAGGAATGTAGCCTGGGGGCAGCATTCCATTCTTGGAGGGGTAGGATAGAACAGGTTCAAATCCTGTGGGTAGGAAAAGCTCAGAAACAGGCAATGGATTCTTGCTCTGGCTGAGGTCTCTCTGGCACTCCCAGAATGGTGTCTGTGCAGAGGAGACAACACAGAATGGGCTATGATGTGGGAGAAGAGCCCACTGGTTCGCTGGGGATACAGACAATACGGAGAGAGTCCCAGCGAGGTGAGACAGACTGGGGATGTAGGGCAGTCTCAGGTCAGCCCAGACTGGGAGATGCAAATGGACCTCAGGCTAATTGATTACCTCTCCACAAAGGAACCCCTATCCAGGGCAGAACAGCTTGCAGACACCTTCAAACAGAGCAGGAGGAGTGCACTTTGAAGTCCCCAGGGGAGGAGGGCCATCTTGGCCCTTGCGCACATCCTACGCAGGCGGCTTCCCTTGATGTGTCTGGCATGGAAAACATAAATGTCCCTACACCCTACACACAGCAGCCAGCCTGTGTCCCTGCTCCTGGCAGCTCTGAGCTCACCACACACAGACACACTGCTTCTCCAGTCCCACCAATTCCCCTGGCCATTGCTCCCACGCCCTCAGGCAGTTTCCACTCAATATCTGGCTGTTGCAATCCACTCCCCTATCTCCCGATGAAGACTGATTTGGTGGGGATGCCAGGCCAAAAAGAAGAGGCCAACAAGGAGAAGGACATGTGTGGCATACAGCCACTGAACAGCCAAGGCAGCCTGGACTCCAACAGGGAGGATGACAGAGCATCTCTCATCCTGACCCTCACGCTCTACAACGTGAGGAAGACTGAGCTCTCTAAGGCAGCCAAAGTCTTTGAGGTACAAACCTCAATATTCCCTTTCTTTACTGAGCCCTCTCTTCTGTCTCTACTGCCTTCACGTCTCACATCTCTCACCCTCTCACCCTTCTCCTGCTCCCTGCCTGCCTTACACCTCATGCTGCCTTCCCCCTTTCCCCCTGTCCTGGTTTTGCTCCAGCTGCTCAGAGAGGTGGGCTGGTCTCATGGTGGAGAGGGAGAGGGCTCTGGAGGGGGGGAGCATCTGGGCACAGTCTTTTAGAAGAATCACCATTTCATGCCAGGGCTGCTTAGAGCAGAAACCAATCAGTTGTTTCTTTCTAGCAGTTGTGGTGGCCGGCATTTCAAGCACTCACACTGTGGGGATGTTAGAAGCCAGTGAATTTTCTCTGCATATTTGGCAGGAGATACAAAGACTATAAGAGCTGTGAACCACACAGGCATTATGTAGTCTGGACACTTGAAGTACCCCTACCAGGTGCTCACTCTTATCTGGGAAAATGAATAACTATAAAGAAAACTATTGTGCTTGTTACTTATTTCTCACAATTATTTAATGATTATGGTGCTATTATACATCAATAGATCTGCTTTCATTCTGGCAGGGTTTTAAGTTACCCAGCCACTCATTTGCTATTTCTGCACAGATGAAATTCTACAGCCAACAGTATCTCATCTTTCATCTCCTTCTTTCTCTCCCCAATGCTATAATGTTTAATCTTTAGCTCTGTCTGTATTTTAGCTCTTTGTAAACCAGATGTTCTTGGACTTCATTGCTTAAAACGTACTTCTAGTTAATACCTCTTTTAGTCACCTTTTAAAGACATTGTAGAAATATATCTAGACTTACCTGGATTTTCAGTCTTTGGAGAAACTTCATCATATGAACACTTGGCTCTTGCAGATGTTTGAAACTCAAATCTATCACTTTGAAACCCGTCGAGCCAAAAAGCCCAAGAACTCTGTGGATGGTCTTGACATTTTTGTTGAATGTGAAGTTCACGGTGCTGATGTTGGTATCCTTGTCACTTCCTTAAAGAGAGTAGCAAAGGATGTGAAAACCAGCAGAGAAGACAAAGGTAAGAAATGTATGCATCTCTTAGTGTAGTTGCTTTGGAGTAACTTTTTTTAGTTTTAGCTTCAGCTTCATAAAAGTAATTCAATTTGTCCGGAAAACCAGTGAGTGTGCATTCATTATTTGTCTCTGCATGGCTGCTTCCATTGCCATTCCTGCAGAAAGAGAAGCACTTCATCAAAGCCAGTGGAACTGAGGTGAGAAATGCTCCAGCAAAGAGGGAGAGATGGGAAGGATAGAACAGCAGAACAAAAAGCTGAGGAGAAACTAGAAACTCCTCAATGACAGGAAGATTTTGTGCTGAAAGCTGGGCAGAGAACTGATTGCTTCAAGACAAACACAGAGGCAGAGGGGTATTTTTCCTGTTTGCAGGCAGGAATGGGTGAATAGAGCTGTTAGAGACCTTTGGTACAATCCTGAGGATGACAGATGAGGAGGCTGAGGGTCCAGCTCACAGACTGAGTTCTCTGAATGCAGAATTGCCGTGGGGTTCCCTTCTCTTGCCAAGGCCAGACAGATATTCCCAGAGCACTTTTAACTTCCACAGTCCTGTTTGGGCACCTTTGGCTGTTGTTTGAAATTCTCTGTCAGGCAAACATGAGAGGCAGCCCTTGTCAAGCTGTTCTCAGGATCTGTGGGCATATGAAAAGGTCATCACTGTTATCAGGGAAACTGGAAAGCCAGAGAGGGTTTTGGAGCTGGAGAGGAATTTCCTTATGATTTCCTTGGGATTTGAGAGGTTTCAGACATGCCAAGACTTAGAACTACAACAAAAACTGTTAAAAGAGGGTGTGTTTATGTTTTTTTCTGTAGGGAACAGGCAAGATGTGTATGGGGACACACTGGGGCAGCTGTAGCCAGGTTTTGAGGGGATATGGAAATAGATGGCAGAAAAGATGCCTTGCATGCAAAACCACTGGTACAGCCAGAGACAGAGGCTCAGAAAAAAGTTCTGGGTGCACATAGGTCATCTGTCAGACTGGTATTTCTTCCTACTTATCACAGAATTTGTTGTAATGCATGAAAATTACATAATTTCCCCAACATCCCTGGTTATTTTTAGATTTGTACTTCTCTAAACTGGATATGCTTGGATCTAATATAATACAGCAAAAGTTAAAATTACCATTCAATAGAGGGATGTTTGATGTCTTGTCCAGTATGAGATGAAGGCGACCCCAAATGGACCTTTCTGAGTTGTAACACAGAAAGTCTGATTAGAGCATCAGCCTGACCTCAGAAAGCAATATCAACTTTGTGTTTTTCCAGCAATTCTTTTTTAAAATTAATTTCTCATAAATGCTGGAATTTAAAATAAAGTGATCACATCTTATTTTCATTTTAATCACTGGAAAACCTTCCTAGTTCATGAGAAGGAAGCTGGTTGGAAACACAGCTAAAGTTGCTGGAAAAAATAATGAGCCAGAAAGAAAAAACTTGAAGATTCTTCTTCACCTTTGTTGTTTCTAGAAATTTTATAAATATCATGTTTTCTTTTTAAAATATTGTCTAACTTTTAAAGGTATGAAAATGTAAGACTGCAAGATCAATGTATCTTCTTAAATCCAGAATTTAGAAATGAATTTGTTGTCCTGTGTCAAAAAAACCCCCACATTTGATCTAAAAAGTATTTTTGCCTTTAAAAATTGCTTCTACAAGTTAAAATTGATAGATTATCACAGCAAGTTAATTTCAGATAATTTTTCATTCAATCTGCCAGTTTGGTCAGGAAGCAAGTTAACTACTGAGATGTATGACAATTATGGTAACATGTAGATATGAAAATTCTTAGATATTGATGAAAAGAAAGTTTGTAATCTTCAGCACAGCTTTTATTTTCGCTCTAAAATTTATTTGATTCTCTCTCACTTAACTCTTTCTGCTCTCTCTACAGTGCCCTGGTTCCCCAGAAAAATCCAAGATCTGGACAAGTGTCACCACCTGATCACTAAATATGACCCCAGTTTGGACCATGGCCACCCTGTAAGTTTAACATTACTGTTATTTCATCTTTAAAAGAGAAACTCTGTGTAGGGAGATTGTTGTAAGGGAAACTTCAGGAGTAAAGAAATACTCATGAAAAAAAGAGAAAAAAAACCACAGGGGCAGATAAAAGCTCATCTTCAGTGGCATTAGGGACTGCATGTGTCCCTGTAGGAATGGACCACAAAAAGGGTTTTACTGTAACATCTTTATGTGTGCCCTCTTAGCCATGCCCTAAGCACAAACTCTAGGAGAAGGGAAGGAAAATGCACTGTAGAGTCCTGCTCTAGTGATGATAGTGAGGCAAAGTGCTGGGAACAAACAAACAAACAATCTAACAATTATTTCTCATCAAAGTTTCCCAGCTTTAGTGCAGATGAGATGTGAGTTAGGCACAGGCACAAAAGGGACCCCAAAAGGCCATTTGTCACAAGTCAGGTCACAGAAGCATTTTATTCTGTCAAGCATCACATAGAAGCAATCCATGGAAAACACAAAAAGAAGAGATACTTTGCACTGAGAAATGTAGTGAAGATGTAGATGTGTGTCAACAGAATCTACAAGGAAGTTTTTGTCATTCCCTTCTATACATGTCTGAATTCTATTCAGTCCCTTTCATTAATCTACAGCAGGTTTTGTTGTGAGCTATGTGGAGTCCTCTGTAATAAGAAATGGACCTTTCCAAGTCTATGAGTCTATCATCTTCTATTTTTGAGAATCAGTTATTCAATTATAATGCTCTAGGAGAGTTTCATGCCCTCCTTAACCAGGACATCTTTAATTCTTCCTTGTTTCTTTCTGGTACAAACAGTCCAAGGATTTGTAATTTTCCTGAGCTAACTCTTAGGCTGTTTCTCATTAGATAAATGAACACACATAGGGAACTCTTTGAACTGGACTCAGTTCCCCTCATCCTTTGCCAAATAGAAGGTGTGAGCGCTGAAGAGGTTGAGAGAAAGCAGCAGTGGTGCTGAGATACTGAAGTATTGAGTGGGGATAAATCTAAACTGCAGAATGCAGTGCAATTTAGAAATACCTAACAAGTTGAAAACAAGTTACCTCAGGCCCTGAGCATCATTTGTCTGTGGCAGGAGAGAGCACAGTGTGGGCTGATTTACCAGGGCTCAGAAATGGAGAGGCTGGAGGAAAGCACAAAAGAAGCTGATGTACAGGGAGCTCAGATTTTGCAAATACATTTCCTACCAAAAGGACAGTTTGGGTTGTTTCTCTCCACACCTTCAGTTGGTTCTTTACTGGCCAAAACAATCAAACTGCCATCAATGTGACACCAATTTCTGGGCTACCCTGTCACTGGCTGCCCAGAGGGTGGGTGTAGGGACACAGGGACAAAGCTGGGATGTCACAGCATCTGTGTGTGTTTTGCATGGACTTGTTACAGCCACGGACAAGCACCTGAATGAACACATCATCCACAGCACATGATGAAATAAACACGCTCTCAGGATCCAGCCCTTTCCTCAGATTCATGCTTACAACACTCATTAACTGCAGGGTTACTGGTATTATTGCTACACTAAAAATTATGTGAATAAACCTAAGGGACAAATTTGGCTTGCAAATCCACAAAGTGGTTCCAGTAAATGCTGAATATTTTAGAATAATAAATATTTGTACAGTGATGCTGATCAACACTGTTTTATGAGTTATATTAGCACACAGTCCCAGATTTAAGTTTTAATTCCTAGTATGAATGATGTAAAATGAAAAGGCATGTGATTCCATGTCTTCATGCATATTCAATATCTGGCAAAGACTGCTTGAAGTCTTAATTCTAGTAAACACAGAAGGAGCAGAAAGAAAATGCTGGTGTTCAGAAGGTAAACTTCCCCTTTAAACAGATACCCCTGAGCCTGTCTTTATCACAACGCAGTAATAAATGGGCAGTGAGAACTGGGTGGGGAGCCTGCACTTCCCACAGACCCAGTGCTGGTTCTGATGATTTCTACTTATGCCCACAGATCTCTCATGATGTAAATTTTTTTTTCCTGATTATTTTCTATCCCAGGGATACTCAGACCTGGAGTACAGCAAGCGGAGAGCATTCTTTGCTGACCTGGCCTTTAACTACAGAGAGTAAGTACAAGGCTGCTGAGGGAAAGTGCAATGGACCGTGCTGTCAGACTGCATGTCCAAAACATGTCAGAGGTGTCATACTTTGTCCATGGATCAGTGGGGCCACTTTTGAGACAAAAAAAATCAGCCACAAAAGCTTTCACTCCATAGGAAATAGACTTTTGTGATGACACAGCAAATACATTTTAAGACAAAAATCTTAAGATTGCATTCACATATCTCAAGCCAGTGCTGGATTTTGTTTTAGCAGAAGAGATTGCAATATTATTTATTTCAATTTTCAGGTTCCTTTTAGGACTTGGTCCCGAGCTGAGGCTGATGTTTTTCAAGGAAATTTGAGGAACAATATTTACGAACACATTTTTGATGGTGGAAAGTGATTTACTATTTTTGTTATTTGCTTTTTTAAATGTCTCTGTCTATGCACACTAACTACTTACAAACATGAAAAGCTCTCAGTTCTCATGTAAGTGATGGAAAATGTTTCTACCTTTATGTATAGAGATTCACCAGAACTACACTGCTTTCTGATAGGGTTAATCAAAGGTATAGGTACAACCGGTCGTGGATTTTCAGCCTCATGGTGTCCAAGAACTGGTGGAGTCTGTGAAGTCTTGTGAGACTTCTGAGTACAGTTTTCTCTCTTCCATCAAATGTCAGAGTCAGCACAGCATGGCCCAAAAGCAGAACTGAACTGACTCGGAGCTACAGAAGAAGCAGCAGTGAGGAAGAGGAGAACAGACCACCCATCAGAGAGCCAGTGCTAACCCACAGCGGGTTAGCTCTCTGGGCAGCTCTCCGCTCGTGGGTTTCTGAAAGCTCCTCTGTGATGGTGCTGAGCTGATCACACCCTCCAGGGAGGGCCCCTCCAGGCACACACTGTGTTCTGCTCCCTAGATTGCCTTCAGCAGAGGTGATGGCAAGCCTGGAGGTCTCTAATTCCCTCTGTCAACCAGAACACAGCTCCCTTTCTCACATATCCCTCTGTTGCCCTCCCCACATTGTAATAGAAGAGAGAACACCCACATTACAGCTGACCAAGACAAATGGATGGTTCATTATTTACTATTTTTCTATTTCCATTATGGCAAAAATTCATGGTGCAGGCAAAAAAAAAAATGCTTGGGAACTGAACTTGAAATCTTAAAACATGTCATATTTCTTCTCTTCATTACAGAGGAGACCCTTTACCTCACATTGAGTACACAGCACAGGAAACAGCAACTTGGTGAGTTTGGTATTTGTGCTCCAACTGCTGGGCCATTCCACAGCAGTCCCAGGAAAGACTGGCAATGTGACACAGCTAAAACCTTTTTAAAATGTTCTTTACCCACCCCACATTTTTCTCTTTGGTTAAATGTCATCTTTTGGTCATTTGTTTTGCAGAAAGCCATTCTCAGGGCTGGCCTTAACTATTCACTTTCTAGAGCAAAAAGCATTTTCCTGACTGTCTCCCTGCCTGCAGATCCCAGCAGGATTTCAGAAGCCAGAAAACATCTGGGCCCTATAGAATAACTTCTTATAACAGAGCTCTACTTCACCATAGCTATGGTGCTGGCAGAAAAATCACACTTTCAAACTTGTTATCAGGAGAAAATGGCCACTCACAGGACAGAAATTCACTCAGAGGACATGGCTAATTCAATATTCACAGCACAGAGGAGCCTTGCTTGTTCTCCTTCAAGTATTCATTGCTTTTAACATGAATATGTATCATTATCCAAACTGAAGGTAGAGGAAACACCTTTCTAATATACATTAGTTACACTGTAAAAGGGCTTTAGATAACATAAATATCATATGAAATGAAATACCTTTCTAATACACATTATTTTTTCACTGTAAAAGGGCCTTAGATAACGTATAAATATCATATGAAATTGTAGAAAGTTACTGTTACAAGGGTGCAGCATTTCTTCACTGGGGCTTTGTTGCTCCTGAAGGTCTGCCACTCAAAAAAAAAAAAAAAAAAGAGCCCAAAACATAACCAATGAATTAACCAAAATATTCAATCAAAATAATTTTTTTAACATTATGTGAAAATATGTGGCCGATTTAAAAGGGAGCAGAGCTCTTATTTCAAATCCCTCTGTTCGCACTTTTCTGCCACTAACTTTAAGATCTATCAGTAAGCAGCAGTAATTCCACATTTGTGTGATACTAAAAAGCATTAATATGTCCAAAAGTCTCAAGTAAGAGCAGAATCCTGGGATTGTGCAAGGTACCATGTAAGAGAGAGCCTTTGTTCAGAAATTTAAATAGAAAGAAGGACTAAAGGTGGGGGAAAGGAAGAATGAAGACCACATTTTCTAATTGTGCAGCTGAAAACCCTAAAACTTTAGTAATTTTCCCTAAATCACATGCAAAGTTTATTCCAATGCCAGGACTTAAATCCATAGAACTAGATGTCTCATACCAGAACCCCTCTGGCACACCATCTCTTTCAATACTTTAAGTAAAATCTACTTTGCCACAGAAAGCCACAACCACATAAAAACCTCGCATCCAGCTCATCCAGGAGGACATGCTTTTATTAAGCTCAAATAGGTTTTTATAGCATCTTTCAATAGTCAAAGATTGATGGTCAGTGTCATGCTCATGATTACTACCACCAGCCAACAATCTTGGCATGGGATGACGTGTGGGAATGTCGTATTTAAGAAAATTTAATTTCGTGTTCTTTCCTGTTTTCCTCTTTTATTGCCAACCTTCGTCATTCCAGCTCTTTTCCACCTCGAATTAGACCCATTGTGGCAACAGAATAGACTTGTAAAGGAGTATCTGCCCATTTCCTTAAACAGCAACAACCAGGTTGGCTTGTTATGTAAAGCTGTTTCCAAAATTAGCCTTCCCAGCTGTTATCACAGCCCTCCCGAGGCCATGCCCTGAGGTCAGCTGCATTACAGCACGGCTTAATTGGGCTGTGCAACTGCAGGGGAAATTTGTAGCACAAACTAAATTCCCTTGGTGTCGCTCTGAGGAGTTGCTGGATGCCTTCAGTTTGTAGCAACGTGGTGATAAAAATGAAAACCAAGGCAGCGAAGAAATACGACTGTCAGAAAGCAGAGGGTACAGACGATGTGGGCTTTTGTTTTCAAAGCAACTTCTTGGAAGGCCC
Source organism: Camarhynchus parvulus (assembly GCF_901933205.1). Taxonomy (NCBI): domain Eukaryota; kingdom Metazoa; phylum Chordata; class Aves; order Passeriformes; family Thraupidae; genus Camarhynchus; species Camarhynchus parvulus. The sequence continues at coordinate 9,474,038 of NC_044586.1, forward strand.
TGAAACTAAGCAGTCAGAGATGCCATATGGGTAAAAGCTGTGTAAGAAAAATGGAGAGTTCAGGAGAAAATTATGGGGATGCACCTGTCACATCTTCATAATGAAGCTGAATAGTACCACTTTTTTTTTTTTTCCCTGAAAAATAAGGAAATTTATGTAAAATTAGGTTATTATCTTTAAAGTCTTCCAGCATCTGGCTCCATCTTTTCTTAGGATGCTCCTTTCTAGAGTGTTTCATAAAGTTTGCTTCCAGCAGTTCTTTCATACCTGCTCCTCTCTTGACTTTGGAGAGTTTACTTGGATTATTGTCTTAGAGGAGCACTGAGCTTTGGGTAATTCATCACTGGTCCCTGGGACTGCCTGCATTTCTGTGGTAGCCAATGTTTGGACACACAGCAGAATGACACTTTGGTAAAAGAGACCATATGTGCACCAGTGTAAACAAGGCTGCTCTCTCTAGGCTCCAGTCTGGGCATGAACCCTGCGCTGGTTCAAATCCCACACGGCCCCACTGAAGTCAGTAGTGTTCCATGAGGAAATAAGCCAGGGCAACACTTGAACTCCAGTCCTCCTCATTTTTTCCTAATTCCTCCATGGAAATGGCCCAGTCTCCTGTGGCTTTTGCAATAGTGACAGCAGCCACTGCTTCCCTCTGTTCTTTTAACTTTTTTTTCCTCTTAAGGTTTTCCTCCCCCGCTTCATTCTGGTTCATTATTACTCCCACACTGCGTAAGACATTTGTACAAATAAAGAGCCATTACCAGGGACTGGCTATCACCTCCATAGCAACAACAGCATCACAAAAAGGAGAATAATCATCATAATAATAATGGTTTAAAAAAAAATTACAAAACCAACGAAAGGTCATTTCCCATACCCAGCATTTCCAAGAATGATCTCAATTTTCATAAAACAATATTTATAAAGTTGTTGAGACCCTAGGGCCATGTCTGAACAAAAATAACCATTTCTATAAGGTTCTTTGCCATCCTATTACTACTTGCTTATTTTGCAACAGCTAAATATATTCCAAACCGCAACTCTAAATCCAAGTACCATCGAGTTTGTGAGAAGCTTAAAGCCTGTGCCCAAATCAGGTTACATATATTATTTTCAGCTGGTCTCTTTTTGTATAATGGGATAAATGCTTCAAGAAGCTGGCATATCTTTCAAACACATAGCCTGTGCCAGGCACTTGGAACTGCAAAAATACAAACCTCTTCACCTGTGCAGACATTACCCTTCAGAATCAGAAAAGGTGCTTTTCCTAGAGGCTTTTAGAGGAAAATCTAAGCTAGGCTTCAGGGTGGAAAAGGAGGGACCAGCATTTCAAGTTGTACCCAAACACAGAAAGGAGGGGAACACCTGATTCATCCCTTTCCTAAACTGAGTGACAGGGTATCCCAGATTCAGCTCTTTTCCTGGGATCTCCCTGGTGCCTCCAACACACTCAGCAAGAAGGTGCCTAATCAAGAAACACTTCTGCATCATTATTAATTATTAATTCTGTAATATTAAAGGACACCTTCCGAAGGAAAAGTGAAACAAAAAGCCCCTATGGTTTGCTACATCCAGCCAGGACCAGCTTTCAAGCACTGGGTGTCCTGAGCTCAGATTTTTAGACCATGACCCCCCTGCTGGGGCTCTACATCTCTCGGTGGATATGTGGATGGCACAGGTAAGTACTGCTTTATTGAGGTGTCTCACTCTGTCCAGGTTTTGATTTTCAGGAGAGAAGTTTACAGGAAGCTGAGGAGCCTTTACCCTACTCATGCCTGTACCCAGTACCTGGAATCCTTCCAGCAGCTGGAGAAGCACTGTGGCTACAGAGAGGATAACATCCCTCAGCTTCAGGATGTCTCCAGATTTTTAAAAGGTCAGTCATTACAAACCATGGTTTATTCTAGGGTTCCCTGCACGTATTTGTGCACCACAAACCATTTCCTAGGAGCAAGCTGGTGGGCAGAGCTGATGAGCTCCAGCACAGGGCACTCATTCCAGGCACATGGAATGAAACCCAGCTGGAAGTTTGTGTGTGTTCTGTGAGTGGCAGAAGCTGGTGTGGCACTACCCAGCTAATCCCTGTACTAGCAGCACTGCACTCACAGCAGACACTGCTCACTACTGTGGGAATCCACAAAATCAGAGGGTTTTGGGAAAGCTGCAAAAGGCAGGCCTCAGAGACAGCAGAGCTGTGATTAGAGCTAAGCAGTAGCCATGAGATAGGTCAGCAGAAAAATTATTTAAAAAGTAGAAAAATAAGGACAAATAGAACAATGGTCTGTGTATTAACACTTGTCTAGAAAAACTCCCTAAGCTACAGAAAAGTTTATCTAGAAAGATATTAGGAAGTTTGAAGCTTAATAATGGAGCTCTGTGTATTGTGTTTTAAGGCTTACAAGCAGGTATTGTATTTGAAAAAAGCAGGCATTGTTTTAACCATAGGTACATGTGCTTATAGTGGTCGGATAGAACTACTGTCAATGTGCTTTTTGCTTTGTGAGATTGGTCAAAACACTTATAAAGTGAGTTGTAACATTAAGTTCTTGGTCTGCTGCCTGGGATGTGAGCAGATGGCATCTTCTCATTGTCATAACCATGTAATGAGACTGATGCTGGAAAATAAAACAGCTCAAAGCACATTCCTCAGCAGTCCCTTCCTGTTTGTGATTTGTACAGAGCCCCCGGCTAGTGATAAGTACAACTTCCACACTGCCTTTTTTGTGATTTTGGCTCTGCTTTATGCTCCTATAGCCATGCTGATAGTAAGACACAAACACAAGCACAGGTACCTACCTCTCAAGTACGCTTTGTTCCTGATCCAGCAGGCAGGAGGGGGACGTGTGCTAGAGGAGATGATTTCCAGGAGATCCTGCTACTCCATCAGCAGCTGCCTTGGAACAACTCTGCTTCCTCCTGTCTCTGTAGCACCACTTGTCACACCAAACTTTTTGGGGGTTGACAGGAGAGCACAAAGGCTGTGGTGCTGGCCCAAAAAGGCATGAAGAGGTCACCTTACAAAAAGGACACGCAGGTTTGCCTGTTAGCTAGGGGCTGACTAGCAAGGAGCAGGAGAGCAAAGGGGCCTGCATTGTGAGGCCACAGGCTGCATGGATTCCCAAGGCCAGGTGCTTTGTGTAAACCACCTGATTATCAAGAATTGCTAAAGAAAGGTGATATTTGAAGCCTCCTCCTCAGTAAAAAGATGTGACAGAGAGAGGACAGCTTATCACAGTGATGAAGTATGCAATAAAAGTATGGCTTAACTTTAAATAAATTGTACTTAAATACTCAGGAAATCAAGTGACCTGCTCCATATAAGAGCAGGGGATACCAGTTAGCTTAAATAAGCTTTCTGTGTCTGAAGAGTTTCCTAAGACTTTGGCATTTCTCATGAAGATTCAGCTGTTTGATGACAAGGTTTTTATTGCACATTTAGTGTGAGAGAAGGGAGGGTTGCCATGTGAAAAGCATCTTCCATAAACACCCTTGCACCCAGCTGGAGGAATTTTTCTGTGTAGGCATTATGTATTTTCTCATGTATTCTCCCTTCTATTCAATTACCCACCTTACTTCCCTCTTATAATAACTGGGCTGATAAATATTTTTTCTCTTGAAGCAGTTGATCTCATTTAATTTACACAATAGCTGAGGAGGGAGGGAGCTCCAGAAATTGTGATTCTGACTTGATTATCACAGATATTCATATCCTTCAAGTGTATCAGGTGATTTCAAAGTGGGAGGATTTAGGATAGTGTGAGATTGTGCTGCCATAATCCTATTTGCATTGCTCATGTTAGTTGACAGGATTTGATTGCCTGGAGTCTGCTCACTTCCTTTACAGGCTCTGGTTCTAAGTATTCTCTGTGTCATAAACAAAACAAAACAAACTAAACAGCAACTCTGAAAAACCTGCCAATAATGTTTGGAAAGATGTTCTCAGTGAGTTTCAACTCATTTATTATAAACATAAGGTGTCTAGTATAAGCTAATTTTATGAACTACTTCAGAATGAGTATCAAGCATTCCAGAGGCATTTTATTCCATTCTCAAATGGACAGCTAAAGAAAATGTAAAACTATTCATAGTTCTTGAGGCCACTGGTCCTACCCTCATTAAACTGTAGATTAAAATTGGATTACTTTAGCCTACAGGTTATGCATGAATGAAATAATTTTTTTTCAGAAGAGCTGTGTTAACAGCTAGACACAATTAAGAGTGAGGAAACTGTTTCAGTCCCATTACATGAAGCTTTCAATGGATATTTTGGCTCTCTTTCCTCTGACAAGATCATTTTACTATGCAGAATACTTTCTGAAATAGCATGAAGATTTACATTATTGCAAGGCCCAAATTCAGTCTGAGTCAGAAGCATCTGCAAGGTTTAAAATCTGACCAAAAGTTAAAGCATGTTGTTAAGGGCATTGACCAAACCCCTCTTAAATGCTGTCAGGCTTGGGGCAGTGACCAGTTCTCTAGGGAGCCTATTCCAGTGTTTGACCACCCTCTCAGAAAAGAAATACTTCTGAATGTCCATTCTAAACCTCCCCTTGTACAGCTTTGAAAATAATAAACCATGGGAGGCAGAGAGAGACAGAGAGAGGGGGATAACCTGGAAAGAATGTGATCATGTTAAAACCAGCCCACACAGCCAGATAAACTTCCATCTTCTCTTTAACTTAGCAGTATCTGTGAACATAAGAGAGCAATTCCTTTTGATTTGGTATGAGATCTGTCTGTTATTGCCTATTAGTGAGGCTGGCTTGAAGAGAAAGGAGCTGTACTTCATAAATATTTCAGAATTACTTAAAGGGCATTAAGTAGTTAACAGTGTGATCACTTACACAGGGCAAGTGTTTTCCTAAAAGGGTTAACTGGATGAACCTAGGCACATCTTTCTTTCTAGGAAAGATGTTTGGATTTAGGCAGTCATTGTGCTCCACAGCTGGAAGAAATTACAGCCAGTGAACTCAAGCAAGCTCACACTACAATGCACAGGCTGCCTGTATACACCAGTTTTTGGGCCAAGAATTAAGCCTTGCAGATCACTTTAGGTCAACTGCTCGAGACCTTCTCTGCAATGCACTTTGATTTCCCAGATCTTTGGGCAGCAGGTCCAACCAGCCACACCCCCAATTCTCTGCTGATTGCTGGTTTTGTTGCGCAGCCATGAACCAGGAGTTCATGTTTTGCAGATATTACCTTCAGCAGATAACTTTTTCCTGGGGCTTTTCAAGGCAACTGGCCAAGTCTGTTCCATCAGCAGACTGTCTGATTCACTGGCCTCTGTTTAAAAGGACATCTCAGGGAACACAAGCTGTAATTTTCATTTTCCCTCCTTCTCCTCCAACATGGATGCTAAAGCTATATACATTTCCCTAGACTCTTTCATAGTCTTTCCAAAATTGAGTTACTAAGGTATTGGTTTTCATATGATATATTTTTCAGCTAATGTAATTTTCACTCAGAATTCAACCCAAAGATTACCAGATTCTGAAATTTTCACATTCCTCTGAATTGGACCAGCAAATAGACAAAAGTAGATACATAATCTCCACAGTTTTTGGGGTTTTTTAATTGTTCATTTTTGAGGCAGTTCTGTACTAATTACCTTTGAATTGAGTGGAGCAATAGAAGATATCTGTGGCAAATGCCCATCACTTAGTCCATCACAATGTCAGGAAAAAGTACTCCTTGCTGTCCTCTCATTCCTCTATTTCTTCATATGTTTTGTCACTTCTTTGAATTTTTTTTTTTTCCTTTTTTTCTTTCTCTGGGTGTTTTGTTTTGTTTTGTAATGGGAGAAGTACTAATGGCCTGACAGAGTAAGACAAGAAATTCTCAAAGAAACATGAAAAAACAAACCAAAAAAAATCTCGTAAATGGCTTGGTTTCTGGGTGGGATTTTTTTTTTTTTTTTTTTTTTAAAAAGGAAAAAAAAAGGTTATAGGCTTCATGACACAATAGAATATGGAAGAAGAATTGAGAATAAATTCATTTCTGATTTTTTCAAAATGCAGTTTTATGCTTTAAAGAAGACGAGATGTCATTTACAGGAGCTGAGAATGAAACCCAGATTTTGAATATAGGACTTCAAAAAGATTATCATTGAAGGCGGTGATTTTCAATTTTCTTAGCTTTGCAGACCACCAACATGTTTGCCATGGACATGCAGAGTGTGTGTTCTATTGGCCACCAGACTGGTTATTTTTTTGGTTATCTCTCACAGTCCTTTCACAGAAATGCAGGGTGCTCTGGGGTAACACTGGATGTACAAGCTGAAATCACAGTGCAAAAGTGTTGCATCCTTCTGTGTCCTGGTCTGTGGACATGTGCAAAGCAAAATATCTATGGTCACATCACTGGGAGGCTGTGCAGTGGGTTCTAGACGAACATAATGGTAAAAAACAAAACCAAGATAAAAAGAAAAGGAAAAACAACAGTGTTGGAATTTCAGGCTCTTTCTTGTTCTAAGGTCAGGGGGAATAATACTCAGGAAATGTTGTTTTTGAAGTTTCACTCTGAAGTTTATTATCCTTATCTATTATAAACTCACAAGGTGTGAGTGCTCCGTAACGAGTCAAGAAGTGCCCTAAAATGGTGTCTGTTCAAGGCTATTTAAGTCCTAATTACCCAATAAACCGTTGACATCTATATTATTTATGCTTCTAACCTAATCATGATCACCCAAAACTCGCAATGGGGACATCTTTCATCTAATTAGAGAAAATCACCCAGATTTGTGAAAAAGAAGGAAGAAGAAGGTGAAGAAGACCAACTTGCCTCCATCCTAAAACCTCCATCTTGCTTCATATTTATTTCTATATTCTAAAACCCTAAACTCTAAGTTTTCCACCCTGTGATATTACACACTTCTAACCAGCTACACGCATGTAATCCCAGTGCTATCAATCAATTTTGGAAGTCTTCTCCACAGCCTCAGGTCAAATGCAGTTTTCTCTTGTGGGTCTGTGCCTTTCAGCACAGAAAGTTTAAAATTCTCAGCATCCAGGGCTCCAACACACCAGGTGCAGGTTCTGTTCCCTGCCTGATTTTAAGGACCATGCGTGACCTCAGACGCACCTGTGTCGTGTGGAACGTAGAGAATTGTGGGTTTATGTGCAAAAATGTGCTCTGGGGTGGGCAGAACTCCCACACCTCATGACACTGTGTGACTGCACACAGGATGGATGGATAGGTGATTCCATGTTGCAGGAACTGATCCTGTACCAGCACAGGGGCACATCAATCATGATAAGCCACGGTGTGCCTGCTATGCTTTGGTGGAGGGAACTATTCCAACAGAGCAGGAAGGATCATTGAAACTACTTAGCTAAAGTAAACCTGCTGTGTAGTTAACCCTAGAAACAGCTGAATTTGGTGTCCCTTCCCTTTGCAGAGAGAACAGGTTTCCAGCTGAGGCCAGCTGCAGGACAGCTGTCTGCTCGTGACTTCCTCGCCAGCCTGGCATTTCGTGTCTTTCAGTGCACACAGTACACAAGGCATTTCTCCTCTCCCATGCATTCCCCAGAACCGTAAGTTTGATGCCCTGACATAATTCCATCCTTCTGAGTGTGTTGGGGATCATTCTCTTGGGGCTGGCTCTGGAGTTCCATCCAGCAGTCTGCAGAATAAAACAATTTGAGAAACTGGTAGCTGGAGACTTAGAAGGGGAAGTCATGCATGAGAGGGTGTGGTTCTCTGTCTCTTTTGCAAAGCTGTCTGGGGAAGGAAAAGACTAAAGAAGATCTGGTTTAATCTTTTCATCCTGCCTTCTGTTACCATCTGCTGGGGTTTGATTTCCTGCTGTGAAACTCTCCCAGTAAGTGCTGGCCAGACAGCAGCAATTACATTTCATGAGAAATTACAAGTTCGCTCAGATGCTTTTGTTGTATGCTGGGACAAAACAGGGACCTTTCAAAGATGTTGTGACATAGAAAGTTAGTGCTCATGGCATCCCAAGGAGACCATAGACACGGTGGCAGGAGGGAATTCTCTGATCCTTGCAGAGCCAGACCAGGTGTGGAGGCAGCCACTGTGGAGCAGCACCCACACCAGCTCCCTTTGGGGTCTGCTGGCTAAAGTCCTTCAAAGGGACCTCATGAAAGGGCAGGAAAGGAAGCCTTTAACAAACAAGAAGGCCACTTATTTTCCAGAGACTGCTGCCATGAGTTGTTGGGTCATGTTCCCATGCTGGCTGACAAGGAGTTTGCCCAGTTCTCACAGGTAAGAACATTTTCTGCTGACCCTTTAACCAGCTGCTCTGGGTAGCAGGCCAGAGTGCCTTAACTACATGCAGCTCACCGTGCAATGCAGTGCTAAGAGTGGATTGTGCCCGAGCCGTGACCTCCAGGCGTGGTGGGCCAGCAGCCACCTGGGAGATGTTTCCTCCAAGGCAGTGGTAGCACTGCTCCCTACAGACCCAGTGTGAAAGGAAGGGCAGGCAGAGCTTGTGGGGCTTCTCTGTGGGAGGGCTGTGTCAGTCTGGATGTCTCTGTGGGGCTGGAGGCTGAGCTCTGCTCCCCTGGCTTCCTGTGCTCCACCACATGAACCTACACAGCTGAGCCTCCAAGCTGGGTCTGTCTCTGGATGTACATTCTTGTCTCGCAAGAAACTTTAATTGTGTCCATCACCATGTCATTCATCAGAGTTGTTTTTCCCTTTACAACTCACCAGATTCTCACAGCATTGCTCACACTGGTGAGGAGGCTCCAAAAAGCAAACAGAGCTTCTTTGTAAAATAAGGGGCTATTTAGTATGAGCAATCAGACCCAACTGAACTCAATGACCTCGTATAATTAAAGACTTCAGAACTTTGAGTGTTCCTCAAAACCATAGCAGAGGGAAGAAGACTTCTCATTGTCCAGGCTTATCAATCAGTGGCCAGTGTGGAAACTGGGGATAAGATCAGAGGGGTAACATGATGTAGGTCCCAACACGACCTAGGTCCCTGAAGAAATATCTTTGAAAGAAAATCAGTTCACCTCATATGATGTAGTTTCCAGTTGTATCAACTTAAATAAATGCCAGTTACCATTTTGATCATAAATATTGGTTATTAACAGAATCAAAAGATACTACCTTAAGCATCCTAGTCATCTATAATTTATTCTGGAAGAAACCTATTCAGTTCAGTTCAATACTGGAACTTCAGACACATTACTTTTAATGTGTCTGAAGTTGCTGTTTAAGACTACAGCAATTTCAAAGCTTTCAATTTTCTTCTTTTCTTATCAATAGCACAGATTATACAACATGAGATCACATTCAGTGAATTTTCACATTTCACTTTTTTGTCCCCACAAAGTATTTTCACCATTGAAATTCACCCCATGAAAATTCTTTTTTGCCCCATTCAATATGAGACAATGAATGGTGAAAATACCCTTATTTTGTTTGTTTGTTGCATGATAGCAAAAAAAAAAAGAGTCATGACTCCTGGGATAGCAAAAAAAAAGGAGTCATCTACAGTTTGCTATTGTGAGGATAACATTTAACAGGGAGCACAGATGAAAGTAAGCAGAATCATCCCTGCACAGACCTGGCCTGCTCATAAGGGCTGTCAGAAAGAGTAATAAGGGACAGAAAGGTAATGGCAAAGACAAAACCCACCTTTGCTGTCCTTCCTTCTCATGCCTCCCTGTAAATTTTTGCCTGGTGTAGATAGTCCAGCATTAAGACAAGAGATGGTTAATTTTACACAGAGAGAACACTGAGGATTAATCACTCATCTAATGTGGCTCCCAGTGGTATGTAGCTGGGGGCCAGGGAGAGGTAGGCATCCTGGAAGCCATGGAAGGTCATTTTGGGTGACAAAAACAATGAATAGTTCATGCTATTCATGCTAGAAATGATGTGGCCCTCCCCCTTCCCCTCTTTCTCTCCCTTGGGCTGAATAATCACACCAGTGTAACACTGTCTGCTTGCTTACTTGCTTTAGGATATTGGACTGGCTTCTCTTGGATCATCTGAAGAGGAGATTGAGAAACTGGCCACAGTAAGTGCAGATGGCAGTTTAATATCAGAGGCAAACCCAAACGATTCCCTGCATATCCCTTGCTGTGCAGGGAAGGCTTTTTGTGCCTCAGATTGACTGCAGGAATGGGAGCATCAGGAGGATTGTCTCCTCTCCTCCACAGGTTAGGAAGGTGCTGGAGCAGGGACTGGAATCCCTCTGGGGGAGCCTAGAATGGTGTGATTCCACCTGAGGAAATGCTTACACCTCTTGATTTTATAATGATATATTGCTTAAGCTAAGTTTTTACAAGTTCAGACACAGGATGGTCCCAATTCACATTCCAGACTCACCAAAAACATTAGATACCCAGTGTGATACCTGTATTTTCTCCTAAATGAGGTGCAGAGAACCATCCCAATTTGGTTCATCCCACATTCATTAACCTCACCAAATAGGTGAGCACTTTAAAACAATTTGGGAGCAGGTACTGCCATTCAGTTCTGAGTCACTAGGCTCCCTACAACCATCAAAACAATTTGTACAGCCCCTTACTGCCACCTTAACTTGCTCTGAAAGTTGTCTGGCTGCAGGCCAGGTGATTTTTTTTTTTTTTAATAATGGCAGCCATTTACCAGTCCTGATGATTTTCCCAGAGGAGGAGAGGAGCCTTACCCTCACTGAGCTGTGTGAGACTCATTTAGTACAGGTGGGGAATGAGAGGAGAACGTCACTCCTGAAGTTCCTCACCCACTCAGGAAGGACATTGTGGCTCACCTGAAATCCATCTGCACCTATCCATCCTTGGGTTAGGACCAAGTAAAACCACCATTATTTCTGAAGATTGCAACAAGGGCTGAATCCTTTGTGACTTCATCCAGGTCCGGGAGTGGTGATGTGAGGAGACGGTGACAGTCCACATTCCCTCTTCCACTACCTGGGTCTAGAGAGGCTAGAGTGAGATTAAGATCTGTGCCTTTGCTAGGCTTAAAAAATTCCAAGTCCCAGAGAATTTGCATCATTCCCCAGGACTTGGTGAGGTTGGGTTAAGGCCTGTGGTTTATAAAGCATTCCTCTCCAAGCACCCCCTCCTGATCCTGAGCTGACCAGGCCTAGACTAGAGATAGGGTTAAGATCAAAAGGATAAAGGGTCTCATGGCTGAAAGTTTCCTAGCATCATCTAGGGTTTGGGGAGGTAGAATAAGGGCACCTTTTTAAAGGGATCCCTGCAGTTCAGGGTCTGTGGGAATACAATTTTGTAAGTGCCATTCAAGTATTCTGAACAGCAAATCTATTCTGGATTAACATCCCAATAGACAAATGTTTAACATATCTACACCTAATCTAGGCTTACTGTTTGAGTTCCTTTTCTAAAAAGGTAAGATAGAGGAGAACCTGAAGTGTATTCATTATCCTGACATGAAAGTCCAACATGAACTCTAAGATTATCTCTCAAAGTCCCTGGCATTCCCTGTTCTTCATAAGGAGAATTTTGGTAACTAGCTTAGAAGTTTTCTTTAAAGAATCTCAGAATTGTTGCTATGGTCTAAAACATTTGTAAGACAAATTTTGAAGTGCCATTATTTCGTTCAGCCCCATGACTTCTCTAAGCAGGTGGATCCATGCACCAGACATGAGAAACAGCCAGAGTGCCACTAATACATTTTTAACTCTCTTAAAACAGTGAGAGCTCGAAAGAACCTCACTATCCAAAATCCAAACACAGCATATTTTAAGAAACACTAAAAAGAATTCCTCCTCCTCCCATGTCTCATTTTGCAGTCAAAAAAGCCTCCTGCAAAATGAAGAGATACTAAAAAGACTTTTCATTGTGAAATAATAAGAGTCAAGATTATTAACAGAATATAAACACATAATTATTTGCTGAAACTCAGGATCCTTCAAAAGGAAAGATCCTGGCATGTTTTTTCTTCAGTGATAAATTTGAAGGCTAAAGCTAACTCATCAAAATGAAAAGGTGTGTGAGGGAGGGTGAGAGAAAGAGACACAATGTATGAAAAGGGCAAAATAGACAGAATAATAATTGAGCTTTACACAGTTTTACAAATTGTCTGCGGTTCTTTAAGCAGGGTCCTGAAAATGCCATAGCTATGAAGCCAAGGTCTATCCCTGTGTAGGAGGCAGCAAAGGGCTCTGTGTCTCTAAAGGAACCTTGAAGAGTTGTGAGACAAAGCCATACTCTTGAAATGCTTCATTTTCCATGTTTTCCCTTTGCACAATGCCTATCCAGTTTCTCAGGGCTGTGTCCAGGACTTGTCCTCCACTGTCATTTTCCTCAGATTTTATAATAAGGGAAGCACTAAAAGCTTGGCAGAGCCAAGAGTTGCTTTTATCCCACTGTTGTCCAGCAGGTAAGGGAAGTGTGATCCTAAGGATGCTTTTATCACAAGAAAAGTCCAGAGAAATGTATCTTTGTTTTCTGCTGGAGCATGACTAAGATATAATTGACACAATATGGAAAAAGGCATCCTTCCATTCTTCTGAATGAGATCACACAGACAAAGGAGGAGGGAGACTCTCCTTACAAGTACCTTTGTAAAGGTGCTGAACCCTCTGTCAGGATCTTCCTGTCCTTCTGGGGACTGTGGTGGAAATCTGACAGCTTCCACTGACTACAGTGAGGCTCTGGGCTAAGAGATTGCAGGGTAATTAGTAACATCTTCCAAAGAAAGAAAAGAATATAATTTCATTTACCTATGTATTATCATTCAAAATTTAATTTTTTTTTCTAAGTGGGACAACAAGTTTTGAAAAATTATATGTTAAGTTTGGTGTGTTTTATATGCTGAGGGAAAAAATTATTTTCTTAAAATATGCAACTATAACATTTGAAGATGCAACAATATTAAGAAATGAGGATAAAAGAAAATTAAAGGAAAGATGAGAAGCTTAAAAATTCCTACCTTTTCAGATTCTTTTTCACAAGTTGTTCTTATTCCCAGCTTTACTGGTTCACTGTGGAGTTTGGCCTCTGCAAGCAAAATGGAGTGATCAAAGCTTATGGTGCAGGACTGCTTTCATCTTATGGGGAGCTGATGGTATGTGTCAAATGCTGAAAATATTGAAAGATCTCTATAATCCACTTTCCTGAACTCTGGTTAAAGCAAACTATGTTTTTTCTACAAAAATCAGTATGATTCAAAATTCAGATTTTCCTTTTGCAAATAATTCTCCCTTCACAGAAGCTACAGGGGAAAAGCTGCTGTGGTATTGTACCTGGCTTTAATCTAAAGAGACAAAATGCAATGAAAGCAACCATCCCATAAAATTGTGGATTTGTTTCTTCCTGCTCCTGCCAGTAGTGATGCAGCTGACTGACACAAAACTCAGGTTCCTTTCTGAATTACTCACTAGAGGGCAATATTATGCCTATTATGAGCTTGGCTATTTTTTCCATGCCATTGACATTCACACACATATGAACCAGAAAGGCACCGATTGACTGGACCAAATGAAGTGCAAAGAAACAGCAAATAGCATGGACACTGATAAAAAGAAATTGCTTTAGTATTTTTCATTCCTAAATATATTTCAAAACTTATGTAAGCTCTAGTTTTACATAGGTCAAAATCTGCGAGCACAGGTTTTGTCCTGCCTTGCTTAGGTAGATTTACTGTAGGAAGAGGATTTGTACACTTTTACAGAAAGTATTTCCCCTCCTTTGACCAAACAGCTGATAGGAAAAATATTAATTTCTCCTTAATTTTGAAGAGCACTGATGCAGGTGATCACTTTTTAATTGCAGAAGCCCTAAACTCTTATCAGCAGGGTTCAAATCCTTCAAGCTGTGCAGATATTGCATGATATTTTTTAAACTGGTAAGAGCCAAAGGCAAATAAATAGCACTCTTTTCAAGAATTTTTATAAACCAGAAACCTTTTCTCTTTTTCATGGGAGATATATTTTAAGCTTAACACATAAACTCAGCAACCTAACAGCCAGATGCATGATACATTCATATGGAATTGTGGCTGAATTAGCATAGCTTGGACTCCCTGAACTGGAGATAGTTGGGTTGTCATGACAATAAACATTTTACAAAACTCTCCCAGTTATGTACAGGTCAGCCCACTTCCCAGTCAATTGACAGGAGGGAAAAACCAACATTTTGATGTCTCTCAAGGCATTTCAAGTAGGAATCCCCACAGAAGGGCAGCTGAAATTAACACAGGGAAAGGGGAACCTTCCCAGACATCGACCTTCACTTTTACCACTTGCTGATTTTATCACTGTTTTTCCTCACAATTGCAATTTGGAGATGTTTGTGAGATAACTCTGTGGAGAGCTTTCTCTCTTGATAAGCTGAAAGATCTGCATGCTCATTACATCTCTGGAGGAATAAACATGACTTCCTTTCTACATAGCAACCTGATCCTGGCCTGATTGCTCATCTATTTCACACTATGTACTGCTGAAGCTACTGTTTATCTGGGAATTCTTCAGTACTTCTTATATTCACTGCCAACAAACAGGAAACATAAACTTGCTTTCATTTATCCAGTAAAACTAGAAATGTCCAATCAAAGCACAATTCAAGGCCAAATTTATTCTACTCTGCCTGGCTTAAAACTTTATGGCTCTAAATCAAGTTAATTTACATGTTAAACAGGATAATAAAGGGCAGAGGTAATCATATTGCTGATATTTATGTAGCTTTCGTAGCAATATGCATGACAAAATCCATCTGATGTGGTCACTTCCTTTTTCTGTTTAAGCTTTACTCAAATGAAGGTAAAGATCTCATTAGAAATGGTCACTTTTGGTGCCTGGAGTCAAGTTCAGCAGACTTGTACTCTGTCTTCTCTATTTCCACCCTTTTCAATGGGTGACTTAGTGATTCTTCTCCTCAGACACCAACAAGCTCTTCTGCTTTTGGTTAAAACCATAGGTGAGGACTGCTTGTGAACAAAACTGTGCTATCTATATAGCACAAAAAAAGTACAATCTCAAACTCCCTACCTCTGAGTCTGAGAGAGAAGTCCTAACTGTTCCTGAGCTGAAAAATGGCAGTTTTTTGTCACTACTTTTATCACTGGTAATTGTTGGGTGAAGCTACTGGATAAACTTTTGATAAAGTTGGCTCCACCTCTGTGTTCATCCGTTATCTTAGTGAAAATACAGGCAGGAGTGATAGCATTTATATTCAACAGGTAATGAATAGGGTTACCCCCTTTCAGCATGTTCTTCTTGTATATAACACCTAAACCAGAAGATGGGCAAGCAGTTAACCAGCAGTTCTGCTATGCACCCTGCAGAATCCCTTTGTGAGCTCTCCAAGTTCCTCATTGTGCATCTTCTGGGACGGTGGCTTAGTGGTTCTGTGCAAGTCACCTTGAGCTCCTGAAATTTGTTGTACACAAGTTAATTACATCTATAAATTTAAGTGCTGAAGCTTCCTTCTTTAGCTGATTTAATATCATTGATTTTTATTTAGAACAAAACCAAAATACAGAAATATTTCAATTTATTCATTCTAGTCTGCCTGTTCATCTGTTTCTAACTTCAGAGTAGGCACTGGCAGTGTGGGTGAAGTGGTGAGATCCGATGCCTAAGCACCTGTTAGCAAATTGCAAACCTGTACCAGCTGCTTCTTTTACAGCTGAAGAGAGAAAATGTGTAGTGTAGTGCCTATTCAGAAATAAAGCAGTGTCTAGACACATCTGTCAGAGAAGATGAAGATTGGAAGATAGTGAGACTCATTGAGTTTATTGCTCTAGATTAGTTTTGTTGCTGCTTGGCAGAAAGCCATTATCCAACCTAATAATTATGTGCCAGTCTTCTCAGTGGGGCCAGACACAGACTTCTGCATGGAGGTCCCAGACTTGATTCCCTATCTTTTAGCTGATCAACATATTTGGCACAGGCAGTGAAGTTTTGGCACTTTTCTGGCAGTGAACAGAGCAAATCCTGTAGGAATCTCACCGCAGGTCGTGTGTTGAAGGAGGCACCCTGCAGCAGCCTGGGCAAGGGAGGGCTTTCCTTGGGCCTGAAGACTTTCAGGCCAGGAGCAGCAGAATGATTCAGCCACCAAGGAGGGAATAAGAGCATGAGTTACTAAAACAAGAAGATAACAACTAACCAGTGGCAGAGGGCAAGCAGCAGTCATCCAGCTTATGTTATATGGGAATTTAGCATCAGCAAGAAGCCTGGGAACATCCCTGAGCTGCAGCCTGGCCTGACTGGCTGTGGGTGTGTGACTGTAACCAAGGGAACCACATCCTGACTGTGAAATCTCTAAAACATTTCCCTTTTCTCCACAGCACCCACTCCTACCAGTCTGAAGCCAGCTTCAGGTAGATGTTTTCTGTTCGTGAGTTGATCCTGCCCAAACTCAGGGCATAATCTGGGGGTAAGGCAGAGGATGAGAGGAAGAGCTAGGCACTCTCTGCATGAGTCTTGCACTTGAATCCCTGTCATCTAACAAAGCATTTAGTAACAGCAGCTAGGTATCAGAAGGATAACCATCCCCAAGCCTAAACTGAGCAGTTGTAATGTGTCTGACTGCTGGCCAAACTTGCCTCCTCTGAACTGTAAGAATTCCTCCCCAAAAGCTCTCAGTATTGCACTGTTTATTTCACTATATTCTGTCAGCTGTTCTACATTATCCCAAATGCTTCTTCTGTTAACACTCAGCTGGACTCTGTCCTACATACTGTAAAATCTTATGGCTCATACCACAATTCTGGCAACACTCAGTGCTACATATGCTTTTCTTGCAGCACACCCAGTACTTAACTTGTAGAGGCCTTTAAGGCCATCCGGTTTCAAGCTGAACTTCCACTGAAATCAATGGGATTTCAGTTCTGCTTCAACACTGACAGTATAGTGGGACCCCTGTCAGGTTTCGAGTTACTGAAATCTTTTCCCATTAGCTCCCCAGAGCTTCTAACATTCTAAGAGCAGCCTCATGTTTGTGTATACCAACCATCTTAGATTGTATGAGTGCTATCCAAGGTTTACTCTTCAATTACACACTGCAAATGAAGAGCAAGAAAAACACCATCTTTTATATATTCTTGGGAGTTGTTGGGTTTTGGTTTTTTGGGTTTGTTGGGTTTTTTTGTTTTTTTGGTTTTTTGGTTTTTTTTAAGCCTGGCATTTATTTCTGCACCAGTTCATTGAAATGTCTAAATATGTGCTTAGGAGTACTGTCTGAATTTTTCCAACTAGCAGATTGGACTGAAAGTCTTGAGCACCATCACCCACTCTTACCAGTTATTTACAAGTAGCACCCTGAGAGTGACATTTGGATTATAAAATGGTGAAGGGAGTCTCCTGAAGACTGGAGAAGAGAAAAAGGGAAAGAGAGAGATCTCAGAGAAGGGTGGGTACTAAAAGAATGCCCCTAGGTGAATGGGGCCCACTGTCCAGTCTGAAGGTGGGAAAAACAGGTCTCAACATTGATGGGATGAGTTCCTTTCTCCTTTTGGTTTGTATCCAGGACACTTCACCAACCTGGCCAGCTGGAGGCCCAACCAGGCACATCTGTGGTGCAGTTCAAGTGTCACTGGGGCTGAGCTAGGTTTAAAGTACCTCCCCTGGGTTTCAGGGGCAGACAAAGGGTTTGGGAAGTCACTTTAAGCCTAAGCAGAGCTGCCTTCCCAGGACTCTGCGCAGGTGTCAAGCTGGTGGCTGGTTTAAAAGGCATTTCCAGTGTATGTAAGCAAACCATGTAGATGCACCTTTGACTGCAGTGTGGACAGATGTGCCTTCCATAAGCCTCGTGTTTGCCTGGGGGGCAGTGTAAGAGAGCTGGAGAAAAGCATGCAGAAGAACCTGTAGGGGGTCAAAACCACAAATGTACACATGCAGTATAGTGTTTATTTATATATTGGATTTCAGGGAAGATTTGAGGATGCTATACTGGCCTGGCAGCTGTGCATAAAACACGAGAAGCATTCTGCCTTCTGATCTTCATTGCAGCAGGAAGCATGAAATCTGTGACAAGGGCTAGGGGACTCTAAAGTAATGCTAGACAGGACTGTGAAACTTCTGTGATACTATCTGAAAAAAAGCAGCATGATATTTTTGTCTTCTGCATATTTATGTTTTGGGGGGTGGCATAGACTTTCTCCTCCCTGTCTGAGGACATGGCTGTGCTATCCAGTTGTACATCACGGTAATAGAGGAAATATATATTTCTTTATCTCAAAAAATTCTTTATTATTTGTTTTATTAACTGGTAATTATGAAAATCAGCTCTGACATATGAAAGAACAGGACTTTATATTGCCCCTAACTATTCCCCAAAGAGAATTTTACTGCCCAGCAGGGACTAATTCTTTCTCTGTTCATTCACCTGCTCTAACTGGTGCTGTTCCTGCTGCAAAGTATGCTTTGTCAAACAAGCCAGAGTACAAGCCTTTTGATCCAGAAGTGACTGCAGTTCACCCCTATCAGGATCAAGCCTTCCAGCCTGTCTATTTCATTGCAGAAAACCTGGAAGATGCCAAGGTCAAGCTTCAGTAAGTAAAGTGTTTGTGGGTATTTTCATTGAGGGGCACACACTGGTTTGATTCTTATTCTCAAATACATCTATTTATGTACTATTGCAACAACCATGCCAGGCTATCTCACTGCATCTGCATAGTGGCTTTTGTACCACAAAGTTAAGCTTATCTCAGAAAAGGTTCACAGAAAGTCAGAATTTATTTTTGCTATGCCCTGTCCCCTGCTTCATCTTAACAGTGCTTCATTTTAGCGCCTTCTGAAGTAAATTCTGTAACTGAGCTGAGAGAGTGCAATCCCACCCTATGTGCTAGTCCATACAAACAGGAGGTCGTGAAGAACTGATTTACCCCAGGTCACATGGAAATGTCATAGCAGTCTCTGGAATTAACAAGGATCAGCAGGGGGCTTCAAAACAAGATTGCCTTTCTGCTCTGATTATATCTGCACAAGAATCCAGAATCAGCATTTACAGGCAATCTAATTCCTACAAAGTAGCTGTCTGCAACCTAAATAACAGTATTTCAAATTAGCTTGAGGTGTTTCTAAACACATTTCCTTAACTGTGTGATGTTGTGCAGTAAGGATGTTTTTTTCTTTTTCCTTTTTTTTTTTTTTTAAAAAAAGTAAGCAGGGTTTAAATTCAGGCCTTCATCTCCAACAGTTAGAAAAACATGACCAATTCTGGCTGGAGGCAGGATGTTGGTTGTGGAGCTACTGGGGAGCATGCAGGAGCTGAAATGAGGAATTTATTAGAGGAAGAGAGCCTGAGCCAGACTTCTTCCCTACTCTCCTCGCCTCTTCCCCAGAAGCACTGTCTGCTGAGGCTATAGCCATGGCTAATTAGGCTCATCATCTTAAATCTAAATGTTCACATTAAATTTTTAATACGTGTAAAAACGTGGGTGAGAGCTCCCTGGCAGAAGAGAGAGGACTTGCAAAGGTTTTGACTCAGGCAAACCTGCAAAGAACGTACGAGGACAAGGAATACACCGCTCTCAGGCATGGAGCTTTCTCATACATTTTTTCAAGACAGTTGCACAGCCAAGGCTGCTCAAAATAACTGAAAGCACAAGAATCTGTCAGCACGGAAAACATAAGGCAACATCAGTACAGGGGGTTCCTACCAGCGTGCACTTAATGGAAATATTGTAGAAAATGGCAAGCAGTCGTGTTTTTTCTTTTAATAGAGACAGAAAAACAGCCCAGGATGCCTAGTATCAACAGGTTTTTAGAATATAACACAGAAAGAGCTGCTCCAGGTTATTTCTTGGAAGGGAAGGCGGCAGACATGCTGTGCTCCTGCATTCCTCAGCTTGTGGTTGTAATAACTCTGAATTGTGTGAAGGCAGAGCGGTGAGAGCACAGACGGGACCCAGCCAGCCAGGCTGACACCAGCACTGCAGATCTCTGGGGCTGTGAGGGGCTCAGCCTCAGCCAGGCTGACACCAGCACTGCAGATCTCTGGGGCTGTGAGGGGCTCAGCCTCAGCCAGGCTGACACCAGCACTGCAGATCTCTGGGGCTGTGAGGGGCTCAGCCATGGGCAGGGTGTGCCGCACCAGGCAAAGCCCAGGAGAAGCAGTGAGGAGGTGTCACAGCAGCCTCTGCTCCCCAGTAAGGCCATGAGTGCACCCTGAGAAATGAGGTCCTGCAGGTTTTGCACCTTTTGAACCAGAAGCTCTGGCCTGTCTCCCCACAGGAACTTCGCCATGAAGATCAAGAAGCCTTTTGCTCTGCGCTACGACCCTTTCACCAGCAGCATAGAGGTTTTGAACACACCACAGAAAGTCAAGAGGGCACTCCACCAGATAAAAGAGGAGCTGGAAAACTTCTGCTTGGCCCTTGAAAACCTCTCTTAAAACCACAGCAGTACGTCTCACCTGTCACCGAGATACCTGTAGGTAATGTTTAGTGGTGAAGTTGTACTCACAGGCAGAAATCTTAAATGCACAAAGCAGCTCAGTTCAGGTAATATTTTCACTGTAGTTTAGGCTGCTGTCTTGGATGAAATAATGAGCTCCTGCTTAGAATGTTTCAATCACAAACAAGCCTTACTCCAATTTTTGGTAGGTGATATGAAAATAATTATGTGTTACTGGACTCTTACAAGTTTTTTCCTTCCCTTGCCACCTTTCCAAGTTATCTGTCACAAAACAGCATAGTGCATAGTAACTTTTCATCCACACAGTGTTATATTTGCTGCCTTAATGGTACCATCACAACCTCTTAGGCTGGATAGCTGCCCACAGTTAGCAGTCCTTGCAGCTAACTCCTTGCTGCTAGCAATTAGCATCACCTATTGCCCACAAACTATGAATGGCCCCCTAAAAATATGCAAGTACAAGATTTTGCTAGAGGAGCACTTCTGCTCACTATTTATTTTTAAATACTCATCCAGTAGCCTTGAAATATGGCAAGATAATTTCTTGTTACATTTAAGATCACGGAATATTTGTACCTTCGTTGAAAGAAAAAGAAGAAAATAAAAGGTCCCAGGTACTCTGGCCCTGTCACATACAAGGATGCTTAATTTGAATGAGAAATCTAACTTCTATGAGGGAAATTCTTGTGTAAGGAAAGATTTGTAAAAAGCCCTTTAGCAAATAGGCTTCCATTGCTTTTTTTTTCATGCAATTTAGATTCCCCGGGATACCATTAGAAATCTTTGCCTCCTGTTGATGTCATGATGATGCAGCAATGATCAAAAGGTCAAATCTGTGGAACACCTGGTGGAAAACCTAAGATCAACCACTAGCAGCCATATAGCCTTGCTATAGAAAAAATATCTGGTATGTTCTGCAACTCATCTCATCTCCCTCTCCAGCTCCTCAGATGTGCCTGAAATTTATTTATGTTCCACAGGTCACATTTCCCAGAATCAGTCTAATTATTGCCTAATCCAGACTTTCATGCTGTTTGTGTCCCTTCCTTCCTCTACAATGCACAAATAGAGGGTAGCTCAGGAAAGGAAGATGATGCTCCAGACCAGAAGGGTTCCCTCTCCTCTCAGCAGCAGTGCTAGCAGAAGGGGTTGATGCAGGTTACAGGCATGGCATGAGAAGGGAATGTGGATCTCACGGCTCGAGCTGGGTGATAGTTATCTACAAATATACAAGTATATTTATCCTGTGCCACTTAGAATCTCTAGTTATTTATTCAAAATTGTATTTAGCACGTGCTATCTCATCCACTGCTACCCACCAGCTGCCCTGTTCCCCAGAGCTCTGGGGAAAATGTGAGGTGGTTTGGCTCTTGATGGAAAAGGAGTTACCAGAAAATGAGTTACCATGTCTGCCCGAGCTGCTCACTGTGGGATAGGAACACGTGCACGGACACCACAGAGCAATCCACAGGCTGTTATTTCATACAGACCTTATCTCACTGTCATTTTTCCACTTGTCAGGCTCTATAGAAACTGTCTTATTGAAAGTTAATAGAATGCTGGTTCTTAAATCTCCATGTCTACAGCACTTCCAAAAATTTTCCCATGAGCAGTAATATTCAAGATCTGTTGATCTGCTGCAACTGCTCCATTTTATTAAAATGTGGTGATGCCTGAAAAATTTTGAAGTATCTTGGCAAAAATGGCTATGAGACCCCCTTCCTCCTAACAGCAGGAACATCCCAATCTCCTTTTTTATTTTAATTTGTTTAAAAATTCTACTCCAGGAGAACACTTGTATATGATAAACCCTGTTTTGCTAGAAATTCAGCCAGGGACAGAGCTGAAGTGAGTTCCTTTGCTTCCAATATATTTCTGCTGTGATGGAAGATGATCTCTCAGCATGCTTTTATGGGTTTAATTCTACTTATCCTGCTCATAAACACACACACACAAATACCATTCCTCCTCAGAGCAATTTGTTTTCTTACATATTGTAATAATTTATCTGTCTGCTTCCTGCCAATTGGTGCATAGGCAAAAATATTTGATAGCTCACAACAGATTGTTTTCAGAAGTATTATTTTCATCAATCAGTCCTTTTACAGTGAAAATTAAATCATGTGCTCCAGTTCTGTGTGTTTTCCTTTTCTTTCTTTTTAAGTGGAAGATAATGCCAGAGCGGAAGAGCTATCAAAATATTTTCTAGAGACGGACTCTCTGGGCCATAGGGTCTTTTTCATGTATTCCCTCTGAAAGGGCTGAACGTGGAATTTAGACTTGAGTTTGGCTATTATTCAGAACAGACCTATATTTGGAAGAAATGAGAGACCTGATGGATTTGTTTTGCCCAAGGCCTCACACTTTCTTTGGAGGGACTCCAGGCCCGCCCACACACCCTTGTCTTTTCCAGGTCCTGTAGCAAGGAGAGAAAAAGAAACCATTTTGGAGCCAGATTCTCCCACCCTTACACATGCTGAGTAGTACCCAGCCTCTCAAGCTATCCCAGCGACAGCACTGAGCCTGTTTAAGGTGCTGCACACAGGCAATTTTATTAGCAAGATTTATCAAAACCACTGTGGGTGTGCTTGCTTTTTCCTTGCCTTAGTGATGGTCAGCTGGCACACAGGGCTAGGCTAGGCTGCAGTGAAACTTGGTGAGGCTGCAGAACTAATGAATTTGGCTACCTGGACTTTCAAGATGAGTAAATATTTTTCCAAAGAGGGTAAATCTTTCCCTCCTTGCTCAGGCAGAACCTACCCCAGGCTAGCCATGTTTGACACTCCCCTCCGAGAAGGTCCAAATTCTTTTCTTTTGATTCAGTGGAGTGACAAAACAAAAGCCTTCAGGGTTACATCCTTAGGAGTTACACTGGTCATTTTCTGCTCTTCCAATAGTCATTCTTTCATTTCCTCACAGAAGCCAACAAGTACCTCATCCTCCTGTCAGGCTAAGGCAGCAGTGATGGGAAAGGCAGCGATGGGGCCTCCTGATGAAAATAATGGCACAGAGGAAAAAGCACCAACCAGTAAAAATATGTCTTTTTGTCAGTTTGCATTTCAGCAGTTTCATATTAATCTTGCACAAAAAAGGTTCCATAGCCAAGTAAAACACATCTTGTGACTTGAAACTGAACTGATGAACTCCCCATGGGCCCTTTGCTTATCCCGATAAACTTATTTTTCCTAGATGGAGTGCATTTAGAACCAAATAGTGTATGTTATTAAATCTGTATTGTGCTCTTCAGTTATACATGGGAGAGTTAGTAAATTCAGTTTGTGGGTTTGGGTTTGTTTTGCTTTTTGGCTAACCAAGTCTGTCCTCTACCAATTTTGGTCCACCTTCAAGCCTCCAGCTGCTTCACTGCTTCCCTGCAGATTTGCTAGTGATGCCAAGGGTACCACTGTGTTAGGAGAATACACAGTTATGCAATTTGGGGAATTTGGCAGGACAGCAAGGGGAAATTTAGGCTGGCCTCCCACCCACTCCCATGAGAAATAGTATTGTATTACAAGGCAGAGCTGTCATCCTCAGAAAGACCTTCTCAATCACTTCCCTCTGGTTCCCTTAACATTTTGATCTTTGTACCTGGTGAATATAAACCTTCCTTAACCACTTCAAGAAAGGCTGAGGTGAAGGAGGGGTGAGTAGAGAAAAAAAAAAAAGAAAAGAAAAAAGACCTTCCAAGAAAGGAAACCTCATTACCCTCAGTCTTCTTTGTCTCTGCTGAGTCATGAAGCAAGAAGAAAACAAATCAAGCTTCCATGGAAAAGATAGTGTGTTTCCAAAGAACACCATTAAATTCTTCCATGTACAACTTCACCTATGAAGATCTCCTTACAGCCATCCCTGAAATGCCATAACTCCCCCAGCGAGTCAAGGCCACCGATTAGCCGTGCACAGAAGTGTTACACGACTTCTTGAGTCAGGAAATGACGCTACCAGGAAAAACCCTGCAGCAGCTTTGCCTTACACACCTACTGCAAAAACAGAAGGCTCTCCAGAGCCTGCTTCCTTAGATATCCTACAGTATGGAGAAATTCCAGTTGGCACAGAAACAGAGGGGTACAGACACACATCCCCAGTAATCTCAGCCACCACTAATCAAGAGTTTATACGTGGGCTTCGAGATTTAGTCAGAAGACATTACTTTGCAGCATTCTTCAGCTGGCACATGATCAGAGGTTGGCAGAAAGGGTTATTGGCTACATCATATTAAGTATACATTAGGTTTGGGTAAAGCTGGTGGCTGAGGCCCAAAGTGAAAGCAAATCTCTGGCACCCTCTCCCACCACACAAACTCCCCAGGGGAAAGAAAGACAGACTAGAAAAGGAGCAGAAAGGCTGACAACTGGCAGAGCAAAGGCATGAGGAATAGAAAGGACCCATAGATATGCCTGAAACAAGTTTGCTTTGCATAGGCTCTTTCATTATATTTGAGAAACATTTCTGTCTGAACAGGAGCTTTTTCATATAAAGGACACAATTTTGTACCTGTTAGAGCGTGCAGGGTTCAAGGTCACTTAAGATTTTTTAACCCTGCCTGAGGAATGTTAGCCTTATCTGAGGCATTTCTCTTTGAACACGGGATATAGAAGATAGAGAACAGAAAAAGAGATCTTTAGAAAAGAGGTTTTTGGTGTGTATGGAAAACAACACACCAAAGAAGAGCAACAAGTATTGTGAAGGGTCTAGAAATCATCTTATGTGGAACAGCCAAGGCAGATGGTTTTGTTCAGTATCAAGAAGAGGAGGCTTGGGGGGACCTCATCACTCTCTACAACTCCCTGAAAGGAGGCTGGAGGGAGGGAGGTGAGGGTCAGTCCCTTCTGCTGTGCTGCAGTGAGAGCACAAGAGGAAATGACCTGCAGCTGAGACAGGGAAGAGTCAGACTACTAGATATCTAAAAGATTTGTTCCTTGCTAGGGCAATCAGGCATGGAAAGAGGCTGCCCAGGAAGGTGATGGAGTCACTGTCCTTGGAGGTGTTCAGGGAGTGTCTGGATCTGTCACTGGGGGATGTGGTCTAGTCGTTCAGGAATTACAATGGTAGTGCTGGGTGAACAGTGGGACTAGACCTTGATGGTATCTTCCAACCTTAACAATTCTACGATTCTACAATTATTTGAAAGCTGAAGCTGACAAGGCCTTGCTGCCTTGCAAGACACAGGAGTCCTAAATTTTGAGTGAAGGCTGCCTTAGGAAGGAAAAGGGAGCAGCTGGCCAAGCCCTGCCCTCTCAGCAGAAGATGGTAAAATTATTGTTGCTGTACCTGAATGCTAGGTGCTTTTACCCTGTTTAACCATTTTGTCAAGAGCTTTTTTATTTCCACTAGTTTAAAATGTTATTTGTTGATGCCTTTCATTTATGCTTGCAAACGGGGAAAATTAGCTCATTCAACGTGAGAAAGTTCAAGATTATTTTCCCAAGGTTTTGGGCGGAACTTGAGCTACACATTAACATTCTTAAACATAAACCTGGCCCTTGATGAGGCAATTAAGATCTGGCAAAATGGTTACACTTGGGTAAAGAAGGTGTACTACTATCTGATGGATCCAAAACAAATCTCTACTCCCATCCACAACCAGTGCTGTTCATCTTCAAGGTACATCTTTCACAGCATTAACTGTGATAGACTTAACACGAACATCTAAATATAAAACATAACACATAGCACTTGTCAGGTACAGTTACTAGAAGAATCCTGCCTTAAAACAATTTTGGATGCCATTTACAATGGTCTGTTCTGTTTCAGCTGCTGCTGAAGCTGTGGAGTTTGGGCATGGCATGCAATAAAACAGGATGTGCTGCTGACTTCAGTGAAGCCAGTCTGACTGATCTCACTTGCAGACTCAGATTCAGCAGCTAAATTTCTGTTGAGCAGGCTAATAGCTAAAATGTGGAAATAAAAATAGAGGGTCCATTTACAGTCATATCACTGTGCAGATTTAGTAGTTTGCTATTATAGTTACTGAGGAAAAAAAATACAACTGTCAGTATTATGAAATATTTCTTGAAGTGGTAGACTACAGACTTTAGATACTCTGCTATAAACAGACAACTAAAATGAATTCATAGAAGGAAAATATCTATTAATCTGTTAATTAACAAATGCTGTCTTTCAACAGTATCTCACAAGATGAGACAGATGATCAACGTGTTTTGTACAAGGCTGTTAGGAACAGTCTCAATAGAACCTGTAAAATAAAATAGAAGAAAAAAGAAAAAAAGAAAAAAGGCCTGTTTTTAAGTATTTCCTGAATGAATCCCAAAACTGATGGGTTAGAAATGGAATGTGTGTTGGATGATGATATGAATTTTGTACAGTGTTTAATTCTTCTACTTCAGACATTTCAATTCGGTTCTGACTTTTGAATTAGTTCATATTTCTTGGTTTAAATCTGAGTAAACAAAATTATTTAACTCTATTCCTGTGTCTCTAGTGTCCTACAAAGGCAGGCTTTGCAACTGAATCTGAGGTTTAGCCCCTTTGTGAAATGCTGTTTGAGGATGGGGAGGAAGGAGTGTTGTAAATGAAACTTGCTAGCCACTGTTGCTTAGTAACTTTCCTCCAATTATAATCCTTATCCTTGGGCAAATTAAAGGTCACCAGAGTGGGTTTTCTGTGACAAACGTGTCATCCAATATTGCTATCGTGTGCATACACAGTTTGGGAATAATTCCAGCCCATCCCTAATGTGGTACTGGCTTTCTGATGATATTGGCTGTCTGGGCAATTTCTCTGTACTTTGCGATACATCATTAATTTCCGTACTGCAATATTACTCTGATAAATGGAGCTAAAGATAGATTAAGAAAAGAAAAAATTCATGGAGAAAATTGACTTCCTGTTGCCTTGACATGTCTATTTGTCCAAGAGCTAGACTGAAAACATGAAGCAAAGAACCAATGATGTCATTGCACAGAAAGCTAGAGAACACATCACTCTTTACTACTTAAATGGAAAAGATGGGCTCTACAAAGAATTTCCTGATGAACTTCTGCAAATTCTTCCTCACATTCTAGAAGTTTACCAAAGCCTTAGAATGTTGACTAACAGTTGAAGACACTAAAATTGTTACAGAGCCTTAGAATGTTGACTAACAGTTGAAGACACTAAAATTGTTACAGAGGACCCTGGGGCCCTGTATGATTCATACCAATGGCTTAGCTCTGTATTAAGCTGATAAAAAGTGGTATTACAACAGAATTTCAGAAGAGCTGTCTTAGGCTATGCTAATGGTGTGCTATGTTGCCTGAGAATTTAGGCAAGGAAGTTCAGGTCTTTTGCTTTTTAATATAACAGATTTGCTATTGTGAAATCCTGTTTATATTTGTGTGCAACACAGAGCGACATAAATTGTATCATTTAGGAAACATGGAGCGAGAGGAAATTTTTTTTTACATAAGGAGCACTCATATAAGTGAGGAAGAAAGTACTCATGTAGCTGAGGGCACCAACAAAAAGCACCAAGAGCTGTTTTACTCTGAATTCCTCCTACAACACCATCAGAGTCTTCTGCTAGCAACTTCTCTGCAGAGAAACAGGTTCAGCATTTGTCACATTAACAGACTTCCACCCTCAGCAAAGGAGTTATTTTGAGCATGACATGAAAATCTTTCACTAGCAAGATCTCAGCAGGTGAAATTAGCACATCCTCAAGATATGTCCTACACAGCCTGTTACTCCACAGCAGCTCTGCTGTTTCACACCATTGGTCAGTGGAAGAGAAAAGCAAAAGCACAGCAGGTGGGGAAAAATGGGAGAGAGCCTTGGATGCATGGGAGTTCTGAGCAGCAATTTTGCTGTGCTTGGAGCAGAGTGAGGGGTGTGTGATCTGTTCCTGAATTAAAAGACCACTCTCACACACACCTGGAGTGGAAGAGTGCCTGCAGTACATGTACTGTTCTTCATGCCTCAAGCATATCCTGTGCTTATGCCACACGAAAAGATAATATATACTTTGGTCTCTTCCATGTCCTTGCTGGACAAGCTGGGGACAGAGATGAGCTGTGATGCTTCAATAAGTTTCCTTGGGCAACAGGAGAAGTAGGGCACAGAAAACTGCTGAAGAGAGCATGAGCACTCACTCATGTCCCACAATAACTGCGGGCTGAATGTTATCCTGACAGCAGAATCAAAAGATAGAAATGGTTTTCGTCTCTGCCAAAAAGGGAAAATAAAGTTGTACACAGAAGCATTGCTCCTATCAGAACTGTGCCTGGAGTAATAAATGTGTTACTGTACAGAATCACAGATTTTGGAAGGGACCTCTGGAGTTTGTCTCCTCCAACACCTTACACAGAGAGGGTCAACTAGAGCATGTTGCTCAGTACTGTGTCTAGCTAGGCATTGGATACCTCCAAGGATAGAGACTACACAAACTCTCAGGGAAGCCTGTTTTAGCATTTGACCATTCACAATTATTAAAAAAAAAAACAGCTTTAAATTTGAAAGGAATTTCAGGTATTTGATTTTTGTGCCCATTGTCTTGACTCTTTTCACAGGCTACTACTGAGAAGAGTATCTACCCTTTTTACTGTCTCCATCAGTTATTTATACAGATTGTTCAGATCCCATTGAGCCTTCTCTTTCCCAGGCTCAAAACAGTCCCAGCTTTCTCAGTGTCTTCCTGTACATCACATGCTCCAATCCATGGATAATCCTCATGTTCCTTCATTAGACTTGCCCCTGTATGTTTTTGTCCTCATCCTTGTGGCTACAGCACTCCAGACACTGTTCCAACACTGGTGAGCAACAAAGGAGAGTTCACCTGACTCCTTGCGCTGCATCTTCCTGCCATCCAGGATGCTGTTGTCCATCCTTGCTTAGAGGGCAGATTCCTGGCTCGTGGTCAGTTTGCTGTCCCCAGCACTCACAGGCCATCGGGTTCTTTCTGCCAAGCCACTTTGCAGCTGGTGGATCCCGCTGGTCTGTACTGGAGCCTGGGGCTAATCATCATCAGGTGCACTGTTTCACCAAGATTCTGGTTGTCCCATATCTCCAGCGAAAAAGTCACCAGTCTTTTCCATGGTCTCATTCAGCAGCAAGCCTACATCCCACTCCCCTGCCCCTTTCTTTTTATTTTCCTGTAAATACACTCTTATAAGCCTTTCCTGTTTTCCTTACATCCCTTACCAGATTCTGCTCCAGCTGGGCTTTCATTTTCCTAACCTCATCCTTGCATGATATAATGTGTCTGTATTCCTCAGGGAGATCTGAAACTAATTCCACCTCTTGCATGTTTCTTTTTTTTTGTGTGTTTGAGATTTGTCTGGAGCTCCTGTTTCATCCATGCAGGCCTCATGGCATCTTTCCTTGGCTTCCTGTCTGCCAGGATGGATCATTCTTGAGCTTGGAAGTGGCAGTACTGGATTAAATGCTCAAACTGTTTTATGAAAATGTAGAGGATGGGGGAGATGAAAGAGAAGGAAAGCAGAAAGGATTTTACTGCCTTCCACTAAGGCAACCTGTAGTCACATTAGAGACCCAAGTTCACACGCTTACTCCAGCAGACACCTAATTTACCATGTGAAGGGGACTGCTCCAAATGAAGAGCAATGGAGAAAGGCTTGTTCTGTAACATCAAATCAACTGGGCTTATTGGACAGATTCTTTGGATGTGGAAACCCTCAGTAAGGTTTTGCATCTCATCCCGCCCCAGAATGTGGCACCGGTGTAAATCTGGAACTCTGGCCTGTTGACTAACAGGAGGCTCAGTTCCCCAAAAGCTTTTACCTTGTGCCAATCATAGACTCACAGAATCATTAAGGTTGGTAAAGACCTCCAAGATTCAGCCTTTGTCCAGCTGTCACCATATCAACTAAAGCACAGCACTAAGTTCCAGGTCGAGTTGCTCCTTGAACACTTCCAGGGAAGTCTTGGGCATGTAACAGATGCCAGAGAAACACTTGTTTTACAAATCTCTCTGTAGTTTGGTGTGAGGAGGCACATCAGACAGTACATCTGATCGTGCAGAGTCTCTGTGTTCAGGGAGATTCCTTCAGTTTTAGTGAAAAGGAAGATAATGTTTTGAATAGATCTTCTCTTGGAATCTGGTAAGTGCCATGGAGTACCAAATCCTGAAGGGATGAAGAGGATACCAATAATATTCTTATTAATCACACATTCAGTAACTTGACTTTTAGGCGGCTTTCTTATTTCTATCCTTCCCTGAAGCACGGCACTGAAATTCAAGAGAGCTGCAGCAATCCTGGAATGTGGAGAGAAGACCATGGAGGCGTTGGTACTCCAAGGCAACACACTGCCAAGGGACTTGTCTGTGCAGTTAGCAGGTGGAAGCCAGTCAAGAAACTTGTGAGTAGCTCTGTGGTTAAGAGCAGGCAGATCAGAAGAGTTACTTTATATAAAGGCATTGGTACTCTAGTATAATAGGAACATGATTTCATCCTACTTGCTTCTCTTTATATCCCACAGGAATACCATACTGCCGCATCCCTTTGCAGGGCACCCTTCACTTCAGAGCTCCAGCAGATTTTCACAATCTGCTCGGCTTCTCTTGGCTGCCCGATCCCGAGGTGTCTCATCCTGGAGGATGCGGGCTGTGCCGTCCTTGGGCAGCAGCGTGCCCTGCGAGGTGTTTGTCCCCGAGTCCCCTGTGCCGGTCCCTCCGCGCTATTTACCTTCTGCCCACAAGGTGGTAGCGCAGCATCAGATTAATGATGTAAACACGGGCTTGGCTGAGCTCCTGCCCTCCTACCTGACACCTTCCTGCTGCTGGAAAAAAACACTTGGGCAATTTTCTTCCTGCTCGCTAACTTTCTAATGAAAGAACAGCGTGATGCATCTTCAGGAATAAATAATTGAGGATAAAGAAGAGATATCTATTCCATGCCCCAAAGGGCTGTGTGGAAAGAATGAGTGATAGGGATAAAATCATGTAAGCCAGCCTGGAGATTTTGACTTGTTTCCAGAGCTGGGGAGGCCAGATATTATCAAATGCTGCTCCAGGGTGATGAACCAGTCTGGGCTGCAGTGGTCCCTATCATCACACTCGACTGGTTGCAGAGTGTGACAGATTGTCCTTTCAAGGCCCACCAGAATCCATGTCCAGCAGCTTGTAGGACAATAAGCTGGGCATCTCTCTAGTGAAATATTTGAGGTCTTTTCTAAAACTAGTTTAAGAGACAGTTTTGTCCTTGGCACTACTACTACTGCTACCGGTTTCAGACAGTCCCATCTAAAACCTCTGACTTTCCATCACTTGCTGCTACACAGCACACCTGGCAGCATAACTATGAGAAATCAGGAAAATACTTTGTCATTATTATTCCCTCCATTATTATTTCCTCCATTATACAAACTGCTTTTCCTCAAAACCAAATTGCAGCAGTGCAGTGGTGGTTCAGGAACTGCTTTGTTTGTGCCATCACAAACAAGCAGACATTCTACTTACAGCAGAGGGTCACAAGTGGGGAAAAACACATTAAACCAGAGCTAAGCCCATTAATCCATTTTATCATGGACCTATGCTTAATTTCTGATGGTGAACAAGCTCTCCTGACAGGATCTGTGTCTTATTTTTCGATCTGTTGTACTACATGAGGTAAATTTCCCTTTAAAACATGTCATTCCCCTTAATGTTACAGAGATTTAGAAACTACTATTAATAACTATTAATAATTACTATTAATAACTATTTAGTTATTGAATAACAAAATAGCTATTCATATTCATACCATTATTAAAATATAGCCAATGAACATCTCATGAGGATCCATACATGCTCAAATCCTTTTCACAGAATTCGGTCACAAAATAAAAGCAAATTTTAAGAGTGTTTTTTGTACAGTCAGTCTCTTGTTCAATACAAAATCAGAGTGAACCCTTCAAGGTGACATCCTACCCCAGTGACTTGTGTTCAATTCTGGGATATGTAACCTAATCAAGTAGTGATTTTTGCTGGAGACAAAGAGGTAGGAAGGGAGATTTATCTCCTAATTAGTGAGGTCTCCCTCATCATATCACATAAGTTAGGGCTGATAAGTAGGGCCCTCTCTAGACTGCCTAAATTGCTCTCTCTTTCAGCAGGTCACCAAACAAAGTGTCTCTAGCCTCAAAGCCAGGCTGCAGGGCTTCCTGCACAGGGTTGACAGGACATGGTGTTTCAGTACCAAGGAAATCAAAAGAAGGTTTTCAACCTGGTTGGTACCAAAACCCAGTACTGGAACAAAATTCCCTTGTTCGAGTTTATTTACCAGTAGTTCTAGGTGGTCTCCCATCAAAGTGCTGGAAAGTCCTCCTCAGTGTCATAGTGACTGCCCACAGCCCTTACAACCAAGACAAAGTCTTGCACAAACTACGCAGGCTCTTTGTTCCCTGGGGCATCCCTTCATACCATGGGGCTGACTACAGCCCTTCATCTCTTACTGTAACTGTAGTAGGAGGCCTTTATTTATGTCAGAGTACCCTTACAGTGTGCTGATAAAGTATTACAAAGTATTCCAAGGAATGGACATAGCTGTCTCCAAGAAATGGAACTGCTGTTCCAGTCTGGTGAAACTATCCAGTTGAGTGAAAATACTTGCACTGATAAAAACAGTTCCGCCAGTATGCTCATGCCACTGTCAGGGATCTCACACTCCTGACAGACAGAGCCTGGCAGGAATTTGGAGCATAGATGGGACCTAGATCAAATGAACAATGTGGAGTTAGAATCATATAGCAATGGTCCTTTCAAAATGCTTTTATTTACAGAAAACCTCAACTGAAATAAAGTCTCTTAACAGGAGGTCTTGATTACTTTTCCATTTCCAAACCACACATCATAATGGGGATGGAATGTGGTTACCATAAATTGTTGGTTTACAAATCATCACTGACTTGTTAGCAACAGCTAGGATGTTAGAGTTAGAGCAACAGTTTGGATGTGATAAAATAGCAAGGGCCCATTTTTCATGGCATTGTTGGAATGAATATAAATGAATTCTTCCCAGAGATTCATTGTGGTGGTTGGGGTAAATAACAAACTGCATATTTCCTGCTGATGTTGAAATCAATGGGAGTTTTATTATTGGCATCAGGAGAAGCAGGATTTGACCTTAATAGAAAAGAGAAGAGGAAAAGAGAAAAAGATGAGGAAAAGAGAAGAATGAGATTGAGAGTTCTAAAATGACTAGTGCTTCAGTTGCCTGGGTGGAGGCACTTCAAAAGAGGAGTCTGAAAAGCAGAAAACTGGAGCCCCTTTTCATTTGGATTTTCTTCCAAATTTGCCTTTGAATTCTCTGTTTGTGAACATTGAAACTGAGGAAAAACCAGTAATAGCCACTGCTGAAAATGCAGACTTTCAAATTTTCCTTTTTCTTGGAAATGTTTCTGCCTCTCTAATGGCACTGAAGAGTTCTCCTATTGAGTTTTGGATGAATCCTATAAAATCAGCAAAGGTATTCTTTCAGGGAAGGCCAAAAACTTCCTTCTATACTTGCATTTGTGTCATGACACTGATCACTATCAGTCATTTAACCTTGCTCAAGTAACATAGATATTTGTTAATAGGCAGAACTAGCAACCTTGCCTCTGTCATAGAGGTAAATCTTTACGAGAGAAATCCTGCATTAGAAATAGAGAAACTGGGACCTAGCCCAAAAGAGGTCACTACTCTCATTTAACTTAAAGGCTAAGCTACACAATAGACTAAGACTAAGCTATACAAATGTATGTATTTCCCCTCAAGTACTCTATAACAATAGAATAAACCAAACAAAATAACAGTGTATGCATTCTCACCATCTGGAACAACACATTAAAAACTTTCATTATCACGTGAATTCAAAGCACTCACCAGCATCACATTTCCTAAATATAGTTGTTTGAACATTTAAAAGAGCAAAACCTGGTCTTCTAAAGTTGACAGAAGAATTTTACAATTACTTCACAGAGACCAGAAGAGATACCTAGCTGAGTAAATTTAATATCAATGGTGTTATGTTAGTCTATATTAGCTGAAAAATTAGTACTTGCCCACTTAGATTTTTAACACAACAAACATATAATCATCCTTTCCAAACTGTAGATGTCCTTAGAAATAGCTAATGGGGGTTGCCAATAAATATACAAAGAGCAAATTCAAAGAATACTTCTTCTGCCCAAAAGAAGTATCTGTCCATTTGATTGATGTTTTATCCTTCAATACCCACAAATCTCCTGCAATACAAGTCCATATCCAAGGACTCTGCTCTTTAAAGTTCGCCAAACTACTCCTCACACAGTTATGCAAGGCAGGATGAATTTAACCTTTGCTAAAACCCCCCAGAATTTGCAGTATAAATTAAATGGACTCTAGCACATGGAAAGGGAGAAACCAAAAATACTTTTTTTTTTTTTTTGTAAAGGGCTAATGGAGTTCATTATTTCCCATCTGACTTCTTTTTTTTTTTTGTGTTATCTATGCAAAATTCTCATTAGTTGCAAGACAGCCCTTTAAATAGCATATGTTGTCTCAGTCAGATGAGGAAGGTTTGCGAAAGAAAGTTGTGTCTAATGAATGTAATTTTCCCTTAACAGATTCAGACACTGTTGAATTTTAGCATGTAGGAGCAGATGATCCAACTGAGATTATCACAGGAAATCCAAGAGGAATTTAATCCAATCCTTTGAACTTTCAGTAAGATTACTTAACTGTGAAATACACAAGGAACTATGTTGACTATTGTCGTATTTGGCTAAAGACCCCTCATTTTACCAAAGCCTTCTCTAGAAAATGATCCTTTATCCCCAGAGTGTTTCTGCTGTTGTTGAAACAGACAGCAAACACAGTTGAGACTGATATTGAAGGAAGTGCTCTACTTGAAGGAAATAGAGTGTTCTAGAAAATCCTACCCAGTCAAAATTTCCCCCTCCCAGAGCAAAAGGTAGTTCGTGCTTCTCAGAAGATGCACTTAAATTTATTATCTCCATTTAGCTTTTGCCTGGACAGCTTATCCCTAATCTAATCACTGGAGTACACAAGGTCTCTACTGGAGAGGCAGCCATTGCCCATTTCACTAATGTAATAAATTTGTTTCTCATTCCTCCAGAGTGGAACAGAGGTCTTGGGTCCAAAATAGCAAAATGCATGAATTCCACAACAAGACAGCTTTTCCTTGTCAGTGCACTGCTCTTCAGAGGATTTCAGAAAGAAGAATTTCAGCTTCACTACTTTCCCCTGACCACTGGGATGTTCAAAACAGAAGCATTCAAACTGGTATCTTGGAGCTGTGTGGTCTTCTTTTTTTGGAAATGGATTTGATTGCACTAGATTGAGTTAATTACTGTGACTATTTACACACTGAATAAGTCTGGACTATGGTTTTACTAGGTGGTACAATTTCCCAGACTCATAATGAATAAAGGTACTGCTATTAGAGGAATTTCTAAACATTTCAACATTTCTCTACGTGGCAGATGGAATGGTTTTGCAATGTAAACTTATCTAACCTAAGCTGCCTGCTTGCACACCGGTCGCTGACTCACTGTGCCAGCAAGGAGCTTAGTCAGGGCTAATTTGCCCATCTTGGGAGAGTTTTGCAGCCTCTGCTGAATTTCCTGCTCCCATGACCAGAATTGCCCTGCTGGCACTCATCTGCAGCTGCAGGCCAAGTCTGCCACCTCCACGTTTCAGTGGAATCACAGCTCACTCAAAACTCACTCCTAAGATGTTCTAGTATGTGCCATACTAATACCAGTTAATAAAGTACTTGCCTGACCTACATCAGTTTTATTAAGAGCAGAGCAACACAAAAAAGCAGGCTTGGGACTCCAGGAAATATGGACCAGAATATTTAGAGGCTATGCAGACTTTCCATGTCAGAACAAGTTGTCTTCAAGTGCACTAAAATTCAGGCATAACAAAGTCTTATTACCTTACAAGGTGTTTAGGTCCAGTTTGCCCTAATTCTGTACTTTTCATATTTTATTTGCCACTACCTGAGCAGTTCAGATAATTGTGTTGTTTCAGGATTATCCTTTTATCCACTTCCACACCCCCTTTCAACTAGACTTTTCTCCTTAGACTCAATTCTTCCTTAGAGAATGTCCATATTTCAGCATTCTGGGGCTTAAGAGAAATGTGTGAGTGCTTCTTAAAAGCCACAATTAATGCAGGGAACTACTCCCAGCCAAGCAGTGGGCTGGGAGGAGGGCTCATTGAGACCTCACGTTTGAGAGGCACTGAGGGAGGCAGCCAGCACAATCCTAAGGATGCCCAAGAAGTTGACAGACTCTGTAGAAACTCCTGTGGAGATCAGAAGATGCTTCAAACTGAGTGCTTCTCACATCCTGCTCGAACGATATAATAGCAACTGTTCAGGCATCTGGTAGCCTTTGGCTATGTGCTTCCAAAGGAGTGTGTAGTGCTGCACACTGGTCAAAGAGCACAAAGGCTCTTGGGTCTGTGGTTTATAAACAATGCACAAGCCAGAATGTGGTATTTGGAAAGCTGACGTGTTTCTAATGTATGTAGACGTTGTTGTAAGTAATATCTAAATTATAAACACTCCCCCCTCCTCCACCTTCCAAACCGAGTCCAAAGTACCAATCCTTGCCAGGGACAATAAAGTAACCCAAGTTTGGAGCTTCTCAGTCGAGATAGTTTTGAGTCATGACATTTCTTTAAAATAAACATCAGGAAATTGTCCAAAAAGTGAGATCACCCCACTTTGTAAAATATCATTTTATCTCCCAAATATTTTGCCTAGTATCAGTCACGTTTTCCTGGAAAACTGTAGTCTGACACAGAAGTTTCCCTGTGTAATTTCAGGTGGATTAATTTCAGCTTGACAAAGTCAGGGTGGGGTTCAAAATCAACCTTAAAATGGAAGATCTTGCATAAAGCTAAATTATGGAAGAGCTTCTCCATCTCGTATTTTCTCTCAGCCAGCTCACAATAACTGTGCCTCTACTACTGAACATCTGAGCCAAAAAACAGAAAGACAAAAGCCAAAGCCAAACCAAAAGACAAGAAGCAGAGACAGCAAAGAAGACAGAGAAAGACGAAAACAAAACTACCTCACATACAGACCTTACTCTGAAAGCCCAAAGATAAGAAAAATAGCCTCTGCAAAAGACAGTTTCAACATTAGGAGATGACAGAAGCACCAGAGGTGGCAAAGCACCTAACCTGACCTACCGTCAAGAAAAACTAATAAAAAAAAGATGTGAAAAATATGGCAAGCTTGTCACTTTAAAAGGAAAAGGTAATTTTTAATACTGAGTATATGAAACCAGCAAAATACTCAGAAGTTGGATCAGATCCATATCAAAGTAACTCAGCCTATAATTACGTGAGAATCAAAAACCGCCAAAAAGCGTAATAAAGATACTGCAGAGTACTTTGTCTTTTGTGGAGCAAGCCCATTCATACCACCAAATAAGGAAAAAAGTTAAAAGGAGTTCAGCATAATGATTACCAAAAGGGAAACATAATGGATGGCAATGGACAGAACTGGGAGAGAGAGAGGAAAATGGGCTGAAATTAACAGCAGTAGTGAGTGAAAAAAATGAGGCAGCTGTGTATGAGACTGACACCTGAGAAAAATTAGTAACAAACAATCACATCTTGAAGAAATCCCCATATCTAACTTTGCTGAGAAAGATAGTATCTCACATCAGTACAACTAGTGCTGTTAGGAAAAGAATAAGCATATCTTCAAGAAAAGTAGATCAGCCTTCAGGTGTGAAATGGGGAAAGGATTTGAAATGCCCTGAAGGTTGTTTGAATTTCCAACAATACAACGTGGTATAACAAGCTTTCCAGCACTTCCCACAAAATTTATTTTGCCCGTATACTTAATCCCTCATAGTTATATCAGTAAGTCATTAGGAATTCCCAGAACAAAGAGTCAGATATAAATTGATCCATCTGCACTGAGTGAAGTGATTTCACATCTAATTTCATCAGCTGATAAACCACTTCAGGATCTGCCCAGCAGCAATGCTTAGTCCTAATTCCTTGACAGGGAATGCTACCAAATATGCTCATCATGTATCTTTGCTCCTATTGAAGAGAAAGGAAACCTTAACCTGTCATTTTGGTGGGAGCAGATGAGGCCAGCTTTGAAAAATCATACCTATTTCAAAGAAAAAATGTTGTGCCTTATAGATATAGCCCATCATTGAAGAATCAAACACCAGAGTACATGAATAAACTCCTTTTTTGTGTATACAGCATCAAATATTTTTCACATTTCTTCATCAGACTTTGAAGTATATATCAAAAGAAAGGAAATGGAGAACAGGAAAGCAAAATTATCACTATCTATTCTACCTAATGGCAAATGGAAGGATCAAACCCTCAACCAGGTAAAGCCTACTATGTCTGGAGATTGCACATTTATACAAAAGGGACAGCAACCTTCTATCCCCAGAAGCAAGCTCTTATTCTTCTTGTAGACACCCCATTTAATCTTGGAACATAAATAATAATCCTGAACTCCCTGCATTTTACATTAGATCTACTACTGTCATCAATGAAAGAGGAAGGCATAGGCACTCTTCCACTGAAAGAGGAAGGCATAGGCACTGGGCTAAAGCTTTAAGCTAAAAGATCTAAGTCCAAGTCCATGTCATTTTCTGTGTCTGAAAAGTGCCCACAATTTTATGGGTAGCCTATAAAAACAACTGAAGTAATTGTGGTGGTCCTACATTGTTTAGATTGTTTTCTTTCCGCTCCCCAGCCTCACAATGTGAGCAAAGCCGTGACAATGATCCATCAGAGCTGGGGCCAGACTCACTACACAAAATTTAGCACGACCTGAGAACCAAAATGCAGTCACAGCCCCAAACACCTCAGGGGTGAGATGAATTCTTTGTCTATACTGTATCCTAAATGCATCCAAATTATTCCAGTATCCATATATCTACACGGACCACTTAACTCCCTCTTGAACTCTCCTTAGTGCTTTAAATTGCTTGTCAGCCACATGTGAAAACATCTAGCTCATCTAAAATTTACATTCCAGAGCTTTCTATCACTGATTTCTCTTAGCAGTAAGGTTTCTTCTGATCTCAGTGCCACTGGGATGGTGGGACTGAATTTTGCACAGATACACAGAACTGTGTGTGGAGCAGAAATGCAATGAGCCCTGGGTCAGAATTTCAGCAGTGCCTTATTTAGGGCATCAGCATGGGGGAGGGCTAGCTGAGATAACAAGGTAATATGATTGCTGCTGCTGGCAGGAGCACAGATGTCAACATTGCCTCTCCTTTTCACAGAAACATACCTGGCTTTATGAAGAATAGGTTAGCAAATATTTTAATACAAATAGCAACCTCAGCAGAGCTGCCAAAGCAGGCTCCAAAGAGACTGACTTGTTTACAGTCTGGACCAGTGCCTTAAAACCTGACGTGCTTATTCAACAGAAAATTAACCCCAAAACGGGTATCATCATTACTGTAGGGAGAAGCTCCAGAAAGATAATATCCTAACTCACTCCAGCTGAACTCAGGACATTGTCCACTTTTTATCACATCCAGTGCCCTTGTAGTCATTCAGAATAAACAAGCAAATAAAGAAGTGAGGTATATCACATGTGATAGCTTGGGTCACTGGGACTGCATAGATGTTTGGATCTAGCCCAACCTCCTGCCTTCACTTGAATTACTACTGGAATCTAACTTCTTGCATTGTTTTAAGAGACTAAATTGTTCTCTCTATGTACTTTGGTCATCCCAACTCAGATGTTATCTTTTCCTTTCCCACTCTAGTTTTTGGCCACAAAAAATATACATAAAGAAGAGCGCTGAGAAGAGCCTTTTTTCCCCAGCTGCAGTGTGTGTGTCTATGGTGCTGTTCTCCCCAAAAAGCCTTTGAAAAAAAGTGTCATTTATGAGGTCATTTGTTTAAGAGGTTACTAGTGATCCTCCTGAAAATGAATACTGCTATAGATTTGACCTTGGAAGCAGCATTAGTAATACCAAACTGGTGTAGGTTAAAAAGGAGAGAAGAAATTGTTTCCAAAGTTACTGTAGACATGCAGTGACAGAAGAAACTTTCACAGGGAATGGTCATTGCTCTGGAAAAGTCACTCTGCTGAGGTGTCATAATCTTTAGCTATCAAATTTCTTGGAAGATGGAAAGACTGGTCCTGGAATTATTATGCAAAGGCCTGTAACACTGGATTTACCAACAGAGACCTCGGTCAGCTTTCATTGCATAAGCCAGTTCATTTTGAGCAACCCCATGGGGGAACAAGAGACAGAGCTGAAGAGAGACAGGTATGAGCCAGGGCTTTCCTGTGTGACCTGGTGCCAGAACTCTGTGTGAGACCACACATGGCCCTGCATCCCAGCTCTTTGTGAGAAACCAACCTCAGGCCTCCACATAACCTGGAAACTACCATAACTGGATTTGGATTTCATGCAAGACTTCATTTTTTCTTGCAAAACTTTTACTGAAACTAGAAAAAAAAAGTGTTGTTTTTTTTATCCCAGACTATTGCTATCCCAGGCCACTGGGATAATACCACTAATATTAAGAGGCAGCAGTTGTGATCTAGAAGAAAGAGTGAACACAGGGAGTTATTGCTTGGGGTGGCCAAAGGTGGTAATAACTTATGATGGCCAGCATGGAGGGACATTACTTACTTCCTTGTTTAACTACTCTTTCAGTGAATTTGTATCTGGGCATGAAGTTTTCTGCATGCAGCTGCATGCCACTTCTTGTAGGGATGGAATAACAATCCCTGTCAAAGCAGTGAACTCTTTAAGAATGCAAAACTGAAGTAACCTGCAGTTATCAGGTCACAGGAAGTTTTGTGGATTAAACACAGAATCCAGCTGGGATTTGGTGAGAACTGAAAGCACATACTCTCTTCCACTGAAAATACCTGCCAGCCCCTCCTTTGCACTGAAAGTGGAACAGAATGCAATGAGAGCTGAAAGGTTTCTCACAGTAACCTACTTTTAAGCTTTTTAAAAAATTGCATCCCTTTTGTAGAATTCTCTAACTGTTTAAAAACAAAACCAGAAAAAACCAACACTGCTTCCTCTTGTGTCTGTATTTTTGGAGTGCTATCCACAGAAATTTACTAGAGCCAACCCCACTAAATTCCTTACAATTGTCCCACAAGGGTGGTTCTCAAAGTGAAAAAGGAGAAGAATGCTGGCAGTTTATGTAATGTCTTTTTCACTTATACAATCTGAGAAGATATCTAGGAATTTTAATGGTGTATGAGTCTCTGGTGAAAAGAAGCAGTCTGGAGAGCTTTCTCCACAAATTCAGCCTTGTTTATCTGCCTGTCCTCTTGTACACCCTTGCCCCATCTCTCTCTCTGCTCCTGAGAAGACAAAGAAAAAAAAATACATTCTCTTGAAAACCAATCAACTAGAATGCAGTATTGAACAACTGAAAAAAAAAACTTATACATTTTATAAGAGCTGCTTCTGGGTGTGTTTTGCTTGAAACAAATGTTTGCCTACTGAAAAGTCTGGTTGAGTTCAAGTGGCATAGTAAAATGTTCCCTAAATAATCCTTACTCAATTCCCTGCCTTTCCTGTAAGAAGCCCTTCTTTAACCTTTTCTATCAAAACTCAGGAGCATAGTCCCCTCTCTCTCCCTTGCACCATACCTAATCTGGAATTCTGGACCTTGAAATGCCCAGCTTGTACCCTTCTTGATATTTAATGCATTAATAACTCTAAACCTGTGCTATTTTTCTTCCTTACATGTCTGATACAAAATTTTAAGCATCCTTGTGACCTTTAAATGTCCTGCACAGTTCTCCAGCTCCTCTTTACATGATCCAGACTCATCTCCACCCCTTGTTAGAAAATCCTGTGCATGCACCTGGCTTGATTACATCAGCATATCTGCACACAGCTGAGCTAACACATTTCAGTGAATCTACTGCAGAAGCAAAAGGAAATGAATACCTTTCCTTCTTTCTGCAAGCCAACAGTTGCTCCACCATGGTATCAATTTGGCATTAAATGAAGTTGTCTGTAAATGTATTTCACTGCTACCTGAATGCCATGGTGTGGAGCTGGAAAAAAACAGCCTGACAAGATTTTGGTGGTGGCCACTAAAACATAAAACTATTTAATTTCCCTATGCTTGAAACATCACTTCCTACTGGTGTTATTTTATTTCCTTCCTTTTTTACTAGATGAAGTAGCCACATATTCCAGGAGTAATATGTGAGTAAAGCAAAAGTTGTATGAGGGACACATACCACTCCCTGAAAACTGCTACAGAATTCACATTACATGCAGACAGCCCAGCAGTTGTATTTCTCAAGAACACTGCTACACATATGGCATTTTTCAATATTATTTTACTGTACATGAGTAGGTGATGCCTCTTTTTTTAACCTGGACAATGAGCATGCAGGAAACACCAGGAAGAGTCACAAGGGTCATATAAATGTACACACACAGCAGCATATTTGATCTGTACTCCTGAGTTTCACTGTGCATACACAGACCTTTTTCCTTCAAGGGTAGAGGGCTAATGGATTGCAAGGTTCTGTAAATAACTTCTGACTTCTGCTGAGCAGGATGAACCAGTGAACAGAAACACGTGTTCATCACAGGCCCTGGTTAGCTGAAGAGACCAGCACTGCAGGAAAACAAGTGTTACTAGGAATAAAAAGTCTACTCCAGATTCTTGTTCTGAACTTGACACCAAAGTACCAGGAAAGTCTCTGTGGGAGAGTTTGGAAGACTTCAATTCATGTCTGGTGGAGCAAACAGCAGTTGTAAAATCTCAAGAGATGAGGGCCACCCAGAGTGTGTCAGTTTATCAGCTGGACAGCTGTGGTGTGTCTACAAATGCCAAACCATAAGCACATTGGCAGGGGAAGCAGGAATTGTGGCCAGCACACAGAGAAGTGGCTCCTGAGTTTCTGAATTGCCTGCCTCTCAGAGCACACTTATGGTCCAGGCCAGCCTGCCAGCTCCAGCAAGACTACTGTGCAGCAGCCCAGGGACATAAACACACCTCACACCTGGCTCCACAGCCTTTGGGAAGGGCTCTGGATTAGAGAGGATGGCACTTTGGGAATACTGCAGCACTCGGCTCAAGTCCCTGCATTAGACAGGGCAGCAAGATAGCAGCATACGAGGAAAGACTTTCTAGCCTTATTGCTCTCTAGCTTGAGATACAGCCCTTTGGGAGCTATGAGCAGCATAAGACAGGGACTTTCTGGTGGTAAGAAACCACTGAGAGACTTGACCAAATGCTCTGGGATCATGGGGCTGGGAGCAGAGCAGTAAGGCCACTTTAAGGCATCAAAGTGGCCTTACCAAAAAAAAAGAGAGCCATGTGTCTTCCATGCAGGAGAATCACTTGTTGCTGATGGCCATATTTTCTACCCACTGGAAAGCTGAAAATCAAAACAAATTACTCAGGAGAGGAAGGCAGAGAATTGTGTCTCACAGAGAAATTTGGGCTACAGTGACAAGATAACCAATGTCAACAGCAAATGCCCAAGGAAAGTGAACGTGAAGTAGAGTAACAATTGAATGAAGTGCTATCTAAAATATACATGGTAGTTTATATCAGTCTTAGGTGTCTTTCAGATACTTTATCAGCTGTAATATTTATGATTATTGGTGTTTATAGTAGTAGCAGTATCAATAGGCTGTGAAGAGCTTATCTTCATAACGTGTATTCCTAATGGAGTTCTAGTAAGTCCTAGAGCATTCCAACTAATCCATTCTGAAGTCATTGACTAGGGCTTAGTTTGTTAGGATTTTAAACTCCTAACACTGGAAGAAGGGGCAGAGGATTATCCAGGCTTCTTAAAATCCTCTAACCAGTTAAGAGTTAGGCAAAGGCAAGGAAAAATGAATGCTGTTTCTGCTGATTCTCTGCTATCCTCAGGCCTGACTTCATGGCCTGTTGGATATTCTGGCCAGAAGCTTCCTCCTGCTTTTCTCTACTTTCTTTGGAGAAGAATACAAACCAGCAGGCTGGGATGCACCCTGGAAATGCCTGCAGATCTTCTGAGGCTAAGGGAGAGGGAAGGAGGGTTTTAGGAACTGACAAAAGATCCAGCCTGCCTCTCCACTGACTTTGCTTTCCTTGTGAAGAACCAGTGTCCCGAGAATCCTTGAAATAAGATGGACACTTCATCCCTGCAAATATGGAGATACATCCTTGGGGTATTATATCAAGCAGGAATCAAGGACTGCTGGTGCTGGATCCTATTGCATAAAAGTTCACAGCAACTACTCAAATGTCCCAAACTCCAGCTTATGGTGACTATCATGACCACAACATAGAGAACAGCGCAGACTGATTTAAATTTTTTTCCCAGAGAGAAGATTATCAACAACAAGATCCACATCAGGTGGGTTGAACTAAATAATAAAAGGTTCCTTCCAATCCAAACCATTATATGATTCAATGATCTCTGAAGTTTTTCAATAGGCATTCTGGAGCTAACAATTTGAGAGATGGGCATTGGGTGCCATTAGGAAGCAGGTGGTGATTTGGGATATCAGGGAACCTCAGGCTGTGTGCTACTGAGAGAACAAGGGAACCCCTGACTGTTGTTCTGCTCCTCCACACCTGCCAGATTTTGTGTGTGTTTCTTAACAACTGACCCCTGGTCCAGGCAGCTCCTCCAGGCTGGAGTGAGGGAAGGCAGGCAGGGCTAAGCAGGCTCCAGCTCTGGTCATGAGCACAGCTGCCAAGTGCCACTGTCAAGGAAAACGTCAATTGCCTAAAAAACGTGGTCCTGCCCCTCGGCT
Source organism: Camarhynchus parvulus (assembly GCF_901933205.1). NCBI lineage: Eukaryota > Metazoa > Chordata > Aves > Passeriformes > Thraupidae > Camarhynchus > Camarhynchus parvulus. Next base: position 9,519,036 of record NC_044586.1, read on the forward strand.
GATGAATCCTTTCTCTCTATGAATCAAGAGGATGTAGGATCACCTGACATAGGATGACTCTGGTTATCTTAATCCCTAATCTCTCATCATAATCACAGCAAAAGCATGAAAAAGGGGAAAAAACCACCACGAAACCAGCCTCACTTGTTAACTCTTTACCTGTAAATGCCACACCTATTAAAAAAATCTTTTGGCTACTGAGATCAGAGTGAGCAGTCAATTTTGCCTAAAAAGTGTGAAGAGAATGAACTTCCCCTTTGAAACTTTTATGGAAATATCCAAGCACTGTCTTGCAAAAGAAAAAATATCTATTTTATTAGCTACAGTGCATAGCTACAGATCTTGTCAGGACAGAAGGGAGAAGAGGTTGATGATTAGTCATTAATGAAATGCAGCCACAAAGAAGATGACAGCTATGACTCTAGCATGTTTTGCTGAAGAAATGGAAGCCTTATTGTCATTCCAGAAAGCTTTGGCAAGCCTCCTCTCTGAATACAATACAACTCTGACCACCCACGTGTGGCAAAGATGTGCTGAAAATGAAGCAGGTACAGAGAATAGCCATACAGCTGATCAGAACCTGCCTTGTAGAAAAAGGCCTAAACCAACTGGTTGTTCAGCCCAGCAAATCAAAGGCTGCTGGATGTCCCAATGATTATAAGTTCAGCAAACCTGAGGAGAAGTATAAAACTAGACAGAGAGAAGACATTTGAAAATCTAGACAATAACAATGTCAGTGGTTGCCCATTGGCTAGGACAAAAGTTAGGCTGGAAATTAAATGGTTTCAGGTTTCTGTAAGAGTAAGGGGAGCTTTGGTGTTCCTCTCCCTGCAATTCCCACTCTCTGCTGTTCATGGTCTCACTGAGTGGCTGCTGGTATTTCTCCTATGTAAATATGAGCCAAGATTAAAAACAGGCTATTGGACCGAATGGCACCTCCAGGTTCCATGGTGCCCAGGAAATCACATTCAGTGAGTAGCAGCTGTCCTTCTGTGCACTAGGAGTGAGCAGGTTTTTCCCTATCTGTTAATCCATAGTAAAGTCAAAGGGCTCACATTCCATCCCACTCTTTAACGCAGCATTCAGATTTACAGAGCAGAACAACACCTTTTTTTTTTTTTTTCCTAAAAAGAAACCCCACAACTCTTAATGGCAAAACCACAATGTTTTTCCCTATAACAATGAAAAAGACATAAGGACAACCAGATTTTTAATAAGGACATATAATTCAACAGAAGCACTGAAGATGAGGCTGGATACTTTAAGATTATCCACTTTCCAATACAAAATATGTTTCTTACTAACTGCTCCATACCGATTATTAAAATATCATTCATCCATTCCATGCACTGCTTTCATCTCTGTCACACATTACAAAATGTAATACCAAAGATAAGAAACCATCAACAGCAGCTCCACTGCTCTCAATAAATCTGCTTTCTACTCCTTCATGAAACAACACCAACATCTGGATTAATCTTTAGTTATTTGCAGTAGCAAATCCTTATCTTAAGTCTGAGTTCTGGGATAAACTCATATAAACAAAGACTAGTGTAAGAATATTGAAATGCATTTTATTTATCTGCATGGGAACATGCTATTTTGCCCATAAACAAGGGAACCGTCATATTTAAATATTTCTCTAGTACAGTCATAAATCTCTCACAAATGAATGTCTGAGCTCTCTCTTTGAACTTTATCTTGCCTTTACAGAAATGTATTGTCTATGGTTTGGTCTTTTGATTTTATTTTATTTTTTAGTTGTCTGCTTGCAGTTTTGTCTGCTGTCTGTCTTGCAGTTATCTGTGACTCGCTGAGTAATCCTATGTTACAAATGAAGGCACTATGACTACAAACATAGGTATATATAGGAAGATTTACACTGGGAATACTATATACTCATCATCCTCATGATACTCATCATCCTTATCCCAGGTCTAGTGAAGTCAGAAGCAATTTGTTCCTACTCCATTTTTTTAAATTAAGCTTTCCAAAACAGACTGGCTTTTTTTCCCCCTCACATCAATAGAGCTGATGTGTAATGTAAAACTCAGGATAGTTGTTAGAATGTGTTCCATAGGTCTGGTGAAGTGCTTGTCTCCATAGCTTAATACTATAGAAAAAAGAAAAAAAAGCAAAAAGAAAAAGGAATTTCACTAGAGTCTACTGGATCTTGAAAAACCTAGTACTGGAATCCAAGAACTTCACTCATTAGGCTGTGGTACTTTTCAAAACACTGCAGCAAAAAGTTGAATGGTGGTACAGTGCCATTTATTCTATACTGCACCAATAACAAAAGCCTGGAAAGCCAGCCACTTCTGCAGGCAGGTTCTCCTCTAATCTGTATATTCTATACATCTCCCCTGAAGTCTCTGAAATTTCTATAGGGAGGTTACATTTTCACTTTCTGTTCTGCTGTCCACAATCAAATATAATAGTGCCAGACGTCATTGCTGGCCATGAAAGGATTCATATGTTCATAAAATGAATGGATAGCATTGCTGTGAGACAAAAAGCTGAAGGAGGGGAAAAAACAACTCTATTAACAGCACCAGAGAATGAAATTCTCAATAGCCAGTATCACTGTAAACCCTCTTTCACCACAGCTTTTAGAAGGGCTGTATCACAAGACACTAGTCCTTGCCAGAGACAATCCCCCTTGTTATCCAAGGCGAAGCCTGCAGGGAAGGGTTGGACAGACTCTGCTGGCTCACTGAGGTAAGTGCCTTGTTATCCATTCTGACATAAAGGAAGTGGGAGGGATCCCCCAGAGAAGAGCTCCAGAAGACAGGCGAAAAAATCTGGCGGAAGGAACCCTACAACCAGACAGGCCTGGGGAATTGGCAGAACGTATGTGAAATTATTGCTAATGCATGGATAAGTAACAAAAGCCCAGAACAGATGGACTCTTGGGATCCAGCTTCAGATCCAATAGGAGTACCATTCCCCATCCTCTAATCCCATGCCACCCATCCCAGGCACTTTGAGGGCCAGTGGGGTTCTCTTCCGATGTACTTGAAGCGCATCCAGCCATTGTCACTTTCAATACCTCTTTGTAATGTCTGCAGCCCTAAAGTCGCCCTGTAGGAAGCAGCTGCTGTATGAAAAGGGAATGAGCTTCCACTGGAAAAAAAAAAACAACAACTTCTGCTATTGAAAATAGTCATTACTTCACCACTCAGCATGCTAAAACATTAAATACAGGAAATTGCCTCTCTCAAATCTAGTATTGCTAGACATATCAAAAAATACATAGTATTTGCAGGGATCCACCTTTGCTACTCTCAGTTTAAAAATCAACTTGGGCGCCCTGTGGAGGAAGCAAGCTACTCTATGAGTACATCTAATGATATAGAAACTGGCAGCAAGGCCAGTAGTCTGCAATGAAGAGAATTATGAAGGCCAGAAAATCTTCATTAAGGAGCAGGTCATTCCAATGGTGACAATCATGCTTTCTATGGAAGACCAGAGCCCAAGACAACCTTCATGCACCCATCTGTGTGGGTCATCAGAAAAAAATGGGGCGATGCAACAGAAAACCCAGCAGACCTCCAAGATCATCTCAAAGGAATATTGTTCCTACAGTATTACCAGTGCCTTATGGTGACATGAGGATCTTTCCAGTCATGCTCTCTGAGGAGTATTTACCTCAAAATGGTTATTGCAAACTACCACAAAGCACAAGCCAAAAACTGTGAAAAAATGTCAAAAAGAATTTTCCTTAAAAGGCACTAAAGCCTGAGTGAAGAGATCCTTGCAGTTTTCTTTTCATCCTTTTCTTTTGGCCATGTTTTTGTATCTTTTCCCTGGACATGTACTGTCCTAACTCAAAGCCAAAGAATAAATAAATGTATGTACACATATGTAGTAGGTTTACTGAATGTTGAGGAGGAGAAGGAAAATTTATCAGGTCAAGTTTTCAAACCAGAACTACATCTCCTCCTGAAAGATACCATAGCAATCAAAATGAAGAAATATGTTCAATAAAGCAATTTCTAGGGAATAATTTATGGCTGGGATCATACAGGAGGAGCTTCAAATGAGAGGGAAAGATTCAATACAGGTCAGTAAAGGGGGATCCAAAACCATTTGCCTCTCAAACAGGGAAGATTTCATCCCCATGGGATTTGGGGCATATGGTAAACTTTGAATTCAGCTGGCTCCAAGAGCCTGTACCACTGAGCTGGGATATGGCTTCTGGCCTGAGGGAGCTTCTCCTGACCCCCAGATTCCTCTGAGGTCTCTGTCCAGGGAGAGGGGCAGCCAAGCTGCTCTGTGCCATATTAGACTACATCTTCTTTTGGGCTCGTGGATTCTGCCATAAAGGAAAGCAGTAATTGGGCCTCACCTGAATGTGTTGATCAACACAAGCACAATCTCAGAGAAGCTGTGCCAAGCCCAGTAGCCTGTCTCTGACAATAAGTGCCTGGTTAACTCTTTAAACCAAAGGGAAAGTACACTGTATCAAACTCCCAGAGTTCCTTTCAAGCTCTGCATTTGGCAAAAAATATTCTGATAGCGTTGCTCCTCAAGAAATACAGAACAGTTCATATGGGAGAAGCAGTATCTCTGAGCCAGGATGTGTAATTTCCTCTGCATAGAAGGTCTTAATGGGAGCAATCTTTGAATCATTGATGTTCTGCAAAAAAGAGATATCTCAAAAGAGAATCTACTTGCATTTAGAAGAAAAGGAAACCAAAACACACTACAGACTCTACAAACTTCCATATTCCCCTGAAATACTTGCTGTAGGAAATCTGATTAGATGAACAGAAGTTGCTCTTCCTACTCTTCCAGAGTTAAAACCTGTGAATTTCTGTTATTTATTCACCTTTTCATCATTAAATGTGTAGAGGGGCTTAAACCTCAGAAAGCTCAGGAGTATTTTTTATCAAGAGACAAAAAATAGTTTCAGTTTCTTTACATATAACACAGTAACTCATCTCAATATTTCTTGCATCTGATCTCTATCACTTCTAAGTCAAGGGCCAAGTCTTTAGTAGGAAAAATAGAAATCACTTTAATCTATACTGGAAGAAATTAATATTTGTTCTAGTTGACAGACTGGCAGGAACTCAGTAGAACAATATAAGAGACGAATCTCAGAGAAGGTTATTTATTCTTATTCAACCACAGTACAAATTTCCTGATGAAGCTGGAGTTCTGGAATGCTTGACCAGATCTCTGTGAACCTTCTTACTAAGGTTGAAATTATCATGAATTACTGTTGTACTCATTAGTGGAAGTTCTTAGAGACATTAAGTCACCTACTGGCTGACCTTCTCTAGTAGTAGATTTACATTACCCAAGACAAAAACCACCAATATCAGCATTTAATCACTGAAGTTTTTTATATAAAGCTTGCCAAGTTAAATCAAAGGATTGAATATATCAGTCTAAGAGACCAGTATTCACACCTGCTCAAAAACCTCATTATTGATTAAATTTTGCTAGCTGGGTTTCCTTTTAATAGATTTATGCCAGGTTAAAAGTGACAGCAATCCCTGATGGTATAGTACAACTTCAATCACTTTTTAAAAGGCAGTTCATTTTTGCATGCAGGCAGATAGCCAAAAAGAGCATTTGTGTTGGGACTAGAAGCATTTGAAACATCAGTGGCTAGTTCTTACTTACATCTGAGAAAATGACAGTATAGGAAAGTTGAAGAATGCCAAGGGTAAAATCTCAGCCATACTAAGGTTAAATGAAACCAGAACTTCTACTCTGAAGAAGTTTTTTCAGCAAAAACTCCCTCAAAGTTTTGTAAAAATTAAAGTGCTGTGGTTATGACAGTTACATACATCTTAACAGGCAAGAAGCTTACATAAATGTTTGAGGGTTTGGGCTAGATTCATTTGAAAGTAAGTAACAAAATTGGAACAATTATTCCCTTTTCTTCCAGATCTCAAAAGTTCAGGCAGTAGCTGGAGAAGATCAGCTCTGACCCTTATTTCCACCTTCACAATGTAAGTTCTAGGCGTACCAAAGAAAACAGCACTGCTCTTCATTATGGTGTCTTAACAGATCCTTTCAATAACTAATCACATAGATTTCCTAGTGATTTTCCTTTCTATTTCTTTTCCTCAAAATGCCTGATGTAACTCTGTCTTTAACTTACCCATAACAAAATAAACATGGCTCCTCTTCCCTGCTGTTCGTTTTTAAAATTCTGCAGCTTCAATCTCATACAATTCTCTGGCTTTCAAGCTATCAGCAGAATTTCCCTAGATGTCTACAGCTACAGCTACAGTATATTTTGTTCTTCATTTGTGTTGGACATGAAATTTTAGTTTGGTGTTATGCATTATGGAGAGTCTGGAAGGGAAGGTTGTTCTCTTTGCACTTGGCCCTGAGGGTTGGCAGCAACACTGCAAAATGACTTTATCCCCAAACCAGATGTTCAAGTTGTTTTAATAATATCTTATGTTTCCTTCACAAAATAAAACAAAATCTCACTGTATCAGAATGTTCCAGTGTTACAGCAATGGGATTTTTGCTGTCTGCATTTTGCCCACCAGATGGTAGCACTGAAATGAAATCAGAACTTTTCTTATCTAAGCACTTATCACTCTCATAGGTTGGACAAAATTCTTCCTTTGCAGCAGTGGTAGGATTTAATTGCAGGTAATTCCCTAGGGCATCTATATCCTACAATCTTCTGTATTATCTGATACAAAACAAACATAAGTAAAATGGTGTAAGATGGACCCTCCTCTTTCATGGATTAGGTGTTATCTAGTTTACTTGCAGCTTATATCCTTATTTTTTTCTTCTCTACTTCAATTTTGTTTCTCATCATTATAAAAGAGACTAGCAGAAGGAATGCTATTCACATAATGTCATGGCTAACATTAGCAAAGTTTAAATTCAGTGAAGTTGAAAACAGCATTGATTTTCTATGAAAACCTTGTTTTTGATTCAGAGAAGGTTAAAGGCAACCAGAAGACTGCTAAAAACACACAGAGTGCAATGTGTTGTCTTAGAGAGAAGCTACTTTTTATCTCTGTGTTACCTGCTTTTGTCTCTTTTTCATGGACCAAGATGCTACCCTCTTTCACTCTTGTGATAAGAACATTGCTCAGATGCTGTGAAGGGCAGTTTTTCTCAGCTCATAATGGATAACAGGCAGCAGGGACCAGAGGTAACAAAACTTCTACCTGAGATCTTTCAAGCACATCTGTGCATATAGGCTTTCAGAAAGAAAGAACTTTTAAATACATCTAGTGAATTCAAATTCTTAGTTTTTGTTTTGAATGCTTCATTCAAGTTTCATCATTAGCAGATTTTCCCAAGAAGAAAGGCTTTATTGAAAACATATTTTTTCACCTGACTTAATTCCAAGCTAGTGACTATCTAGTTCAGGCTTAAGCACAGTACTCAAATTCTAGGAGGAAAGCAGTGCAAATATTTTCAGTGAGATTTGAATCAGGACCATTTTCTCTTCAGAGGTTTGTTCTTTTCCAGGCTTTTGCTCTGTGTGAGTGGCCAATACATCATTGCTTGCAGACCCTTATCTAACACCACTAAGTTTTAGCAAACATATTTTTAGTCCATAGGAAGAATCATTGTCTCACATTTCACCACGAAAACAAGGCTCTCACATAGAACTGAAGATGAAGCTGACAACTGTCAAGGGCTGCAAGAACAGGTCTTCATGAAGTCTAGCTCTACCAAAATTACTGATTTGCTGCATTTCTACAGTCTTGTCTTTTACAGGCACTGGAGGCTGATGGCATAACATTAAGGAGAACTCTTGTATTGTATTAGTTTAGACCTTAGCATTTTGTCTTCTTTGTTGGGGCAGACCTGTCTGAAACTAAAATTCTTGAGAATAAAACTCCAAGGAACACATGGAAGTCATGAGTTTTCTGGTAGGATCAACACAAGTCCCTGAGGTTTAAATGTAAATGCCAAAAAAAAAAAGGGCTAAGAAAGCTTAGCAAATGGTTTGGTGGAGAAGACTACAAATGTCTGGTAAGTATCTTGGTACTATACCATTTGAGGTAGCTGCTGGATTCCTGCCAAGCTTTGAAAGTGAAATGAACCTAAAGTACAGCAGGTTTAAAATATTTTGAATCTGTGCCATCAATCTGGAACTTGAGCAGTATTACTCAATTTTCCATACTTTCTTTCTGAACCTGGCTGCACAGTAAGAAAATTTGAAGTGGTTTTCTATAAACCTGGGTGGCTTCATGTTTTTTTATATAGAAACCATCTGAAGTGTTGTTTTCCCTAGGTTTTGACCCCAAACCAGGCAAAAGTTGGTCATTTCAGCTGAATTTCCTTTTGAGGTTTTGGATTCCTTCCAACCTTAAGCTCTCATTCAGGCTGTAGAAGGTACATATGTGCCTTCTTTGTGAACCTGCTGAGTTTAGTCATCTCACACAGTCAGAATTCAGAGGTTCTACCAAGAAGTGAAGGAAAAGACGTACAAGGAACAAACAGATCAAGCCTGTAGTCCCTCAACACGCAAAACTTCCATTAATTTTGTTGAGGGAACCATGCACAGTGCAGATCTAATCACCCCACCCCTTCATCAGGAAGAGTGATGTCATGGGACAGGGATTCAAAGTTCAATTCCTGTCTCTGGTGCAGACTTCCCCTACAGTTTTGGACAAGTCAGCCAGGGTAGAAATCCAGGTCACATGGAAATGAATGGCAAAGTTCTTACGGACACGAGGGCAGGATTTCATCTTAATCTCCTTGCACTGGAGCTCTTGATCTCCCACCTGAAGCCCTTTACTTCACCCCTGGTTTTGTCCCAGCCATTTGTGCTATAAACTGAGTAATCATGATTCTCTGCACCCTACCTAGAATTAGCAGGAGCTGATCTCAGGTGGGGCCTCTCAGGGCTCCTGCCATGCAGAAGACAGACAGTAATAAATGAGAAGCATGTGCACTTGGCCTGAATGGAAGCAGATGGAGAGCACAAGGCCAGAGGATCTCACTGGACAAGATCACAGCACTGCATGTGCTCCATTGTTAAATTCTCCAATGTCTTGCAAACTTGCAAGATGTTCCTGCAGGCTCTCCTTGCTAACAGAGCAAAGCAACACTTCTGGCACAAAAGATTGTATTCATTGACAGAGTATTCACATTAAAAGCTGTTTTTAAACAATCATTTCTGTTAGCTAACTGGTTGAATCTAGGTACATGGGTACAATTTAGGTAAGCCAGCAAAACAAAACCATTTTAAATACATTAATTATAATTTTATAAAGCATTTTTCATCAACCTCTGGACTTTAACAAATGCTAGCCGGCAGTGAAGAAAGACCTGAAAGCTGTGTATTCACTTCCAGGTCTAGTTGTACCTAACATCCAAGTACCTCCATCAGATCCTCTGCCGATTTGCAGGTTCAGCATATGCACATTTCCCACTAGATCCATGTTTGTTCTGGAGTGCATGCTCTGCCTACAGCAGCATCATTCACTACATGTGCTTTCATGAGTACAGCCATTATAGAGGATGATATATAAGTAACACCAGCATTACAGAGGATGATAAACAAGCAACGCTGTCCACTCCCATATCTGATATTCTGTCCCACTGCTTATAAGCACAGAAAAGACTGCATGTGCTATCACCTGTACAAATGCAGCGCTGATATTTTCATCAGGGTAGGCAATGGTTCCAGCATATCCAGATACAGCTCTAGCTTCAGTTTAGCTCACCTCCCCACCCCAGATTTATACATGCACTTCTGGTTGTGTAGTTTCCCATTCTTTCATTGCCTGGAAGTTCTTCTACAGTTTTGTGTGTATCTTGTCTCTTCCATTTCACATGCTTCTTCTAGAAAGCTTCTAACTCTGCACCTTTTTCTGTCTCAAGGAAGGTGACCTTGTTCCAAGCTAAGGAGCAACTGCATCCTCTCTTTAAAGAGAAGAAACAACGCACTCTTTGGCTGCATCCATGCTAGTAAACTAAATGTGCTAAGGAATGTTCCCTGGCCCACAGCACCATCTGGCACAGAACAGGCTGCCTCAATCCCATTCACTTCCTTTACCCGCCAAGCTGCCTCCTGGGAGATGCCCTTGGCATGCACAAGCTCCCCAGCCATATTTGGGAATCATCTAGGACAGTGCTACCTGACCTGGGTCAGAGTGTGGCCAGCATCCATGCTAAAAATGTCATAGCAAAAAGGGTCTTCAGTTCTCAGGAACATTCCCTGGCATGGCTTAATTTGCTAGAGTCAATCTAGGCTTGATTCCTGTGCTGTTAGCTGAGCACACACAGATGACACTGCGCACAGCCTTCCAGCTTCTGCACACCAAATCCTCTAGTCATAGGGATGGATATCAAGCCAGCAAAGCCAGGGGTACAACAAAATGGACAGGGAGGGGAAAACAAGATTGTCTATAAGTGGAATAAGCAAACAACAGAGGAAAAATAAAAGGAAAAAAAATTGTTTCATTGGGTGCCTTTCACCTCAAAATACTCCTCTCCACAATTCACTGTTACATTTCTCTGAGCTCCTGATTCTTTTCCCATCTCCATGTGTTTTCTGCAGCCCCTGCCACTTCCTCTGTGATCTTTTTTCCTTCTCTTCACACCTACTCAAAGCTATTATTTCTGAATCAAATCTGACACACATTTCTCAATTCATTACTTTTCTTTCCTATGTTATGCCTCTCTGCTTTAAATTCTCCTCTCCTACATATTTTTCCTCCTTCCTCAAAACTACCAAAAAGCTCCTCTGCTTGATTCACTTACTTCTTTGAATTTTCCTTCATATCCTTATTGCTCAAAATCTAGAATAATTCTTGGACTTCTTCCTAATCTCACAGTTACTTGTTGCCTTCTCTTGACACACTTTTCCTGAATCCATCCTTTACAATTCAGGATACCACAAAAAAATCTTTCCCGTTTCTTTCATAATCATAACCCAGTTCCATTGCCTCTTGTCTCAGCACCCCTTGACTCTTCTCCCAGACTTTCCATTATCCATTCTCAAATAAAAAAACAATAAGGGAGAGCACCTAAGTTATTTGCAGCCAAGGGGAGCAGAATAGGGTTTCTCACACCAATGCCAGTGGTTCCATCATGGTGGGACTGCAGCACTGGTTCTTGCCAACTGGCAGGTGAGGAAACTTGTCAAACCTTGAGATTTAGCAGTGAGACCTCAGGGAGAGCCTGACCCATCCACAGCCTGGCACCTACTTTCACCCAAGACCAGCAGATATTTGCTGTCCTTTTTAGGTGCTGCTCCAGATGTTCAGTGAGCATTCACGATCATTTCCGCTCAATCTGTGGGTTATGCTGGTTGGTTCTGCCTTCCCAGAGGCACTGACTCCTCTGACTGATATCTCACATTAACTGAGGTCCTGAGTCAGTAAAATATTTAAGCTTGTATCTAAAGATATCTCTGTTCAACAGTGAGAACAGCTGTACAGAGAACTAAGGTGCCTCAGGCAGGAGCTCACCTGCAGCAGACTGAGGTTCAGCACAGACAAAATGTCAAGGCATCTACCCAGGTCCTTGTGTTTTGCTGCCTCAAATCCTGGTGCCAAACTCAAGTGTTTCTGAAGGAGCCCAGGCATGTCTACATGGAAATTCAGCCATTCCTGTTGAATGCTGCTTTGTGAAGTTTGAAGAAAATACAGAGCACTCCTATAGCTCTCCAGTCTTTATTGCACAGTGGCAAGATTATCAGTCAAGTTTCAATTGACAGCATCTGCCAGCCTTTGAAACCTCACAGACAAAAGGGAGGTCCACAAGCAGTCCCAGAAGTCCCACATTTGTTGGGCACAGTAACTAAGCTCAAGCAGGAATAACTGGTAACATGCTATGGTCTGCAATCTACAGGAAAACAGAAGAATCTGATGGTCTGGAAAAAACATTTTGACATTGTTCTTTCATATGTGGCTTGACCTATGAAGCTTTTGTCAAATTTTAAATTAAATTTCAAGTTTTGAGCCCATTCTTCTTCTCTGGACAACATTAATTTTATTCAGCAGAAAATCTAATCTGCAAATTTTAAAATATTTCTCTATTTGTAATGTTGGAAGCTTTTCAAAGCTGAGAAATAAACAAACAAAACCCCCCACAAAAGAAAGAAAGAAAATTTGAAAGAAAATTTCAGGAGTGAAGAGTCCCTAGACATTAGTCTTTACATTGCATTCAGAGACAAAAGAAAGTAGGGTGCAGGGAGGGAGGAAAAAAGTATTAATAGAAGAACAAAATATTTGTTTCCAACTGAAAAAAAAAAAAAAAAGAAAATTTAGAAGAAACTGAAAGCTTTTCCTGAAAGTTTTGGTTTTGGAAAAAAGCCATTTTATATTGAAATGTTTTACTCCAAGTATTTTTTCCGTCAGCTCTAGATTAAACTGTTCGAGTTGAACTTTTGCTTCATTAGCTGTTTAGCAGTTTCAGGGCAAATCAACAAGACACAGACAAGTCTTAGTAATCACCCCAAGTATTCTTTTGTGGTCCAAACAACTTAGCATTTTTTTCTTTGTAGGATTTTACCCCTCCTCTCAATTTTAAGAGCATTTCATAGATTTCATTTGATCTCTCTTGGTCTTCGGGCTCTCAGAAAAAGATTTGTTGAAACTATGTGATAGAAAATTGGGGATTTGGCAAGGAAAACAAACAAAACCAACAACTTTTCACAAGGATACTTTCTGTGGAGGATTTTCTTAAAAAAAATGTTAGAAATACATCCAATTTTCTGGCCTGAATTCTTTAAAGGAAAAGGATTTCCAACAGAGCTACTTAAGTAATTTCAATGGCAAGTTTTTCATAATGTTTATAAGTTAAAGAATGTGTTTCAGCAATGACAATTTCTGTAATAAGTCATGCTTTCTTATTTTTATAAGCAGCAGAGTCCCAACAGAGATCTACTGAACACCCTCCATTTCAACTTAACTGGGGAAGAGGTCTCAGTCATGCTACAGCTCCAGGCATGTACAGGAACAGCTGCTGGTTTAGCACAGACCATGGTTTCTTTAGAAAAGAAATTACTTCTGTTGCTGGTAGTGCTACCAGCACACAATGGAGGAGGGGATTTTGAGGGATCGTAACAGACTCGGAGCAAACCCTCTTGAGATAAAGCCAAATGTGACTTGCAGAACCCTGCAGGTTATACAAACTGTTGACTGCAAACTCTGCCAGTCTTCTGCTGCATTCATTTTGTCTTGCACTTGTTCTCTATTGTCATTAAAAATTATGCCAAAGAAAATTTCCAAGGAACCTGGGGGCTGCATGCAATCTGAGGAATTTCAGGGTGGAGTTAAATAATTTACTTATCAGGGCCTAAGATCTTATGCTTGGCTGGTCGCTCTTTTAGAAGTGTACTCTACAAGGATGGAGAGGCCTGGGAAGGTCAGCCTATATCCCAATTCCCTCATGTTCTTTCCCCTCAGCCCTAACACATTTTGTGTTATTTTGTGTTTATTTACTCTTCTCATACTTTGCCCAGAGGTGGATACAGCTGCAATGTTGCTGTAAACACAGTGCTTCAGTCCTTCTTCCCAATCTTCAGATCAACCACAGCCAGGATGGTAATAGTGAACAGAGCAAAGCATCAGTCTTCTCCCTCAGAAAAAGACAAACCCCTGCCTCTTTTGCAGAAACACAAAAGTTTAAAGAAGTTGGAATTACATGCCTTTCTTACTGTATCGTCTCATTGCAAACCCCAAGTGTTTATGATCTCTCCCAAGTGCTTACAGGTCCTTTGGGACTGTAACAACCCAGTGATATACTTACTTCAGCACTCAGCATACAAAAGTCTTTTCTTTATGCCTGTAAGTGAGACCTTCACTCAAAACTTTGGTTGTTGCTGTTTTTTTTTTTTTAAATCAAGGGCATGGAATTGCTGAGCCCCATCTTGCTGATTTCGTTGCTTGTAGCCTGAAACCTTTTCTGGCTCCCTACCCAGCCAGCCAGAACTTATTCTCTCAACAGCAATAATCACATCCAAATTAGATTTGCTGTTAAACAACATCCCATTTCTTTCAGAAACAGGAAAAATGAAAACATGTATAGGAAAGCTTTTATTCTTATTCACAGCAACAGGATGTGGGGCTACCATGGGTCATGCAAGCATATGGTACAAAAGGTGAATATTTGTTGAGAATCTTTGCTGTTGAGATCAGACTGTAGAAACTGCATTTTCTTCATAAGGGTTTGAGCATTCCTACTGGCAATGACTGTTTGTTTCAATTCACACAAAAATTTGATTTTGGGCCGACCGCAAACACTTATTTATTTTGGGTTCAACCATTGAACCTTCCCCCACTAGCCCCAAGGCACACTTGGAAAAAAAAGGTCACAACTTCTATAATTCTAATCCAGAATGTACTTCCTAGGTCAGAGTTTCACACTGCTTCACCCCTCTAAATTAAGCAGCCCCTAATATTTTCTTCTTTTTTATACCCAGCCACTTTTGCTCTGAAAAATGTAGGCCTACAGAGTGACTTGGATAAGAGAATTTGGGTTAGTCTTTGCTATAGACATTTCTGATAAAAGAATTTCTGTTACTAAGATAAGCTCTGGGCACTGGGAGAATAAGGGGATTCTGTACAATTACCTTCTCCAACACACTTCTCTAAGCACCTCTCTCAAAACCAAAGAACATTATGAAGTCACCATGTGGTTCTGATGACTTCTCAAAAATATCCCAACAAAAAGTGGGGACCAAGACCAAGAAACAGTATAAAAATATAACCAAACCAAGAACTAGAAACAGCATAAAAAAAGATGACAAGAAGAATTAGAAGCATGGGGTAGGCTATGTTTGAGGAGAAATCTAGAGCTCTTCAGCCTTGAAAGTGACAAATGGAAGGTAAAGACATGCAAGAGTTCTATAAAGTCATTTTTCACACTGCTCATAATGAAAAAATGAGAAGTCATCAAAACAGTCTTAAGTAACTAATTGAAGCAAATGGAAAGTATTTTAATTAGGAAGGAGCAATTTAACTGCGGAACCGCTTCATCACTACTATTTACAAGCAGAAAATACCACCTGAACTTTCTTATTTTCTAGGAATATAATTACTACAGTTCTTGACTGGAATGTTGGCCTTACACTTTGTTTAAAAATAAAGGCTTTCTTTAAGGGTGAATGTTTACACACACAGAAAGGATGAGATTTCAGGGTTCTGCAGTAGACCATGAAGGCACACTTTAAAAAGCAAGTGTACTGGAAAATACTGCAGCTGTCTCATTATATTAAAAATACTGATCAATAGCCCAGGAATGTTTGACATGCAATAATTATGTCCTAATATAACTTGAAAATATTTTTAAATATTTCTAGGCAAAGTTATTTGCCTGAGAGCAAATATTTAGATCTGAGAGCTGTCACAGACAAAACACCACTGAAGAGTTAAACCTGACTGGTTTTTTTTCAGATAGGTACATTGCTTCTTTGAAAAGGGATGTGAAGTGCCAGGGGAATTACTGAGTTCATTCACACAAATATTCGTGGTAACATGACACCAGTAGTGCTCTGTGAGTGGGCAACAGTAGATTACCCATTAAAAGAGCCCTATTAGAGTCTGGAAGGTGGGCAAAGACTCTGAACTGCAAAGTGAGCATCTCAGCCTTTAATGCTGTTCATAAAATCACTGCTTATATGACTTATCTGAGGAGCTGCTGAAGGATTGCTTAATTCTACAAAAGAAAATATTCTTTCAGCATTTTAGACCTTGCAATGTAACACAAAGGAGCGCTGGTATTTTCTGGCATTAGCCATAGGATATGGGCTGGGTCATTAAAGACCCAGCCACTGGATTTAGTAGCTAAATTTTATCCCCTTACTCTCCAGATATTTTTTTAATCTTGGAAAATTATATAAGCAAAACAAATGTTTCAACCCAAACTAACAACTACCATAGATAAATTCAAGCAATTAGTAAAGAATTAATCAATAGCCATAGAAGAGAAGCCAGCATAAACTCTCAGAACTGCCCACAATCATGTAGTGATGGCTTTGAGATCTCTGTTAGCAGTAATCACCTGTGTTCCCCATGGTTTACCATCACAGTGTCACCATGCACTCTGAGGCTCATGAGGCTGCCCAACCAACTCTTTAGCTGTGAGCACTTCTGGAGGTTTCTGTGAGCCAGTTCCTGTGCCTTTTCATTTCTAAGGGCTGCACTGGCTTTATAGTTGTTCTCAGGAAACAGAAAGCCAGTGAATACTGAAATTCTCTTCTGAGAGCATTTACCATCATGAGTGCTTACAAGAAAGGGCATTGTTAAGATCATCAACTTATTCTCTCAGCAGAAGTCCCATGGATTTGCCAGACAAATGCTCTGAAACATTAATGGCAACTATTGTACATTCTTGGAGCTCGTTTTCTGCCCTATCTGTCATTCTTGATGTATAGTACTTCTGGCTAACCACAGTTAACCACCTTTGGTTCAAGAAACCCATTACATTCTGGCACTGAAACCTCTGTTCTTCTGCCCTGAAGTCTCTAACATCATCTCTGTGCAGCAAGATGTATGATGTTTTGCAGTAGTGCTCAATGTGAATAAATTTGTTAAATGCTCCAGAATATATTCTCATAACCAAACTATTTCTGCTAACCCATGCAAATATTCATAAAAGGTTGGCTGAAAAAACTAGAAATTTATGGACTGCTGAACACAATTGGTTATTAATTCATCTGGAATCCTATGGGGGGGAAGGGAGAGTATACTACAAATTCAGAAATGGTTATTTTCTGAGATGTAACATACAGCAATTTAAATTTAAACAATACCTTTCTCATTAAAAAACAATGTAATACAAAATGATGAATCAAAAGCAAGCAAGATCTTCCTCTTGTTTTAACTTTTTGTTTGTTTATCAGCATTCTGTTTCTTAGAAACCTGTTAATACTTGAACTCTGATAATGTTCTCAGGTCCTTGGAGCAAAGAAAGATACACATTATGAGACCTAAGGAGCAGAAAAGATTATTTAAAATTCCATTAGCACTTCTCCAACAGTCAGCACAGGGACATTTTGACACTACCTAGCGACACCCTCCTGATCTCAGCATGTTCCATTTCACTTCCAACACCTTTACAAAAATCTATGCTTAGGCAAGGATCTCCCTGAAAAGAGCCCTCATAGACCACTCCATGCTTCCTCTCATAATCATGCATATTCTAATCATGCCCTTTTCAAATTGAAGGCTTTTATTTTATCAATTTCATGATAAATGGACACTTTCTGAGGCTAAAAGGGTGATCTGTGGAGTAGTTTCTGTCACACAGATTCCCGTGGTAATATGGTCTGTTTTTACCTCAAGTGATTTATAAATTTGTGCATGAAACCACCCCTAAGTCAATCCAATAACCAGCAGTTGCATTTTGCAGTCTGAGTACGGCTCTATCACAGTCAAATCTGTGTGTCAAAAGGATATGCCCCCAGATCATCTTGTTCCAGAAGTGCAGTCTCTAATCCACATAAATTTGTCTCATTTTGGACTCTTTCTTAAGCAGAAAAAAAATTAGTTTGAGCTCCTCTGTGGCTGTCCCCCGAGTCTTTCCCCTTGTAATCATAGGAGTGTTCACTATCACCCCCTAGTAAAATGCTCAGTGGAATATTTATAATAAATGAGGGAATAGGTTTGCTTAGAAATAGTAACAAGGCTGTGAATCTCTGGGTGGCCTCTCTCTTTTGAAGTCCTTCCACTTGCCCAGTTACCTTACTGATGTTTAGTCGAATTCCTTTGTCACGACGACACACAAATCATGGTAGGTTTCCTAAATAACCAGTCTTACTCATCCCAATTGGATATTAGTTCTCAATCAATTTAAGGCTTCTTTTTTTTTTCACTTGGCATGATTTGCACAGATTTTTATAACACATAATAATTTCTGTCCCAAAGAAGCACATCATCAATCATTATTTCCAGTCAAAGAGATTTTGGTACATCTCATGTGTCAGTGGAATCCTGCAATGAAAGCACTTCAACTTATCTGCCTGAGGAGAAGATTCTAATTCAACATGCCAAAACCATAGGCTGAAGGAAAAAAAAAAAAAAAGATAAAAAATAAAATAATTTAAGGAAATAATGTAGGTTTGGCCTTTTCAGTTTTTCTCATAGGCTGAGATTTCTTGATAGCTTTGCCTCCTTTCTAAACATGTACAGTGGCCATACCATCACTCAAGTTCACTGACTTCTGACTTCATTTAGCACATTCTAAGTCTGCTAAGCCCTTTAACTTTCTTCCACAAGGCTCTGAAAGGATTATTTGTACTGTACGTATGTTTTGGCACAATACTAGGATCTAAATTTTTGTGTTACATCCTTGGTACATTTCACACCATTAAAAGATAATTATAACTTATACAGTTATAAGACTATATATGCCCCATCCAGTAGACCTGCTAAACAATTTATGGCTATCAGAATGGCATTCAACTGTTTTAAAAGCTGAGTGCTGGTCAGCTAGCTTTACTATGTTAGTGTGATTTTTGTCACTCAGATGTCTATTATATTTTCTGCATAAAAATAATTTTAGTGTTCTAATACTAAGTAACCACTAACCTCTCTGTTAACTGTTAGATATTTCAATTATATTGTTTTGAAATTGACTATATACAAACACTGCTGTTACCACAAAATTATTTTGAAGAAAGCAGATATATCACAACAGAGAACAATCGCATCCCACAGCTGCTCCATACCCAAGCTCCCACCACTCTTAGAAACAGAATGCACAGAAACAGATTTCAACTCACCTCTCTTTCCCTCCCAGGGACCTTCTAATCCTAGTTCTTGAAAACTGCATCTGGGAAAGCAATTTTCTCTTGTTCTCTACTTGCCACAAGAAAGCTCATAGACCAGCTCAGCAGCTTCTGCTGCCTCACAGAAGTGTTCTTTAGTAGGACAGTTGAGTAGTGGAGACCTAGGAAGACTAAATTAAGCTCCAAGCAACCTGGTCTGATGTCAGAGCTGGCCCTGCTCAAGGAGAAGATGTCTCCTGAGTTAATCCATTATTCTACACTTCAAAATGTGATAAAGTTGCATCTCCTTCATTAATGACTTTAGAGAAAATAATAATCATGACGATCCTCCTAAAAACACTCCTAGAAGCCCCATCTTGCTTGAGGCAGTCAGCCTTAATTCTCCTCCAGCCTTAGAATAGCAATCAGCTGTGGATATCAGCAATCTGGTGTCTGTTAAGGATGTGTCAATTAAGATGTTTTTCACAGGTGTGTCCCCTTTGAACAAGAACCATGGCCCTCTTCCTCTGATCACTGACCCATTATTATTATCATTCAGAGTGCAAATGAGATGGCTATAACTTCCTTTAAACTTTTTTGCATCTTGGTTTCAGAGTAGAAGCATGCCAGAAAGCAAGGTCTGAAACAGAACACAAGATTACAGAAAAGTGGTCTGAAAGTCCCTAAAGGACACTTGAAAACATATATGTATTCCTTATGGTTTATATCAAGGATATAAACTCATATATCATGGATACCAATGCAAATTCTGACTCTGCTGATCCCAATTGGAAGTCAATGACAAAGTCAGGTTTCCCTTGCCCAGGGAACCTTAGCCGGATAATATGAACACGCCTTAAAACTTTTTCAGATATGATAAAATTAAACCTGCATTACATATTTGCAATAATAATCCCTAAGATCTAAACCATGCATTTATTTCTGGCAGACAAAGTAATAAAGTGGACCAGAATCTAAAATAAGATCTAGAGCTAATAACTCCCTCCTTCAAATTCATAAATATCTGTCCATATTTGAGCAGTTACACTGAATGCATTATATATGCCATAACTTTAACTTTTCTACCCCTTTTGGGGAATCTGACTCCAAATATGCTACTCATTCAGGTTGGTGGCTGTGCTAAACAAAATTGACCCAGCTGCAGACCAAAATGCTGCAGATCAGAGGTGTTACATGTTGGAATAGAGCTAATTATATGAGAAAAACCACTCACAGATATTGCAGTGTGGAATCAAGATTGTATTTTCTTTTGTACAGTTCAATGTCTAAAATTATAAGCTTTCAACATGATAAACCCTATTATTACAGATCCATAATTTTTTTTTCATTTAAATATGTTTTTGTATTGCATTTCTGCTTACAGAAAAGCATAATTTCCCATGTGTATTCACTATTTCTATGTCATCTAAGTATGTTTGCATGGGGTTTTTTTTGTTATGTGTATGGAACCTAAATACCACAATGACAGGCAGATCAGTCAAAAGGGGAACTAAGGTAGAAGTGTAGCAAAATATTGTCCCAGAAAAATCTCTTTAGCAAAGATCAACTTCCAGACCTTAGCCTCCCAAAAAACGCCAAGAATAATTCCCTCAAACACAAAATGTTGAGGTTAAAAAAGATAAGTCTAAACAGTGGTTTCTTACATAAGACTCAAGGCTAGTGTACCTTTTCAGGGTTGGTATTTCCATGTTCTGGAAGTGTGAAATATTTCCTGAGCATGATTTTTGTAATAGGTCTTCTTCTATACCCTGTATATTTAAATTCTGATCATTCAGCTCTATCCTCCTTTCAAATTCTTATTTTCATAATCTTAAAACCTTGGTCTGGCTCAGCTTATCCTTTTAAACTACTGTTGGAGCCTCATTTTGAGCCGCTGTCTTAATTCTTAGATTAATTTTAAAACCCCTAATATCACTATATGCAGTGGTGAAAGCAGTGATTTACTGTGACCACTCTGCAAAGCAATAGTCTGTGATTCTTAAAAGAATCACGCCTTGATTTCTTGTATCTTCTTTTCTGAGACTTCTTCCAGAATTAATTTCCCTCCACTCCATGCAAGCTCCTCTCTGATGAGTAACTACTCCACATATTTATTTATTTGGCCTTTTCCTGGCTATCTCAGATATGAGAAATAGCAGCTGGCCTTGCAATCTCTAACCTGTTGTATCAAAGAACCAGTTCCACTGATTCCATTTTCATTTTTCTACTTTTAGAATAAGTCAGAAATTACACAAAGATGAGCTGGTACAAACTCTGCTGTAAGACAGGTCTCATAGAAAGGATTTCTTCAGTCTGAATGGAAATTATAATTCCTCACTACTAATTTAGGGCATACTTTTTAGAGGAGCCCATGTCCTCCATTCTGACCCCACCATCCAAACCCAACTTTCAGAAGACTTCAATATTTGGAAGAGTATTTACTGAATATCTAAGTCTAGTTCCTAAAAACAAAAAGTCATCTAGAGTTCCACATTTCCAGAAAAAGTTTTCATGTTCAAAAATAAATGTATTGCACCACCTTAGCAGTTATTATTTTCAAACAGATGTTCTTGCCTTTTTATGGGTACTTCTTGATATCTTTACACAATTAAAAAAGGCTATGGTTCCTTATTTTGGATATCCAGTTAATTCATAGGCAGCACCAGTGTCTTTCCCTTAGACAAGCAGGGGACAAGGACAAGTGGGTGCAGAGAGCAGAGACCAGCTGGTACAGAAGGTAGAAGGTTGCTAAAGCCTTAATGGGACACAATATAAATTTACAATGGCACTGGCAGCAGGGAGAGGAGAGGTATCCACAACTTCAAGCTCTCCCTTTTCCAGTCCCTAGTGAGAGAGAGTTAAGAGTGATTTTTAGGTCCTGCTGCTGCCCAGGACTAAGACCACAGCCATGACAACCTGGCTGTCTATTTGTCTGCAAGCATGGTGGATATGTGCACAGTCCTGCTCACACTTATCTCCAGAGCCTGGTGACATTTAGTCAGTCTTCAGTGCTCCCCTTGAATTCACAGCCATGGATCTTAAATGTTTCCAGTAGACTGTCCATCAACAACAACTCACTGAACATAACAGGCTACAAGGGTCACCCTCCTTCCACTGTGTAGTTCCATAATCAGATAAAGTTATATCTCAGTTTTATTTCCTGTACTCATTACAATCTTCTTTTTTTTGTCGTATGCTAGACACTTACATTATTTCTTACTTCTCCTATTTTTGTCTCTTATACATGAGCTAAGACAGCTGCATAAGGCAGCACAAGTATTTTGTCACAGTAATATGGTGTTCCACTCTCAAAATCACTCCTTTGGAAAGCCCTGGGATTCTGGCAGACACCATAAATCACCGTTTGGTCACATCCACACCTCTAAAACAGCATTCACAAGCACTGCTCGTTATGGTATTTGGCTGAAATGCCCCATCTGTCCTCACAGTCCAGGCTTTTAGCATATCCTAAATTGAGCCAAATCTAGTCTGTTTTTGCTGACAGGTACTCTTACTCCCAAACTTTTGCTGCTCAATAGACAGTGCTTTTTTTTTGCTTTTTTTTTTTCCCTGATTTATTTGCACCTCACAATTCTAAAACCTCCCACTCTGCCCTGTATCAAAAGTTTGACTTAGCCCAGAAGTACCAAGATTCTTTAATCAAAGAACTGTCGCTGGTGCATGAGGCAGGCTGGCCAGCAAGGCTCATTCCAGCAAGGCTCATTCCAGAAAGGCTCATTCTCTTCTGAGGAACAGAGGTACATCTGTAATCTCTGAGGGCAACACACAAAACTTCAACAGGCTCCAAATGAAGGCATTTCTTGACCCATTCCTTCATAATTTCTGACCACAAGCACCCTCCCTTCAAACAGTACAGGACTTGGGCCAGTGATGCTCTTAGTCTGGTCTTCTGCCAGACTGTGAATAGATACTGTTGGTGTCACCTATTCTTACAGGGGTGACACTAAAATTAGTGGGTTACCACGCTTATCCCTGCTCATGGCAGGAAAGCTTGCCCCTGTACCTCTTTATTCTGCCTTCCTTTTTCCCTGTGGCTTGACTACACCTTGTTAGCTGATTCGCATCTGCCAAAATGAACTCCATGATTATGTGTAGTAAGTACCCCCAGTACTCTCTACCTTTGAGACCTTGGAGCCTTGCTGTCTGACAGCCCCCTACCATGTGTCTGGGTCTCAACCAGCCTTTCCAGAGAAGCAACCAAGATATCTGAAGCAGCAGACTTTACCAGCACAAGGAGAAAAAAGCCCAGGCTGAAAAAAGGGAAAATGGCATCATGCACTTAATATAGGAAGATTACGTGTCCTCATGTGTCTGAGAATTCTCTGGAACTAATAAGGAGTTTAAAAATCAGGCTTGCTGGGCTCTCAGATAATTGTTCTTGGAAAAAAAAAAAACTCACAGAAAATAAAAAGAAGCCTCTTGAACTCTAACCCTTACTTCTGCTCCAACATGCAAAGTAATTAAAAAACCAAACAATAATTATGTCCAAAGTGGTCTTTCTGTCCTTTGGGCAGGCCTCTTTTTTCTGCTCAGCAGGTACTTCTACCCTCACATCCTTTGTAGCTCTCAGGGATTCTGGACAGTGCCAGAGACAACCTTGGAGGTGGCTCACAAAGGTCTGGGGACTGTAAAGAATTATCTATAGATAGCCTAAGAACAAGGAAATAGGACATCTGCCAGCAATTTTTGCCCTGACTCTTCCAGAAACCTGGCAGAAATCCCATGACATCAGTTTCTGCTCTGATGAATGGCATCTCACACAACTTTATGTACTCACCTTCTTCAAGTATTCATTTAATATTTTATCAACCACCCTTTATGTCTCTCCCATGGCCAAACAGGATTTTGGCTCTTGAGCCAACAAATCTCATTCCTCTTTTCACTTTTTCCCCTCTCTATGGTTAACTTATCCTTGCTTGCAAAGTGATGCTGTTCCCTGTGCCACATGCTTCTCTAAATTTCTGTGATCTTTGCTTTTCCACAATTCTCTGACCTCCAAATCTCTTATTGCTGCACAGTCCTGTCACCAACACCTCCCTAACTTCCCCTTATTTGCACACAAACATACTTATCTTCATCACCTCCTGCAATGCTTCACTGCCAACACTTTGCCTCAAAGGTCCATAAAGAGTTGGAAATTTTTGTATTATTGACCAGAACACAGAATCTCAGCCTTCATCAAAATACTGTCACTTATTAAAGCATTGCAAGGGCTCTCAAAACACCATTAATGTCCATTTTCCCCCAAATGACAAGATTTTTATTTAGAAGTGTTTTATCTAGAGACTTCTTCCAGAGATGAATCATAACAGATCAATAGAAACATACTCCAGGAATAGAATAACTGAACTCCTTTGCATTTCAAAAGAATACAGAAAGCCATCTTTTCCTTCCAGCTGAAAAACAATATGAAATAATTTTTTAATCCCACAAAATTAATGCCATAATATTTCTCGTTTCATCTTCATTATGATCTTGATGACATGTAAAAGAAAGTTTTTGTGGTCCAAATTTCAAAGTAGGACTTTATAATGAGGGACTTGATCAACCTATGAGACAGACTTTGAAACCACAGAATTAAAGTGATTAAAGTGAAGAAAATGGATGAAACACAGTACATTAATACAACAGCAGTCAATCAAACTGATGAATCACGGGTTATAAATTCTTCTTAATTTTTATTTTAATCATGCAGATTTCCTGGGACTTGACCTTATTACACTTTTTTTTCAGAGATCCGGCAACATAAATATGAATTTAAGTGACTTGTGACTTGGTAAACTTTTCTGGACTGTAGCCTTAGATTTTATTTGCTTGTGAGTTCCTCATCCAGATTCTTCTAAGGTAAAAGAAAAACCCAAACAAATCAGTTAAACCACACAGCTTCAGGTACAAAAGCTTTAAAAGAAAAACAGGAATTGCATGGTAGCGCTAAGTGGAATGCACTTTTAAAGGATCAAGGTGTTGTGTCACTCACACTGACTTACAGTTGCCTTGGGTAATAAAGGATTAATTTTCCCTCTCTTGGAATGGACACATTCCATAAAATGTTCCTGGCCTTTCATTACCCCTTAAACATTGCAAACTATGAGGTGGAACCCACCAAGCATCGTTCCTTTGTCTTGGAACAAGAAGAATGGAGGCGTGTGCATGGGTTAGGCTTTCCAGGGATCTGCTGGAACAGCCAATCAGGATGCACAGCAACATCCAGAGGGACTCTCTCAGGAGCAGAGCAGGGAAAGCAGTATTGGTGCTTCCTTTCTCTCTATGAAAGGAAAACACAACTTTGTCCTTTTATGGGAAAAAACCCTTACTGTGTACACAGGTGCTGATCCAAAGCCACTGAAATCAACACAAATATTTGCGCGATCTTCAGAGGACCCTGAATCAGACTTACAGACATTTGCTCCAGCTGGCATGTGGAGGGGGAGGCAGAGTCAGGTTCCTCATGGCTCTTTGCTCTCCTCTTCACCCTCACAGGTGAGGAGCTCCTGCACCACCAGCACCCAGGCTGGGGCCACTACCTCAGTAGTAAAAGTGGTCAGGGAACAGCAAGGGTGTCAGATAGAGAAAGTGGGGGAGGGATGATGGAAAGCTTGTTCTCCAGTTGTGCTGAGTAAGGATTGTGCTTACTTCTCCCATCTGATCACTACAAAATTATTTATAACTGTCCTTGTGGGAAAATACAGAAGATAATAATGAATGCTATACAGCAAACAGCTGAATCACAGTGTCCCAACCTCATATTTTCCAGCCCTTGAGCTCAGCCATCTAGGAAGTGCCAGAAACTAGAATGCATTTTTATAAAAGAAAGTGCTCATATCTTTTAGGCAGCCAATGTTTGCCTGCCATTGGCTGCTGGAGTCATAGCTTTCATCTAAATTAAGAGTGGTCACAAATATTCTCATAAACTCAGTAGTCATCCAGCTGTGTGGTGTGAGCCGACAGCTGTGTGACACACAAGAGTCAGAATAGAACTGGCAGGTGAGCCAAGGAAGTTTTGGCTGTCCTTTGGAAGGGAGGACTTCTGCAATGTTATTTAAGCCTTCTCTGAAATCAACTGCACTGCAGTGACACAAAGAAAAAAAAAAGTGTGTATTTCATAAGCCTTATGAGCCAGGAGGAAAACATCCTGTGAGATGGACTTTGCAACTTCAAATTCTAGGTCTGTTTGTTAGCTAAGAGTTAAATTCAATTGTGCAATCAGAAAATATGGCTTAAAACCTGATTCCCAAATTAAAGAACCCCGTTCTCCTGTTTGTAAGTTCTCACAGACCTTCCTAGCTGACTGCCTGCATTTGCTACTACTTCAGCTTTAATGCTTTATGTTGTCACCTGGGTTTAATCCCATTTTGTTACATGACCACCTCTAAAACTGTTTCCAAACAGAGCTGTTAACCAATAATATGGCTCCCATTTATCATTTAAATAAGCAACATTTTGTTTAATATTAATAGATTGCCACATGTTTGTCCAGGGAGAAGGGACACAGAAGCTTTGGAGGTGAAGTTTGTCATTAAAAACATTTCCCAGCTGATGATTACTGAACTATTTATAATTAGTCCCATAGGACAATTGTAAGGTACTGATGAAGCAAGATCATCCTGTAGATTAGATGTGCCTCAACCCTGCCCACAGATTACCTTCCTGTGAACCCCATAATGCTTTTTTAACCCTATCCTTCCTACAAGGTAATTTTAGATTGCAGCCTCAAATATCCAGGGGCGAACAGTTCCAGCAAGATTAGCATCAGTGGTGATGCATCCAGACACATCCAGAGCTATGCTGGAGTGAGGGAAAGAAGAGGGATAGGAGGAATGTTTGAGATGGGTATGACTAACTGTGGTATCCAGAGGCATGAGGGAAAGAGAGGACACCAAAGTCCAGCTGTATCTGTAGAGAAAAGGACCCTGATGGAGCAGAAAAACTTCCTGGAAAAAGGTACCTAGTGTCAGTTTATCATCACAATGTTCAGGATGCAGTTTTTTACCATTATTGCATTCATTTGATGTTTAGTTACAATTACAAGCCAAAATTAATAGCCCTACTTCTAAGCAGTAGAGTCAGATCAAACAAACCGTTCCACAATGCAGGAAAAGATTGCCTAGGGTGGCTCAGAAAGCTGGAAATCACAACAGAGAGGTAGTGATGTTAAATCAGACTTAGTGTGAGTTGGTCTTTCAGGCCTCTGCCAAGTCTGTAACCCTATGGAAACCTCAAAGCACAAGGTGTAGGTGTTATAAAATGTGCGTAGAGAATAAAAAGGCAATTGTAGGGCAAAAGGACAAAAAATATATCCTCTCTTCTGTCTTTCAGGAACACCATATTCTGAACATCAGATATCAGAATGCTGGTCAGAAAAAAAATATTTGTTATGCTTCAGAAAGATGTAGTACAGATGTCAGTACAAGAGCACAAACCGTTCACCATGAAAAAGGAATTTAAGTTTTTTTACCTCCACCTCATCTCACACCCTATAAATTTTGGGACTGAGGTTTAAGGTGCCTATATATCTTTAGGTGTATCTGCGAAAGAGGGCAGGAGGCAGAAGTGCTGATGCAAAGTTATCAAAAGTTATCAAAAGCCTTCCATGGAGGACTACTCAGTGCACTTTAGGGACTGAGTTATGCCAATGCTTCCTTTAACCTTTGCTGTGAAGAGCCTGTCCCTTCTACCTTCTCAGATAAAATAGAACAAGATTTGCTATCTTATTTCAAAGTGCTCTGATCAAGAACAACTGTTAATGAATACACAGAATTAAGTCAAGTTACTGACAGCAGTCTATTATGAAT
Organism: Camarhynchus parvulus; assembly: GCF_901933205.1. Taxonomy (NCBI): domain Eukaryota; kingdom Metazoa; phylum Chordata; class Aves; order Passeriformes; family Thraupidae; genus Camarhynchus; species Camarhynchus parvulus. Next base: position 9,546,516 of record NC_044586.1, read on the forward strand.
AATATTTTCTCAAAATTATTACCTAGTTGTTGGTTTCCCATGTTATTAAATAATAGGATTGATATAGGATATAGGATTTGACCCTTTTTAAATCTTTCCTGAAGTGTTCAGATCCAATCATTTAGGATCTATGCTTCATTTTTGAAGCCAAGAGCTATCACTTCTTTGTCCTGATGTTCATTCACTTGGAAAGCCACCTTCTCATGATTTTTTTTTGCCCAAGCTCTGTTAGCAATACCTCTAACAGGAAATTTTGGGGTCGTCACATCTGGAGGCAGAAAAATGCCATTTGTCCTCCAAAGGACTCCAAAAGTGAAATGTACAGGAGCATGTTATAAAACTTTGACAATTTATGTATAAAAACCAAACTAAAATGACATAGGGGCTCAAGGCCAGCTTGGATGGGGTTTTGAGCAAGCAGGTCTTGGTTGCTCCATGGCAAAGGGGACTGGAGCCAGATGACCTTTCAGCTCTCTTCCAATGCAAAATATTCTATGATTCTAAAAATAAAGTCATGACAGCTGTCAACTCCCTCAAATCCAGATAACTGCCAATCACTACAGGTTAGATTTTTATTTTGTCTAAATTATAATTAAAATTTGTAGTAAATCCCCAAGAAGCTCTGCAGGGGCTGTGCAGCTTTAGATCCCTGCTGTTCATGGCTGTCTACTTCTGCAAATGTCCACTGCAAGAGGAGTTGTAGCTCTTCACATTTTTCTGTCCAGCACAGATCAAGAGTGTTTTAAGATCAACTCTTCCTTGGACCATGAAGTAAGGAAGATATCCAATGTGGAAGCACATCCTCATCAGAGACATTTGTGATACCGTCTTCTGAAAATGTACATTTTAAGTCCTCTTTCATGCTCCATATTCTTTTGAAAAGGATAAACAGAAAGGCAACTAAAATATCATCCTCACACAGAACATTATCAGCTAAAGGTCAGTTTAGGTAACACAGAATTTTTCCACATTTTAAAAATAATAATTCCATATGTGTTACTTTTTATGCTTGCTAAAAGGCAAAAAAGCAACTAAAAAGCCAATCAATGAGTCCCTCAATTTTTTTATTTTGACATAACCAATTAAATACTTAGTTATATAAAAAAGAAAGCAAATATGCATTAAGCTTTCATTTTCATCATTTAATCCAAATGAACAAAATCAAACTAAAGCAACCCCTGGCTGCTGCCATAGGACTTTTGATAACAGGTTACACTTAAATCACAGGCTTGAAGGAGCCCAGCTGACACAGCCTAGGTATTCCTACAGTCACCTGTGAGTTTTTGGAGAAACCCTCCAGTTGCTGCCTGTACAATGGCAACAATAAATGTTATTCAGACTTGGAAAACGTTATGGGCAGCAGGAATAGTTGAACACGGGAATAGGCTGGCAATCCTATGGCATTTCTCTCAACAAAGAATCATAACAAGAATGCAGAACAGTATCTGTTATGAATGACATGTGGCTCACCCGGGTCAGAAGAAATTACCTGGATGGCCAACATATGGCTGTTTTTTCAGCTTATTTTCAATGATTTCTTTTGTTTGAAAAGATTGGGGGTGGCTTTAGCAAATTTCAGGTGCTGGATGTGACTATGTCTGCAATGTCACCTGCAACACCAACCACATAGAAAGGTCAGGAAACAGGACTGGATTTCCTGTAGCATGAGAATCCAGTCTCCTGAGATCACATGCTTTCTGTCATATGATCTTTCTTTCATAAGCCTGTTGAAAATCATCACTAAACCACACAGTATTCTTCTTCTCCCCTTCCACTACCCTTTTAGATGCTAACAATACAGAGGTGGCTCAGGGAAGCTTTCTAGTGCTTCAGTGCAGAATGCAAGAGGAAGGAGCAACCTACCAGCAGCAGTACTGAAAGGACAGTTTTCTAAGTCTCCAGAGAAGAAGGATGTGTGGCAGTCTGGCCCCAAATGTGACTGGAAATGAAATAATTTATCTCAAATGGATTATTTGGATTGTAGGTGAATTTATGCCCATAGGTCAGTTTTACAGGTGTTCTTACTTTGAGAGCAGTGCATCAAAACCACAGCTGCTCTTACAGGTTTTGCTCACAGGCAGGAGTAGTTTAATGGATGGGAAATGCTGCCAAAGCATATATGCCCATATTTATTTATTTATTTATTTATTTATTTATTTATTTATTTATTTATTTATTTATTTATTTGTATATATATATTTTATATATATATATATATATATATATGTATGTATGTATATTTGGTTTTTTATTCATTTATTGCTGACACCCACTGAAGTACAATGCCATAGAACAATCCTGTGAGGGAAGCTAGAGGAGGGAAGGGTTCACTAGGCTACAATTGTGGTTTAAAACTATAACCTGGGAAGGTGTGTTACTTCATCATTTTAGCCCAGCTGAGTTCTAGAGAAATTTCTCTGCAAGTCTATAAATGAACAAGGAGAATTAACACTTCTGGAGCAATCTAGGACAGACTGGAAATGAAATAGAAAGTAATATTCCTGTTACAGAATTCTCACATTAACCTAGGTGAGGTTAGCATTCCCCACTGAATTCTGCAGAACTTTTCCATAAGAAGACAATATAAAATGAGTTAATGGGTACATAGAGTTGGCCATATTAAAACAAGAGTAAAAATGGCCAGGTATCCAAACCAAATTCTCTGCTGATATAAATAATCCCAAATCAACTGAACTTGATTAGTAGTAAGTTAGGAACCCACTCAAAATTCTCTCTCATTGGCTCAGAAAAAATTATCAATATTTATTTTTCTCTCTGTAGACTGAGTTCATGTAAGTAGAAATTTTAAGGGCAACACAGAGAGTTGAAGCTGACATACTGTCTATTTAATAGACAGGATATGAGCACATAAGGATTTTTAAATTAATTTTTTTAATCACAAAAGATGAGATTCAGTGGGTTAAGTCTAGCTACAAGGTCCTAAAACATAGCAAAAATTTCACAACCTCCTTGTGTCATGCTGTTGTGACATCTCTAAATTAAGTGGCACTTGGAAAAGATGCTCCTTTGACATCATAAGAATATTTGATTCTTGAAAATATTCCTGAGCCTATAGGAGAAATAAAATTAAAAAGCAGCAGCAACAATACCCTGGTGAATTCACTGGGACAACTGAGAAACTAAGCAATGAATATAAATTCAAAACTAAAAGACCAAAAGGGGAACAGGTCCTGTACCCAAACTCATGGGACTAATCCATCCTAACAGTCCAGGAGTTGCCAAGGGAAGGAAAAAATGAAGATGAGGGTAGAGAATCATTTTTAAAGCATGAATACCAGAATGTTAGATGAAAGAAAATTTAAAGGCAGTGGGGGTAAAGTATTGGATCACAAAGGGGAAAAAAAAATGGATTGGGGAAGAAAGGCACAGAAAAAACCATCTGCAAGCAGCTCTAGTGATGGGGAGAAAAGAAGCAGGAGACACACACCCAGGTGCACCATTGCCAAGCAGCCCAAAACAAAACCCAGTATCGTTCGCGTGGGGATTTTTACTCGCGCTCGCTCTTTAGATCAAAAGGAGAGCAGCAAGGCAATCTGCTCTTTGCAAAGAGCACTTTCAGCCAAGACAAGGCGAGTGCATACACTGAAACATCTGTTCCAAGAAGCCACTTGAAAAATAATCTTATAATAGCATGGGGAAAACATCTGTGCAGCATGCACCAGACCACCAGTAGTGCGGCAGCAGAGGAGGAGAAGGGGGAAGGAAGACAGGAGGGAGTGAGGGAGACAAAGTAGAACAGGATTAGGTCAGGGGCAAGTACCCCAGTGAGGGGCATGACCCACATGTGAAGAAACTGCTCGTTTGGTGTCTTTTCTCTTCTAATCCTCAGCAAGAGGCAGACAGATTTCTCACCCACTGAGCTGTGTTTATTGGCAGATATTACTCAACATGTGCAGCTTTGTAAAATCCCAAACTACAATCAAAGTGTTTGAGAGGCTGCACGGAAAGCTCCCTGTCCTTGGCCTCTCGTGTAACCCCCACCCCTTCTTCCTCAACTTGCTTTATCTCTGCTGATAGTAAAATTAATGTGCTTGATAAACAGCCACTGCTAGCTCAGGTGAGGAGAACTAGGAAGCCAAACCACTTTTACACTGTTGGTGTATTTGACTTATTGTGACCTCAGTAAAAGAGAGGTCCACTTGTTTTGTTTTCACCTTCAGTCTCAAAGCAAACAAATTCAGCAGAAAAACACTGTAGCCATCACACAAACATGCACGCACATGTGCAGTGTGCATTGTGTTCTTGGCTTCTCCCTTCACTCTGTTTTATTTCAAGAGAACAGAACCCTTCGAGCTGCCCCACACAAACTCCTGTAGCATGGCAACAGTCAGGATATTTCCCCTGAGTACTGACACCTTTTGTGGGAGATTTATAAGGAAAAGGGTGCCAAATTGACTGATCCAATGTTTAACTCTAGGTTCTCTAAACAAGGAGAGCCTTCCCAAACATGTATCTTGTCAATGAGGAAAAGAAAGAATCAACAAGTGTTAAGCATGAAACCTCCATACAAACATTTAGGTGATTGACCAGGTACATAAAATTGAACTGGGAGCTGCTGGAGGTTGAAGTACTCCTTGTGTACATGTAGGCAGCTGCAGCCTTCACCTTCAGCACAGACAGGAGAAAAAGGCCAGTCTCCCTATCCCCCACATAATCAGACTGCACTGTGGGAAAGTGATAGGGCAATGAGGAAGTTTGAGTTATTTTAGAAGCTGGTTGTTAAGCCGAATTAACCAGGTGCAAACTATTAACTAGGTGACTTTTGCCCACATCAGAAGTGGGCAGAAGAAGACATAACAAAGGATCAGATGGACGTGTCCACTGATATTGGGTAATTAGATTGCTACACTGGAACATATCCATGGTCAAAATTGTACACCGTCACAGCTGGCAAAGTGTACCATGCAAAGATCTTCTTTATATCAGTCTTAGTGCTGCTCTAGATGCTCATCACCTCTATACCATGGCTACAAAAGGCAATAAGGAAAGACACTAAAAAAATAGAAAAGATGTGCTGGGAAATTAGGAAGAGGAGCTGGTAGCATGATGGAAAGGAAGGCACAGCCTTCCTGCAGATTACAGACCAATAAAGGTCTTAGGAAGTAGCAAAGTGTGAGAAACCAGGAAACACTGAGGATCAACTTTTTTTCTGTTTCATTCACAGAGAATCAACCTTCCTTTCATGGCCCACTGTAATGTTACTGGTGCAGGTCTTTCTTATTTCTAGCAATGCTCTGAGAGCTTTGTTTCAGTTGGAAGACAATATATTTATTTATTCTTTTCAAATCTCAGAAGTGTAAAATGGAAGAAAATTGTTTTCTTGTCAACACTCATATTGGCTCTCAAAATGGTTTTATCAGTTTAGCTTCTGCATGCCAATGCAAACTAATGCATGTATCATAGGCTTACACAATAATAAGAGGAATAACCCCAAAGAAAGCTGCTCTGGTTTGCTTATACTGACATAAAAATATGTTAGGTCAAGATAATTCTATCTGGAGTGTATGAATTGCTACAGAAACCAGCTAATTAAAATCAGGATGATTTTAATCAACCAACGTTGATTAAAAACAGTTTCACTTCAGTCTTTTATTTGTGGACCTCAAATCCTGTGAACTGAGGTCATTTCCAGATCAGAGATGTGGGAGGGGGAGTCAGAGGAAATGAAACTGAATATATGGGCAGGAGCACACAATAAGGGCGTTGTAGGTAAAGATGAGCAGCTTGAATTTGACATGGCAAGCGACAGGAAATCAATGGAGTGCTAATTTGTGGGAGGAAATGAGTGTGACTTTAGCAGAAACATTTAGGACAGATGTGAGGGAGACAGCAGAGGAACCATGGGGCCAGACAGGAGAAGATTGCAGTAACCAAAGCAAAAAACATCTGAGACACTGACAGCAACCTATTTTGGGAATTTCCTCTTTTCTCACTCAGAGACAAAAGTTAGGTGAACTTTTAGGTGTTATATGATCTCTAGGCCCCTAACAGCTCCAGAACCAATTTTTTCTTACAATGTATTGTAATCGTGCCATGAGTTCCAAACAGAGAACATCATGCAAGGCTGAATCTCCCCTGTTCCCTAATCTCATTCATCTGCATGGTTATCGACTGGAATATCATCCAAGACATCAATATTTTGAACACCCTACCCTCATTTAATTAGTAGAAGTATCAGAAGTCCCATTCTTCAATCCCTTGGCTGGGAAGAACTTGCTCAGGGCCAGCCTCATATTTCACCAGCATTAGCGTTATGAGTGTTTTTCTCTCACTCTGAAAAAACCTTCCATTAACCTAATGACCAATATTCCATGAAGTCTGCATTTGGCAATCTCCCTGAACAATATCTCTAATGCAGACTGAGCTCTGGCATGATCACCTGCAGGAGGAAACAACATTTCTCCACGTTCTTTGTATGCTAAAAGAACTCTTAGAAAAATGGGGATCCAGAACAAGATCCTTCAAATCTTGATAGAGGTGTCTTATTTTCGGAATAGTCATGGGTGAGATGCCTCATTCACTGAAAGTCTGCAGAATATTCTTTAAGTTGGCATCTCTTACGTAAAAGGTGAACCTGCTCCCTTTCTGAGGGCAGCATCTTCTTTCATAGCCCCCTCAGACTGATGTGCCACAACACCACCTTGTAAGGGCGTAACCAGTTACTTGTGTGACAGATTTAACACAAAACAGAGCAAAGAAACATGGAAAGGTAAAGCCACCGGTGGCACATGGCTTTGTTCCACAGGCAGCAGCAAGTCTCCCCAATTGCATGGCAAATTTTGTTTGTTCAGGGCTGCCTTCCTCACAATTCATCAATACTTTGTCCCCACAAGCAGGGCAAGTGATTTGCCTGCTGGCATATATTTAGAATTGTCTCACCTAAACATGTAAAGTATTGTAATGTTCAAAAAACAATATCTGCTTTGCATAACTTAAGAACTCCTTTACTGCTTTTTTTTCTCCAACCAGGCAAAATATGGCTTTTATCCCTACAGATGTGGAGCATATCAACTAAATTAATGTATTATTGGGGTTTTCTGTCTCTTGAGATTGAGTCAGAGGACAGAAGTTGAGCAGAATGTTTTTACCATTAGCTTTCTGTAACATACATAAAATTGCCACTGAAAAACTAAAACTTGGTTGATTAACAAAAAGAAAAAATTATGTTTTAACTCCAGTAATCTATCAAACTTTCATTCCGTCCGTACCTTTTATTTTTTGATATTAAGGCAGAGGAGATTGAAAAATATGCTGAAGCATGCAGTAACATACTAAAGAAAATTTTGAATCAATTCACTCAGCCAATAATCACTGAATTTTTTGAACCTTTTCAGCCTACTGAAGTTTTATTAATGGATTAAAGAGGTGTAAATTTTCACAGACATACAACATTTGACTGTAAAAAACAGACTGAGTATAAAAGAGAATACAACTTTTCACTCCTCCACTATGATCACAAAAGCCTAGGCCACCTTATGATTATTTTTGGAACCACTTTAAATAATCTCCTAAGTATCAGGAGAGACTATAGACTCATCCAGAGGAGCTGAAGATGGTAGATTCAGGGCACTGTAGTTCATTAGGTGGCACTTATCTTTAAGTTTACTTAAAGTCCAGGTTCATTTGGGCTGAGGAAGATGGATAACAGGTTGCAAGGCTGTATTGACAACCCAGACCCCTGACAGATACCATTTAGTCTGCCTGATTGTGGAAAAGATTAGGTTAATAAAATCTGTAGGCATACATAAGAGTAGACACTGAACCCAGGGGACCGATGATGAGTTTCTTTCTTCTGAGACTCTCAAATGAAAAAAGCAACTTTTATCAGTTGTGAGGGGCTGAGAAGTCAGATTTAATTATGTGGTTGTGAATACCACAAGACTTGTTTCTCACTTAAGGAGTGTGTTCAAGAAGAAGTCATAAACAGGAGGCTAAATGGTAGTTAGGGAGGTGCCAGTGCTAGTGAACACATGCAGTGTGTAGGGACAGCAGCCTAAATATCTCTTTGGTTATGGTGAAAACAGCGAAGAGAGAAATAAAATTAGTTTCTATCAGAAGAGTTTTTCTGATCCTGTAAAAGGAGTATATGTTGCTAGAAGAATAATTTCCAGTGGGCAAATCTGTGTAGAGATCTTTCTCTGAAGGGTCTCTGTGTTGTCTGTTTGGGGTGACCAAAATGGTCTATACAGTTGGATCAGCCGTTCTCCGAAGATACAATTTTTACTCCAGTAGGTGAATACCAAAGGCTTCCTGCTGTTCCTGATGATTTTGTGTCATCACAGGAACTCAACACTGAGTTATTCTTACAAACACACATCTGAACCTCTTCAGGACCAATACAGCTACAGCTGCACAAGCAAATAAAACATCCCAGAGTCCCTTCTCTGTCCTTTAGAAGGAATGGCATGCTCTTGAGAGCAAACCTGTGCCCTCATAGACATGAGCTACCCCAGACCAGGTGGTTTTATCCATATTGTTTTCAACAAACAGCCCCTGGCCCTTACTATAACCTCAGCCACAACTGAGTGCTATTTTGGAGGATATAGGCTGTCATGCAAAGTGTCCAAAGGTGTGTGCTATCAGCCAGACATTGGATTGTAAGAGAATATAGCCAAATTCTACATCATGGCCCTTTACAGTATCCCTCTACAGATGGAGCCTGTGGGACTACTAAGTCATGAAAGTTGAAAAGCAAGGAAGAAACAAGAGACATTTATTTGAAGACATTGGATTAAATTATCTTCCTTGAACTCCCTATGCACTGTATTGCACCAAAGGAAAACTACTCAGACATTAATGAGAAAAAAAGACCTTCCAAACACAGAGTCCTTGCCCTCAGTGTTGCCCTGCTGGTGTCTGAAGAAACCCTCAGAGGTTCCCAATTAAGTTCAAGAGATGACACTGAAGATCTTTTCTTTTATCTGAGCAAGTGAACGACATGGAGTTAGCGGAATCTCCAGAATAAAGAATTATTAAAGAAGATAATTGCTTTCTGAAAGCAATTATCTTCTTGACAATAAGGATTCTTCCTGACACATGCCCTCAACACATGTGATGGGAAGTGCAAGAAGACCTTGTCACAAAAGAGCCATGTGGGATAAGGGACTTAATTGTTCTGAGGCAGAGAACTAAAAGGCTATTGGAAGCCACATGGCTTAACTCAAACTGAAAATCTCCTCTTTTCCCTGTTTGCCAAGAGGAAAGTTCTTGGCAACAAAAAAAGTCTAGGAAAACAAAGAAAATTGCTAAGTAACCAATGAACAAACTAACAAGCAAAATGACAGAAAAATGATCACAAGGCCAAAAGCATTGCAGCCTGTGATGAGAGCAGAGCTACATATGAAGCCAAAGGCAGTTGAAGCAAACCAAGAAAGAAGAAGCTCACACCACTCTTCACAATCTCAGCACAGAGCACAAATAGCAATAGGGCATGGATACGCTGTTTAGGCAATCCAAAGGCAGATTGCAACCTGGTTTGAGAGCAGAAGGCACTTTATCACCCCCCAGTAGATACACACATGGACCAATGCTGAATGGAGCAAGATGGTGTTTTAATATAATATAAAAAGACTGAGTTCTCCCTGTCAGTGCAAAACAGAATGCAACCTTAAATATGGCCTCACAGTGGCTCCACCATAATTGCTTGTTCCCTGCTGTGTTCCCCATACAGCAGACCTAGTACTGACATCTGGTACTAATTTAGGGTTCATCTGTTCTACAAAAACAAATATATTGTGGGGCCTCCTTGCAGCAGGCTTGCCCCTCAACTTGGTTAAACCACGTCCCATCTTGTAAAGTAGATGTGACATAACTGTTTGCATTTTGGCCCTGAACCCCACTACAGATGTTGCAATGTTCAAGAGCCTGAAGTGGCTTAAACTGCAATGCTTGGGATCTTCTAGGAAGCAGCAGCAATTCCAGCTCCTTTAAGAGAATGGCATTAACCCTTTCCCTCCACTCCATAAGAATACTTCCATGTTGTTAAATATACTGATCTGCACAAATCTGACACAAGGCAGTTTAATTTTGACCATGTTTTAAGATGCTCAGGTCAGAAAATATTGTGGGAAGTTTCTTTGACCCTGCACATAAACACATTTGCTATTTATGTGTGAAAGGCTGTGCACTGCACTCTCAGGGAGACAAACAAATTCATTTGGACTTAAACACGACAGAAATTAGTTTTGAGGCTAAATGAAGGGCTGTGTGAGATACACGAAACTTCACGGAAAGTACCCGAGGGGGCCCCACCTGCCTTAGCAAAGGATTTATCCCAAATGCCTTTCTGAGCACCTGAATGTTAATTAACATTTCATTCTTGAACATTCCAGTGTGTACATCCCCACTTACTGCTCCAGGGACTGCATGCTGACAAGGCTGCTCCAGTTCCAGTTATTGCAGAAACTTCTACGCTCTGCATGCTGCTCATTCTCATGTGGCATTCTCTTTCACTTTTTTTCGCTCCAGCTACTGTTTCTCTTGCCAACAAAGATTAGCATAACCTTCAAGAAAATCTGGCAGAAGGTCATGGTCATTTCAGGGAGAAGTAAACAGAGTGAGAAAAGCATAGAATGGAATTACTAGAAGAGTGTAAGAACTCTTTGCCCACTATGTAGAGGCCATGCTGTCAAGGAAAAATATATTGGTATTTAAATCAGCTAAAACTTACGTAAATTCTGCTAGATAGCTGAGAAGTTGCATGGGTCTGGAATTCAGCACTGCATTAGACCTTAAAAATATTCAAAACCTACAGTCTGTTACTCAATACAGATTGTTTTTCTATTACTCGGGGTGTAAGCAGCAGAAGAAATAATTTGCAAATATTTGGAATGTTTCTATTTGTCATTTTTAAATCAATACATATATCTTGCTATTCTCCATAGGGTTTTTCTCTCCCTCTTATGTAACTGGTAAAGCAGATTTTTATTTTTCCTCTAAGAAAAAGAGAAGTTGATCATATCAGTCCAGGATTTTTTCCAAAAAACCTGGAGGCAGTGAGGTTTCCATACACCAGGGCCAAAATACAGATGTTTGGCCTAAAATTGGTTTTATTATTTTTATTTTGGATTTTGGAAAAACAAGCACACAAGTCTCCGCAAAAGAACACAAGTCCCCACAAAATAACACAAGTACATGTGTTCTCTCTATTACTCTGGAAGAAAATGTAGCAACCAAAAGGAACAAAATGAGCAGGCCTGCTTTCTCTAAGCAGTTCTTTCAGACATGGAAAAACCAAGCAGGCAGAAAACAAGTGTAATGAAGGGACTCTGACCCCACAAGAATGCCTATTTTTTCCAAATGAACCAAACAGTCTAATAAAGGATATTACCTTCCCCATAAATCTTGCTTCTCAGAAAATAAAGGCATAATGATTTCAAAATGCTCCCACAACAAGGAGTAGAACCAAGCCATGGAGCAGCCAGGGCGACAAACAGGCAGAGGCCAAAGGCAGAGTTCAAGCAGTAGCTCATGGTGAGAGGAAAGGGCTGGATATATGGCCCAGTAAAAACCTCCTGTTTGGAAGTTTCATGAACAATTACAGGAATGCATTGCTGGTTTTCACACTCACTGCCTGAGGTGTGTGCTCTTCCTCTGGTGTTTGAACTTGGCTGACAGTTCTTGACACATGATGGGATTGACTTGAACAATGAATAAAAGCTAGCTGAAACAGACACGGTGAAATATAAATAGAGGAGTTAGCAGCAGAGTTTCCATCAAAATTTGCAGAACAGTGTTTATAAGTTTTGCTGTATACATGTGGTTTTGCTATAGCAACAAAGATGAATAGTCATCATTTTCTGTGACCAACACCAGATCTAGTATTATCTGTATCCTTCCTTGTGAATAGAAATGATTTCACCTCTACATGAGGTTCACTCTGGTAGCCAAAATGGGGAAGGAATTTGTGATATTGAAGTTCACATACTGTGCACATGTGGGATTCCCCAGTGGATCAGCTCAGTCGGTATCACAGCAGATCCTCCAGTTTCCCAATGACAAGTAACTGACTCAAGTGAGAAACTACAAATATTAGTCTGTTTTCACTCTACATTTTGAGAGTCTCTAGAGTCTATTGCTCCCAGCTGGAAGTATCAAATAACTACCTGATAGTGTGTGAGGCATCAGAAAATAACAGCCTGTAAGAACTAATCTATTAGTTTAGCAGAGGGAAATTCAGAGAGCTGATGTTCAGCTCAAACTAGAGCACACAAAAGTGCCCCAGAAATATCTTGGGCATGTGCCTAAGATGTATTCCACAACAGGATGATTTCTGCCATCCAACAGGAAGCACTAAAGGCAATTAAAGAGCTTTGAAGACATGATTATTTATTTATTCCAGGTGATTTTTCAGCCATTAAAAACATTAATCAACCAGGCAGCTGAGAAAAGGATAAAAAAGCTACCCCAGCTGATACTTTAAAAACCTTACACTTCTTTTTCTCAAGCAAAATTAAAAAGCAGGCAGAAGACAATGGAGTTCAATAGTAGGGGTGGTACATGAAGTAAGAGAAGATTTTGGTTCAATAAAACAGCAGGGTAACCTCTATAGAAATAAAAGATTGCATGGTATTATGGCTTTAATTTCAGCAAAATAGGTACCAGGGCTCTGGTTGACAGATGAAGTAGTCAGGAAGACTTAATCTACTCAAACTACATGAAAGGAGAGAATCATGATGACAGAACAAGACACGCATATCCAAGCACACAGGCCAAATAAAAACATCATTTTTTATGACAAAACAAAAAGCAAGTAAGTGTGCTGAGAGGTAATATGAGCACTATCGTGTGGAGCCTGGAGAGTCAATAAGGGTAGTTGGAAATGGTCATGTAGGAGAAAAGAAATTATGTGATTAATAATAGAGAAACCTGATGGGGTAAGTCCAATGGATGCTGGAGGATTGTATTTCATGTCTAATGTGTTCCATAAAAGCTACAGTGGAAAATCAGATAAGCTGGTGGTGATATTTTGCATCCAATGTCCTGCTATATGATTAGAAAGTCAGAGATGACTGAGTGGGCTCCACAGTGTTTGTGGTTAAAGTACTAATTGGCTAAACAAACAAAATCAAACTGGAAGGTCTCTTCAACAGCTTACCACATTTCACAAAAGTAGAGGAGCTTCCCCTCAAAAAATCTGGTTGTTAAGAGCAGAAAAGAAAATTCTGTTACCTAAAGTGACTTTCATCCTGCAGATCATTTTCTCAGTCTACACAGCCAGTGCAGACTTCAGAAATTTCTAGAAGTAATGGATTTTTTTTCTTAACACAGAAATCCTGCATGGGATATCAAGTAACTCAGTAATGTCCATTATCAATTACTCACCATAATGGACCTCATTATGATAAATAAGGAACAGTTAATGGCTTTTACAAAAATTGAAAAATTGAAAAATTGCCCAATGAAATGAGGTTTGATTTATTTAATGCAAACAGGATATGTCACCAACCTTAAATATCTCTTGTTGGATCTTTTAAAATCTGCAGGTTTTTGAAACTGAGAGGAACAGTTGAGTTTAGAGTTGGGAAAATCCATTTAAATGAAGAAATGTTAAAACAACTGGGAATTTTTCAGGAGCATCTTGCTGGATGCCCAAGAAGCCAAGATCCCTCATATTCAAAAAATATATTTGAGTGAAGAAGGTCCTCTTGGTGAAAACAAGCACATAAATTTTGTATTTAGGCCTATATACATACCCAAGCATAAAATACACGTGTGTGCACGTATACTTGGAGAGGGAATGAAAAATAACAAAGAAAATACTATAAAATACAAATAGAAGTAAGTGGGTAATGAGGTTAGTAACTCAACTGAATGAATTTTACTATATCAACAAATTTTTAATGATAAGGCAATTAGAATTATTCCAGAAGCAATAAACTCAGTGAATTAATTATAAGTTAATAGCTAGGTTCAGACAGTGGGATGGTGAAGGGGGATCAAGGAAAAGCAGGAATGTATTTCAGTGGAATTTGGAAGGAAACAAGCTCTGAATCTACTTCTGAATGTATTACTGATAGATCAAATAATTAGCCATGCATAACAAAGGAGGATGTGAGGTAGTCTCTGTGACAACTAAACATTTATAAACTCAGATATCTTAGGTTCAAGAGTGTTACATCAACCAGCTGAGGAAACCTCTAAACCATTAGTATAGTTTTCTGGCAAACATTAAAGGACAACTAAATACAAAAATTAAAGAAGACTGGAAAACTGACAGCATTGTCATTGAAAGAATCTTGTTGTTAATCTTCATTATTCTGAACAAAAAAAAGAAATTCACTAAAGCAAAATACTGACAATTTTAAAGGTTATCTCAGATGCAAAATATGAACTGCAGACATCTGAATAGTGAAGCTATTAAAAGTATTGATAATAAAATTATTAAAAGTATTAACAACCTGGCCTTAGAAGATAAAATCAAATGAAAATGAAAAATAAAATCACCAGAAAGAATCTCATTGATTGTTATAAAGATAAACAAAATAGACATATAACCCTTACAAAGGTGCTGATGAAAATAGCTTCATTAAAATCAATATCTGAAATTCACATCTTAGTATTATATAGCAAAGACAGTTAGTTTGAATTTGAAACAATAAACTGAGACTCAGAATGAAGTACCAACTCCAATAATTACATAATAAAAGCATAGATATTTTTCATTAGCTAATCCAATAAGATGTTCTGTTTCTTTCCACTCTTGCCTCTTAGAAAATGTAAGGGTAACTTTCAATAATCTAAGCAACATCCACCTGGAAAAGCAGTTAAAAGCTGGCAATAAAACAGATCAACCAACAGGGCTTGTGGGCAGACAGAGTACCATGCATGAATCTAAATCAAGGTTCTGTTGGGGCATTTAAAGCAAATACCCCATTTATCCTTGCTTACCAGGCATCAGTTCAGATTGTGAAGCCAACCCACCAGTACAGAACAACTGCTGATGAGGTGGCGGCATTATTGTGAAGTCTTCCAGGTTGTACCAAAGAAACATGCAAAAACACAATGCCCTGGTACTGCTGATATCTAAAAGCCTGTATCAATTATCATACAATATAAAATGACAAAATTTGTCCATGCCTTTATGTGGCTATTGTACCACTAGCTCTCATGACTGTGCAACTGGACTCCTGCCTATCCAACTTTTCTGCTGGCTCAACATCCCATCTTTTCCATCCGACCTTGATATTTTTGTCCCTGTACTCAGGCTCTTTTAATTATCCTCTCTTTTCTCCTATCACATTTTAAAATGCTGTTTTCCCTAGTGCCAAGGGGAAGTTCCTCAGATGAACCTCCAAGATGTCCTCTAAGCCTCCAAAGACGCAACACCTGTCAGCCTGCACTGGGAGAAGTTCAAACATTCCTCCCACAGCAGGATTCCCCAGCAGAGTCATCATGGCTGGTTGTACAACAGCTACTGGGTCTGAGAGAATTGTGATTCCTTGAGAGCAGGAAGGGCTGGAGAAATCGTGTGAACAGTAGCCTGTATGACACTTTTGGTCTTCTTCCAAAATCCTGCTCCCTTGGCCACTATGTGTTGGCCAGCTGCAGGAGACACCAGAGAAGAAACATCAACTGAATCCTGATATGGATCAAATCATAGAACTTTAAGGGGCTGGAATAGACCTTAAAATCCCCTAGACCCAAACCCTGCTGCCATGGGCAAGGATATCTCCTGCTAGACCGCGGCTGTCAAGGCCTCACCCAGTCCGGCCTGGAACACTGCCAGGGTTAGGGGCAGCCATAACCTGGCCCTGGGCAACCCATTCCAGGGCCTAGCCATCCTCATTGTAAAGAATTTCTTCCAAATCTCTAACTTGAATTTCCCCTCTTTCAGTTTGTACCCATTACTCCTTGTCCTGTCACTACAGTTCCTAGCAAAGAGTCCCTCTCTGACTTCCCAGTAATCCCACTCAAGACACCGGAATGCTGCTGTGATGCCTCCAGGCAACCCTCTCATCTCCAATCTGAACAGACCCAATTTTCTTAGCTTGTCTTAGAGGAAAACTGCTCCAGTCCCCTTATAAACTCGATGATCCTCCTCTGGAATTGCTCCAAGAGTTCCATGTCCTTTTTTGGTTGGGAAGACCTGAACAGTGCCCAGTACTCCAGGTGGGGTCTCACTCTATCCTCAGTACTCAGAAATATCCCTTCTGCTTCCAAATTGGACCAGGGAAGTGAGGCATGTCAGCAGGATTTACACAGTGGGGCATCTTCTGGGGCCTTTCCAGTCCTCTCAACAATCGTGGTGTGTAAGAACTGACACACTGGCATTTTGGGGGTTTTAGTCCTCAGTGGACCAAGCTATCTTACTAAGGAATATCTGAGTGGTGGGTATATTTGCTACACTTTTCTATTTCCTATTCATTCCCAGTCCCCCACATCTCTCTCCTTCTTCATAATCTGGCAATTTATGGGTCATATTTGCCCTCTCAGGGAATAAAAATTTGTTGTTTGAACACTTTTGCTGACACTTTTCTGTTCAGCTGCAGGTGTTCCTCCCACTCAGATTTTTGGCTGTCGCTTACAGCTACATGCCTGGTCCATGGGCTGTTGAATAGTGGTCCCTTTCTGACTTTGCAGGGGAATAGGCATGCAGAGAGCTTGGCTCCTGAATGCTCTCTGAGTGGGAGGATGGAGCTGGTTGCTGGGACTGAGGAGGTCCAGCTGTGAGGACCTTTAAGGCAGGGTATGCAAGCCATGGGGTGTTAATGGCCCATCATTAGACTGCAAGGGTGTAGCTGCTCTAGGAATAGGTGCTTCAGCCAAAAGCATAAACACAGGATGGATTAATCATTTCATTAAAGTAGCAAAAAACCCCAAAAAGGGAACAGAAGGAGAGAAGCTCTTGTTCCAGTAGGGGTAAAAGGCTTCCTGTTTGAAGGTACCTTTCTGACCCACATGGAAAAATCAGATGGGTCAGCACAAGTGTCTTAGACAAAGTCATGCGAAACCAATACTGGCTTTATCCAGCTTCTCTTCCCTCACACCCCTTCATCCCTTGCCATCTGCCAGTGAAATGAAGAGCAAACAATGCAATGCCCCTCCCCTCCTCTCTTGTTTTCTCGCTTCTTGCTTTCTGACATTTTAAATCCATCTTGTCTAAGAGCCAAAACATCTAGCATTTATCCTATCATTCATTAACAACTTTGCCACATCAGTGGAGCAAAGAAAAAAGTGTTAAGCATTCAAAAACACAGCTAAAAGTACCATTGTAGTATACTCATACAGCTCTACTTGAAAAAGAACAAATATCTTCAATTTTGGCACAGTTTTGAAGTATTTGACTTTTCAACTATAACACCCTTGCAACATTTTTAATGTAATTTCCTGAAATTTATCTTGTAAACTAGAAGTGTGACCTGAAGTAGTCTATTGGTCCTTGTCTGAATCACTTTTAGAATCACAACACAGTCATTTACAACCTGAGCTAATGCAATAAACAGCAGGAGAAGAAACTGAGAAAGTGAGAGTTGGAAATGACCTTTAAAAATCATCTAGTTCATTCCCTCTAGGGACATCTTTCACTATCAATTTGCTCAAAGCCTCATTCAACCTGACCTTCAACACTTCCAATGATGGGCCACCCACAACTCCTCTGGGCAACCTGTTCCAGAGTCTCATTACTGTAATTGTAAAAAATTCCTTATGTTCAAGTTAAATCTTTCACTTTATAACCACTGCCCCTTGTACTGCTTCTAAGACCTTGGTAAAAAGTCTGATTTGCAAAAGCAAATTGCTTAAAGCTACATTCACTAGGGAGGTTCAGCCTTAGGCTCCACTGTTTCTTTCTCCACTCAACCTTCTCCATGACATTTTGGGAACAAGAGCAAGATTATGGTGAGTACTATGGGCAGTGGATATAATTACAGTAGGTGAGGGAGGAAAATGCAGATACCTAAACTAGCTAGCTAAGGCAGGATCAGGAGCAGTGCAGGTCAGCACTATGTAAGGCAAGAACAACTGTACTTACCTGTGCAATGCAGACACAGCCAGTCATTGCAAGCCAGCATGGAAAACAGTAACATTTTGCATGGTGTGGGTGTTCTTCAGGCAGTATCCTGAAAACAATGAAAACAGGTATTTCCTCAATGAGACTGAAGATGTTTCTAACAGTATAAATTGCTCATCCACTCTCTGAGCAAACTAAGCATGCCTTAGACACAGGGAATATTCATAAAATGTGTGTGAAAGTTTGTTAACAAAACTCTACTGAGGATGTATAAACTAAGACTATTCAAATAATTATAAGTTATCCAAAACTGAACAAATTTTCAAGGGCAAGTAAATGATCTATCCCTAAAACTCAAACCATCCTTCTCTCACATAGTAATTCCCTGCTCCAAAGTCTGTACTCATGATCATCATTGTCATGGCAACAAGTGTAAGATGATGTGTAAAACTTATCATCCATGAAACTGAAACTTAAAATGAACAAAACCAGCTCTGGTCAGACAAGGAGATTTCAACTCCACCAGTTTAATTCTAGCAAAGTTAATAGCTATTTTTAAAAAATCACTTTATAATGGAAAATGTTAGAATTTTCTTGCATACAATGCTGCTAACATGTCAAAAGAGCTTCAGCTATCTGTATAAATTTCTTCAGCATGAGGCTCAGTGACAATAATTTCTTCCATGCTGTACAAAACACTAATAATTTTCTTCCATTTTATCAAACCACAGTGCAGAATATTGTATTATTTGATATTTATTGCTTCTTACTGTTTGTAGCACCTAGGGTACAAATTTGGGTCAAAGAGAATCACTGGCTCCAAAAGGAC
Organism: Camarhynchus parvulus; assembly: GCF_901933205.1. Lineage (NCBI taxonomy): Eukaryota > Metazoa > Chordata > Aves > Passeriformes > Thraupidae > Camarhynchus > Camarhynchus parvulus. Next base: position 9,565,316 of record NC_044586.1, read on the forward strand.
AAGTTTTGTTTGTAGATTCTGTGAGGAAAAAGAGTAATAGAGGTGAAAGGCAAGGTGAAATCAGAATGGAAAGAAAGAAAAATAAATTTGAATTAGAATGAACTTGTATGCCTCAGAGACATCACAGCAGATGATAATATGAGAGATAAGAAAGGAAGATAACTTAGTCTGGAGTATTTACAATTTCTTTTTGAACTTATCAAACAACTTCATTGAAAAAAAAAAGTGGATTAGTTTATATAAACACATTTACATTTAGGATTGTTTTCATCCATTTGGATCTGTTCAAAGATGTATTTAAAATAGCCAAAGATCTCATAATACATTCTCAAGTCCTACAGGTAATTGCATTCTCCTGCTTCAAACCTGTGTATTTATCTGAGCCAAAGGTGTCTTCCAGTATATGATTCCTGTTCCAAAGTTTCTCTTTTTTTTTGAAAATAAACCAAAATAAATTACACAGAGGAACTTGCAGCTGAATCACCCCACTTGAACAAGTCTAAATTAACAGTAACTAAAAGGAACTCATAAAATTGTGAAAATAAGGCCATTACTCAACTGATAAAAAGGTAATTGTGTCCTCTTATTTTTCCATACATTGAAGTAATCTTCAGGATCTATGGAGTAAATCTTTGGCCATTTTTTTTTAACTGACTGAAGAGATTTCTTTGAGAGAGAAAAGATACACAGTAATTTTCCCTTGGGATACGTTAGCTTGAAAATTGATATAATTTCATTTGTAAATAGAGGAGGAAGGGATGAGTGTTGTTTTTCCACTAATTACCTTGACAGTTTTGTCTTTGTGAGCTTACAAATCAACTTAATTGTGAAGTAGCACTTTATTTTTACCAAATTAAACAATTAATAAATGAAAAGTACTCCTTTTTATGGTATCAATCAAGTCTGTCAGCTCAGCAAATTTAAATAATCAGAATTAGCATCCTAAATGATTACAAATAAGTCACATAAATAAAAAAAATTTCTAAGTCACTTCGGAAAATAAAGTCACATCACACTTATAAATATCAGCATGAGAAGTTTCACAGCCCAAGTCCACCATAGCAAAAATATCTGAGCAAAGGAGTCTTGAGTCATTAGTTCAGATTCCAGAGAGTGCATGACAATTATTTTGAAACCTGAAACAATACAATAATAGATTGTTAATCTGAAGTCAGATTTCCTACTTTCCCTTTTGTGTCTTAAAGATAGGTATTACCTTAAATCTGCATTTTATATATACGGGTATTTAGAGCTTAAGAAATTATCAATCATCACAAAAAAAATATAAAATAACAGATATACATTGCAAGGGAAAAAACCCTAAACTCTATGTCAAACCTCAAGTAGGATTTTTTGTTTAATTTTTATTTCTAGTATCAGTCACTGAATAATCAATTCAAAGACAGGAATCAGTTTACTAAATATAGAATATATCTAAACTAGAAATATTCTCCTTGAATATATTCCTTGAAGTACAGAACTGGCTATAATTTGAAGGCCTCAAACACACGTAGAAAGTAGCCAAGATCGGCTTGAACCTCATATGGTAACGATATTGTCAGGTAAATGGTATTTCAGTTCAGAATTTTCAGTTAATTGAAATTAGCATTTATTTGAAGGTTTTTAAGTCAACAAATTAATTTATAATTAATTAGCATTTATTTGAAGGATTTTAAGTCAAAAACATGATAACATCCACTGTTGTCTGGGTATTCAGATACAGATAAAAATGGGCACTTTTGACAATAAGCTTGATTAAAACTAGGCTTTAGAAATATAATATGCATGATTGAACGTTACTGTTAAGAAATTGGAAGCAAAGGAATGCACCTGTTTCCTAAGAAGTATTTTTCAAGCTGTATGATGATTCTGTAGCAACAGAGAATGGCAGAAATATTTTTCAAAGCACCTCTGTAAATATCACCAGTGTCAAGTGAAATGTACAGATAGGGGTACCGGCAGTGAAATTATTCTTACACACTGTTTCTTGTATCAGTGATATGATCAGAACTAATATCACAGCTAGACTAAAATGTATTCTCAAGGGCTCTAGGAAATAGAAGGCAGTTTAATGTCTGTTGCTTGAGAGAACAAGTGAAACTCTCTCATTTATCTGTCTCTACAATCTACTGTGTAAGTAATTTTTCAAAAGATGCTACAGAGACAGGATTGAAAAATCGGTGCAGTGCATTGGTGTGCTGGTTTTGACTGGGATAGAGTTATTTTTCTTCACAGTGGTTGGTATTTTGGATTTGTGCTGAACACTGGTGTTATAAATGATCAAATCGAGAGCCAAACTTATAAGAAAATTTAGCAATGATTTATTAGATGGTCAGCGAGACCGAATTTCGATCGGTGAAAACCACCACAGCCAAGGGCAGCGTCGAACCTGGGATCGGTGCTGGGTGAACACAGCAGCGAGTTCTTATACAGTTTATTCTGCCTGAGGCAGAGATGACCAAGTGTTCCTTTGTGTCCCTTCACGTGCAGAACCGGGGCTATACATGTGCAGAGTTAGACAAAAGTCCAATCCAGGTGTCTAGATGTTGTCAGAGAACTTCGGAGAAGGCGGTATTCACATGTAACAGGGTGATCACCATGGTAGATACAACCTTCGAGGTGAAAATCACTCTTGAGTGGTCCTGGCAACCCAGGGAAGTCAGTGATTATCACCCAGGAGGGTTCCATTCTTACATTAAAGAACCCAATGTTATCTTAAAGTTGTCCAGGAATTAGATGAATATGAACAAGACACTGTTCCCGGCTGGGGTGGTTAAAAGATGTAGTTTGGATCTTACAATATTTTATACATTAATAGCATGAATTATCTCTATCATATATTACACTGGCTTGATAGTATGGAGATGTTTTTGTTATTGCTGAGCAGGGCTTACACAGAGCCAAGGCCTTTGCTGCTTTTCATGAGGCTGGTGAGGAACTGGTGGGGGGCCACGGGAGGTTGGGAGGAGACAGAGACAGCACAGGTGACCCAAAACGACCAAAGGAATATCCCAGACCACATGGCATCATGCTCAGTGTATAAAGTGGAGGGAAGAGGGAGGAAGGAGGGATGTTTGGAGTGATGGTGTTTGTCCTCCCAAGTCACCATCACATGTGATGGAGTCCTGCTCTCCTGGAGATGGCTCAGCTCCTGCCTGCCCATGGAGGAGATGACTTAATTCTTTACTTGTGTGCACAGCTTTTGCTTTCCCTGTTAAACTGTCTATATTTCCACCCATGAGTTTTCCAACTTTCACCCTTCCAATTGTCTCCCTGATCCCACTGGTGGGGGAGTGAGCAAAGGGCTGAGTGGGGTTTGGCTGCTGGCTGGGGTTAAACCATGACAATAGGGAATGATTCCAGGTTGATTTTTATGGAAAATAAGGACAAAATGCTAATCTCCCTGACATCAGCAGTAAATGTGTATTTCATCCCAAAGAACCTTCACCTTTAGCTGAAGACTTGTCCTCTGCAGCATGACTACAATAATGAGTGGTAAAAATGTGCATCTCACTTCTGTCTGTATCAAACAGAAGACACCAAAACAGTGTAGATAAAACTGTACTTCAGGTGAAGGGATAAATTTCTCCTTGATTTCTAGTGAACTTCTCAATTAAGGTTGATTCTAATGGCTCTTTGTATTGCACTCAAGTTCTGGGCAAAGTTCTCACCCACTAAATGAAATTTCTGGGTTCTTTAAGTTTCTCTGAAGATAATAAAGCATTTTTGTTGCTGCAGAAAATTCAGCTGCATTCAAGGCTGAGAGACTCATTATATGGTAATAAAACTCATGAGATTATTATTTAAAACTCCTAATATCCAGACTCTTGGAAATCTAGGAAAGAGCAAACCAAGTGCAGGTTTGACACTTGCTCAATTATGGCTTTTAAGTCACAGATTAGATCCAAGCATTCTAAAAAGAAATTATTAAATTTCAAATCTAAAAACTACAAAATTTACCTTAAAGTGTCATTTGAAATGGTCAGCTAAAATATACTACAGTACTATGGCCCTAATGAATAGAAGGAATACATTATGGAACTAATGTATTCCACACGATTACAATATATTCTTTTTCAAATACAAAAAAAAACCCCAAGAAGCCCTAAAAACAAACCAAAAAAATCATACTTTCAGGTTTTTGAGGTAGAGGTAATTTCTGAAGAATTTGCCAAGATGTTCTGCAGGATTTTTTTGCTGGTTCTGCACTTTAGCAACAGAAGCAAAAATGATTCTTCAACAGTTTAGTGGAAAATCAATTATAAATTATGTGAGGTACCTCCAAAATTTTCCACAGGAATGGGAACATATCCATTCATTTTCTGTAAAATAAAATGGAAAAGTTTCCTGCAAATTTCTTCCAATTTTTCACCTCAATTTTAAACTAGACTCCGTGATATTCTTATTTCATTTGGGCTTAAGACATCTTTTAACGAGACAGTTTTGTTTGGTTTTCATGTCATGTTTTCCCATTTCACTGAGGTGATAATTTTACTTAAGTAATGCTCATGAAATCTATTACCTTCAATCTTCCTGAAATGGATTGTCCTGTGAATATCACAGAGAGATTTTTTGATATCTTGACAACACAGATTGTTTGAATAGTTATTAAAAAAACCAAAACAGATTTCATGTAATATTTGTTAGGCTTTTGATGTGTGATGAAGGCCAGAAAGAGGAAGGTGAGAATTTTGTATTTCAAATTGCCAGAGAAGTAGAAAAGTATGAAATAAATTTGTATGCCTTGTCTGCCTGAAGAAATAGTACTCATTCAGGTAATCCAAATATCTCTTTTATGAACATTCATAGCCCTCTTCAAATAAAGAAAAATCCAGTTCAGTTGCAATTGGAGTCCATTTAAGCAAACAACAACAAAAAATTAAGTTGCTTCCTGCTGAAAAATAAGCTTCCATTTTTCTAATTTATCCAAAAAAAAAAAAAAAAATAAAGCAACCAACCCAAACAAAGAAACAAACAAAAAAGCCTTATTATTAAAAGCCCTGGTTTTTTTTACACAGGAATGCAAAAGAATATTTTAAATACAAAACAGGAGCAAATTAGAGGGCTTCCTCCCCCTCCATTGATCAAACATAGATTTAGACTTTGTACGTCATAGACATGAAATAAGCAAGAATCCATGCAGTTTATATGCCAAATGACTTCATATTTAGAAAATCAAGCATTTGCCTTGACAGGTCATTCACTTCAAGTGTCAAGAAAAAGAAGGAATTGCCCTGGTGCTTTAAATAATTGATTCAAAAGCAATTCTCCAAACCACAGGAAAATCAGCCTGTACTCTAGGCCATGAAGACAGCATAATCTTCCAGGTGGTAGACTACTCTTACAAGTCTACTCTTACAGCTTCAAGTCTTTATGGACTGAAGAGTATCAGTTGTCACCATCAGGCCACTGCCTCCACTAGCAAAAATTAACAGAATCCTTTGGCTCAGGTTTAATTGACTTCACCTATTCCTTGTCTGGTGTAAAAACTTTGTTTTTCAATGCCATTTCAAAGCTCATTGTTTTTTGAATACTTACACTTTGGGTGACTTCAGTAATATTCTTCCAACACATGTGTCTTAATTCTTGTTTTGAAGAGAACAAAAGTCAGGGATCTGCCTTTCTTCAGAAATTAAAAAAAAAAGTAAAAATAAGAAAGCAGCAGCTTTTATTAACTCCAGACAGAATAAAAACAACCCTTTTGCCTAGACGTCTCAAAATGATGCTATGCCTTAAAGTTCCTTCTCCAGATCATCTTTCAAATTCCACCTTTTCTATACTTGTTTCTAAATCCCTGATCCAGGCCCACATTATCTCATCTAGGGATCCACTTTATCCAACTGTGGCCTGCTAAAAATTTATCTGATCTAAACTACTTGGTTTTGCTATCTATATATAGTTAGGGTGTATAAACTGATATGTTCAGAGCCAGATTTATCCCAGCCCGGAACAGAGGTCTCAGATGGCAAAGACACACACAGGGCCTGGATGTGAAGGTCTGGACTCAAGCCCAACCCAAAGGTTTTGCCTGGCTTCTGGGGCTGAGTAAACAGATTAGCATTATTCATACTAATTAGAAAGAAGGCAAAAGAGATTAACAGGGAAAAGATTAAGTTTTCATTTATCCATATCAGATTTGAAGTAGTATCTGGAAATAGGTAGAGAGAGACAGTAACTAAAGTCAGTGAAGTGAAGCACATTTTAAAATATCTGCTTGGAGTGTGACCTTCACACTATTTAAGTCTAGCACTATTTTGCAAATTCAATGTTTATTTTCATATAAAAATCATATGGAGATATTATAATAAGTGTGATCACTATCCAAAGGACAACTACTACAACACAGCTCTCTCCTCCCATTCTTTTCTATTGTCCAATGTCCTTTTTAACACTTTAGAAAACAAATTCATGTGGCTTTCAGGAAAACAATGTTTTGGTTCTCTGCGAGGCAACAATATGCATGGTTTCTCTTAATGGTTTTCTTTTTATTTAATCATTGTCACTGGCATGTCTCCTGTGTCCTACCACTGAAACTGTGTCATTAAGTTGAAAAAGGTCAACCATAAAGTAAAATTTAAATTGAGTTAAGCACCATTCAGTTATATTAATCTATAAAAAAATATAAGAGACATTCAGCACACTGAAGACTTCTCTAACCTTTCTTTCATCTTTCCTCTTTACAAAACTCTCCCAGACTGGTGTGTCCCACAGGGTCTCTGTTACAGTTTCTGTGTTTCTGTACAGTTTCCTCTAATCCATTGTGCCTCTTTCAGTGCCCCTCGTAAAGTCTTAAAACCTTGAAATGACACAATATTTCAGTAATAAGACATTTATTTTCCCTCCATCCAGGAGAAGATTGAGCCAGTGGGTCTTTGAGACAATCTATGCAAGACTGACTTCATGGAGGAACTTTTACCCATGTTGTCCTTGGGACAACACCAGGATTGGTAAGCGCAGAGTCGTCTACAAGTGTGTTAATCATCTACACAGAGCAGTAAAACTTCTGAGAAAGCAATTCATGAAGCAATGAAGATCTTCTGTGCAGATTCAGTTTATCCAGGAGCCAATCCTCTTCTACATGAGGAGCCCAGAAAGAAGTATTGGAGAGCCTTTTTTAATTCAGGCCTTTCCACCTCTTTGTTTAATACTGACCCTTGTTCTATATTGGAATATACAATATTGCATCCACAAGTGTTGATACAAACAGTTGTAAAATCATGATCTGCTGGACCTCTTTAATCCAATCAGATCAGCATGAGTTATTTCTCAGAGAAAGAATACTTTGGATCAGCCTTGGCACCTGAGGTTAATCACCCCAAAAACCTCCCCGAGGCCATGAACTTTCCCCAGTAACCTTAGTACCAGTAGAAAATGTTCCTTTACCACCTTTGTTACGTAGGAAGATAGTTCCTGGAAATCTCAGAAATATTTGCTAAGCTTTGCAGAATTAGTATGATGCTCTTCAAAAGTCCTGCTTTCAAAAAAAGGCAAAGCAATTTTTTTTTTGCTTCATTCTTCAGTATGTAAAGCTCCATGAACTGCAAGACAAAGGCTAATTCTAGAATAGCTTCATTACTAGAAGAATTTTAGTAAAATTACTTTATCAATATACTAAATTACAGTAGTATTGCTAGTTTATTATGGTATACACCAAAGTTTTTTCCCAGAAAATATGAATTTGGAATGTTGTGTAAGGTGTTAATTCATGATTGTTCATAGGCTCTGTATTGAACATACTTACCTCTGTCTGAATTTATCCCCAGAAAAGCAAATGGGAAGGCTGAAGGCTTAAAGTTCATTTACTCTGTTATGCAGAGCATCTCCCCTGAAATCAAGAGAGTTTTGTATAAGCACTGAGTTACTATTTATTTCCTAAACTCAAGAACATATTTCTATTGTTTTCAAGTGGAAGGCATAGTACAGCTGACTTTTGGCCATTCTCCATAAGGCTAACACCCTTTCACTTCTCAGCTTCTTGAAGTGAGGGAAAATCTAGCCTTCCATTTAAGTGACAGTGATGATTATTGCTAAAGTATCCAATTTATCAAACAATAACTGCAGACAGCCTCAAAAGAGGCAAATTCTAACCCATCCCCAAACCATATACTCAGCAAAATGCCCATCATTGCAAATCCTATAAGATTATATCCTAACAACTTTTGGATGAAATGGAAACCAATCCAAAGGTATTCTCTTGTGAAAATAGGTAGGCAGAAAAGCTTCCAAGTAATTATTTCCCCCCAACACCTACATTTTCTTTTAATTCTCCCATCAGTTACAAGGACCAAACTGAAAATGATTTTGTTCTGAATCAGGTACCAAAATCAGAGCTCCCAAGCTAATCTGCCTCCTGTTCCTACTGCCCCTTTACCCGTGTACTCAACTATTGATATTTGGTTCACCAAGCAGCTCTTTTCTCTCTCTCTGATCCCATCACCTCAGACTTGTTACCTGAAGGCCACTATTTCCTCCATGTAAGGAAAGGCTCCATCTTTTCCCCCACTTCCCCACCTCTTCTGACACCACTCAATGTTATTTTGATGGTAACTTTGATAAAAATTAGTTCATACAAGTCATTCAGCTCTTTGTATCTGACATAGCCAAAAAAAAAAAAACAAACCAAAGAATGATGGGGAAGGATACTAGATGAATCCTCTAAAAAGACTTAAAATCATCACAGCTCCAAAGCAAACACAAATTGTCTTCAATCAGCTTTGAAGAAGCATTATAGAACACTTCTAGCCATTAAGCACACATCTATGCCTAGATACAGGAACCACCACCCTAACAAAGCCTTATACCATGTGGAATGGGACTTCTCCATAAAATATTTAACAAACCCTACAAAAGTAGAATAGCTGATAATAGACTTCCTCTGAAAAGCTGTGAAAGAAGGATTTAGTCATTAGATTTCATTGCTTTGTGACTTCCAAAACAGATTACCCAAACAACATAGCAGGGTTTTTTCATTCATTTGCAAAAATAATTATTTCCATGACCATTGAGATGAACAGGTTTCAATTCTCATTGAAACTCCTGAAAGGTCTCTGTGGATAAAGAACTACTGTAATTTTAAGTACCTATATAGCATTTAAATATTGCCTATGTTACTTATACCTTCATCCTTCATGAATTATTATATGTAAAAAATCTCTCCCATATAAGATAGATATTGAAAAAAATCTTGCTCTAGATGGACACACCCTCTAAGGCAACTACTGCTTACTTTATTCATCCCAAAGAAAGAAATGTAATAAAATTCCAGCATTCTGCATAATGCCACTTGCATAAATCAGGCTGGATTTTACTCTAAAGTTAAAATTAAGTAAGTCCCAGAAGAAAAAAAAATAAAAACATATCCATCAATCAATAATCAATAATCTCCTTCGTTTCCAAAGTCTACCTTAGAAGCTATGGATATTATTTGGTTTCTCCTTATAAAGGTAGATATTTCTCTTAAACTCAATAAGAACTGTGAATTTCCTAAAAATACTTATATAATATACCAGAAAAGGTTGAGGAAAAAGTAAAATCCCTGTGAGCTGAAATTTAATAGGTTGCAGTTGGTTGCTCCAAACTGTTTGTGGTCAAAAGCATTTTAAAAGCATAGTGTTACTACACAACGATTAAGTCAGGTTTTATTTCCTTTGTTGGGTTTTTTTTTTTTTTTGTTTTTTGGTTTTTGTTTTGTGGAATTTTTTTTTTTTTTTTTTTGTTTGTTTTTTTGTTTTGTTTTTGTTTTGTTTTTGTTTTGTTTTATTTTGTTGGAGGGGTTTCGGGGGTGGAGGGGTGGGGAGGGGGTTTTAAAATCTTTAGTGTAATTTTTTTACCAGGAATTCTCACCTTTAGCAAGTCTTATATTAACCCAAATGCCAGATGTTAATTTCTCTAGACTGTTTTTGTGTGCCTGCCTTTCCTGAAGCACCATGGCAGCCGTAAGCCCAGTTTCAGGGGTTCTGAGCACCCAAAGCTCCAGTTAAATCAGAGGTGGCTGTGGATACTGGGTGGCCTTTAAATTCAAGTTATTCTCTCTCTTTGCTGCTGACATAGAGAGAGAAGCCCTGGAAGTTCCTAGCTCAGAGAACACCCATTGACTCATCTGGTATTTCCATATATGAAAGATTGGAAAACTGCTTTCTATTCTCAAATCTTACAAGGTTCCTGGACTACATTCAGCCTTATTATGAATTCTTTTAGTTTCCATCTCCCAAATACACTTACGCATTTTAAAGTAAATTAAAACTAACCTCTGTGGTTTTGTGCACTTATGTGTGTCCATACATAGACACACACATTCTTCTGTACTGTGCTGTATTTTGAGGGAGCAAACAAACTCCTTCTGCTACTTAGAGACCAGCCCAAAAGAATGGAAACAAGACAAAAAAATGAGTTGATCTGTCACCTGGAGATGCAGCAAGACAATGACCTTAGAACTATTCACCAGCCACAATATGACCACTGTCATTTTTATGAGATTTTTGAACTTTGAAAATCTGGAAAAATGTCCCCTCTACCAGAACATTGCCCTGTTTTTGACAAATTCACAATCTTGTGGACTTTTGTCCTTTCTGCAAAACCATACAGACGAAAAACTGAAGTTTAATGGCACTTACACCAATTACTAGAGAAATACAGTTTCAGGCTGGGATTTCACGAGCCCTGTGCACAGTTCTGCTAGCCACCAATAAAGAAGGAAGGTGGAAGAAATAGGCCACGTGGTTCACCATGACAATCTCCAAATGTATTTCAAATGCCCCCAAAAACCAAAACCAAAAAAAAAAAAAAAAAAAAAAAAAAAAAAACCAAAACTGAGGTCCAATAAGATGACAAAAAAAATTAACACTTAATCTGCCAAATGCCAAAATTTCCTAACTGACATTCAAGAGCAAAAAGGTATTAAAGATGTTCCTCAAAGTGAAAGCTACATCAGACAACAAAGGAAGAGAGGGTTTATACAGGTTTAGTTCAATGAAGGGATTTCTCCTGCAAATATAGATCTTACACAGTGTTCTGAACAATCCCTTCTAGACAGTGGCTGGCAGAGGAAATGTCTTCTAGAACTTAATTTTGACCATTCTGCATAAGGCTGTTTCAGCTTCTCAGCTTCTTGAAGAGGGAGAAAATCTGGCCTTCCATTTGTGTGACAGTGATGATTACTGCTTAATTATTTAATGTATAAAATTACAAAAATAATGGCAGATAGCCTTAAAAGAGACAAATTCTAACGCATCCCCAAATTATATACTCATCACGATGCCCACCATTGAAATTATATCGTATCAATTTTTGCACGAAGTAGAAAACAAGCCTCACAGTATTCTCCTGGCAAAAAAGGTACAAAGGCCTGAAAATCACAGGTTCTAAAATTCCTTCTCTCAAACTGCTTTGAAATGCTGAATTACACCTTTATGACAATATAAGGAACCAAGCAAATTGCAAACAACAGCTGTCTGTCCAAAAATAAGTCAGTGTCTACTGACTTCCTGGATATAAAACAAAAGCTTTTGAATTACAAAAGGGATGTCAGCAAAGTTTTTCCATCAGACAGGGAGCAGATCAGCTGTTCAAGATTTTTTCTGACCTCTTTGTCTGTGGAATTCTTCCTCTTACCCAGCCTCTCTCCGAGGCTGTATGAATGAGAATGATACATTTCATTCAGTGGTAAAGAAAAATGACAGGAACATACAGAAGGCCGGGCAGGGTGAGACCGCTGCTTCAGTGACAGCCCCCACTCATGTTGCATTGAAGGGACCATAAGATCACTCTCTCAGAACAAAGTCTATGGCATGACTGGGCTGGAACTTTCTGTTGCCTGCTTTTATAGGGACACAAGCAGTACCCATGGATTCTTCAAGATCTTGTCTTCTATAATTTTCCTTCCACTGATCCCCTCTTTCATTTTCTACCACAGGTTTCTCCATGCCTTTGTTTCTCATGACTCTGGGTTCTATAAATGCAGGATCTCATCCATCAGCTTTCTCCTCAAGGAAGAAGCATGTGGGTTCATACATATTTTATTCTGCAGGCAATCAGTGCTGCACAGAATTGGTGAGACAAGGATTTTTCTTTTAATTAATGCTTCTGTACACATTGGGGATGAAGAGCATTCTGATGAAAGTGATTTGGCTTCCAGCAATACCCTTCAGCTATGTAACCTGAGAAGTCATTAGGAGGCAGGACTTCACATCAACAACTGCACATGGACTTATTTTGTTTTGTGGTGTAACGTTACTCAGACAACCAATGACCATGGCTTTAATATGAAGATATTAAATAGTACTTACTGGTGAGATAGGCAGATTTTGGTCAATGTGAATGCAGTCTGTAGCATAAAAATATTTGACCATAGAATAATTATCAAATCAACCAAGGAAAATCAAATTAAAAGACAAGAAAATAATTTCTGGTGAAAAAAACCATACCTTGTTTTTCACTAAACACAGGTCTTTCATATGAGTAAAACAGAAAGCAGAAAAGTACAAGGAGATTTTTGTTCATTTGTTCACCTTCAACATTCAGGAGGACAAATAGGCTACAAGCTGGATGTGGTATTGACATAAGAGGTATCATTCTAATTGAAGTGGAACACTGAACTTTTATTGGAGAACAAGAGCGATGAGTGCCGAATGGTGACTTTCTGTTTAAAATATTTGGAAGACAGGCTCACACTATGACCTGCTTCCAGTTTCCAGTGGTATTAGGGATGAAGCCAGTATAAATCTAGTTGTCACAAAAGAAAAAGTTATAGTATATATTAAACCACAAAAAAATACTTTCAAATAACATTAAGGGTATGACTTTAGCCCACAACAGCCAGGAAATTCAGAGTTAGGGCTGCAACTCTGTCCTCAACTCACCCCATTTTGTTTAGGTATTGTAGCAGATATGAAGAGAGCTACCTGAAGCATGATGGTATTGGTTTACAGGGGATGGCCAAAAATTTAGTATTTATCTGTGCTGGGTAGGGTTTGCTTGTTACACTAGAGCTGACAAGGCCTTCTCAAGGAGTGGAAGATTATATTACAAATGAACCTCTTCATTAAATGTCAATAATATACATCCCTTTACCTGATTGACTTTGTGATCCATGTTTCTGGACTTCAGACTGGTGATTTCTTTTGGAGATGTCTGCTGGGACTCACAGGAGTGGTGGACTAACCTGTGCCACATTTACATCTCTGGACTGAGTGATCACTGTGACTGATGTCAGAATAGGCTGAAGAAAGAAACAAAAACTCCAGCGCAGCAAAGTGGATTGATAATTAGCAATGAATCTCTAGTGGAAAATATGTGACCACCCGATGAAAGTGACGAGATTCAACAAGAAGGACACTTAAGAAAAAAACAACCAGTTAAGATATGAGCTCAAGAAGCAACTTGAAGTAGAAAATTAGCTACAAAAGTGAGTTGAAGGAGACTTTTATCTGATAGCCAAGAAAAATATTACTTGTATCAGTTTGAGTTGAAGCTGTAAGAGAAACAGAGAAACACATGCATGTGCTTTATTTAGCTGTAACTATGTCTTATGCTCACTAAAAGTGAAGAGTGACTGCTTTCTGGAACACGTAAAGATTTTGCATGTTTGCTATCGCAAGTTTAAAAATATTCAGTGTTTTTACCAACTGGATTTTGGCTAACCTTTAAATCATTCTAGTAAATATTATGAGTAATTCCTGCATCCCTGCAAATATGCCTACTTCATTAGTTTGTCTCCAAGATGCATTATATTCTGAGATGCAGTTAGGTGGAAAATGTACCTTTATGCTGACTTAAGAGCATCTACTCAAGGTTTTCCTAAGTATTGTTAACTCAAGTGACTTGTAACTTCTCCACACTCTTAATAATGTAACCAAAAAAAATGTACACCAGACTTCAGGGTCATGTTCTACACTATCTTTAAGGCAAAGGATAACAACTGGTTTGGGTCCAGTAGATACCCTGGGACTGCAAATCCCTTCAATCCCTCCACAGCATTGCACAGGAGCATCAGGAACTTCATCATGGCAGAATCATTTGGTGTGTGGTCCCCAAAGTTCACTCAGGTGAACTTTGCTTTCCAAAAATTCACTCATGCTTTCCAAAAATTCACACCTTGAGTTACTTTAGGGTTTCCCAAGTATTTCAAAGAGCTGGAATGGGTCTAGAACTTGCAACAATTTTCAAAACTTGCTGAGTTTTAATTCCATGTTCCTTCATGTGAAAAATTCAGAAACCTGTGATTCCATGCCTTTTTTACAACAGTCATGCCAAATAGCTCCATACTTCTTGGACTGCACTTTGTATTTCAAATTCAAGACATGGCATAAAGATCTAATAAATGAAATACACCTTTTAAAATCTCTCAATGCCAATCTGAAATTGTAGTGCTTACTACCATCCCAAAGCACATGCCCACTGTTTGATTTCTCACTCCTTGAACAAACCAGATTCTTATAAACATGCTGCTATCTATTCATTAAAATAACGTAAAGGAACTGACAACTTTACTTTAGCTGGTGTTCTCTCACCCATGCTCAGAGTGAAAATGATGGAAGTACAAAGTTGATATAATTCTCCCATTCATGTTCAGAGATAAAGTATGAAACCTACTCTTCCCATAAATCCAGATTAATTAATCTTTCAGAGCTAGTTGCTGAAGAATAGGATGAATTTTTTTCATTTAAGCCTACAGGTTTGCATCAGATCAAAAGAAAAGAAAGGCTGAAATAGGCAGACTTTACACAGTTCCACTCCAAAGAAAAGTTTGCTCCGTATTTGCTGGAAATCCAGCCCGTTTTGCCAAAAAGATTTGCAGTCCTCATTAAAATCTATGAATTGGAGTCAATTTACCAGAAGTTTTGTAATATTAAACACACACCACAAGAGATATACTTTTTAACAGCAATCTGCTTTACTGTCATATGGACAATCAAGTTTCCATACACCAGCTGAAACTCTATGACATTTTATGTTTGTCTTGTCAGCTAGCCTCCTTCACATGCAAGGCAATATAACCTTTCTCCTACTTTTTCCTTGAGACTTAAGCTGGGTTTTATTAATTTATGGCTGAATGTCTGAGAGGACACACCAAGTCAGCCACCAAGACTTAAAAAAGCTTCTGTAATTCAACCTGTGCCTGAACATTCCTGTTGGATGACCTTATATTTGCTTTGAGCTGAGGACACCCTCCATGCTGTAACTGTTGCTCTGCTGGTGTATGATGCCTTGTTGTGAGCCCTCAGCCCAACCATGCTGAGCCCAGCTTGTACAAGGCAGTGTTTTCATGAAATCCATGAAAACCTGTTTTCCTGTTTTCCATGTTACTGGAAAACAGACCTGAGTTCAATTCCTTACGGAGAGATTTTCAGATGCAGTAAAATTAATTTAAATTCAATGCAACACCTTCTGAACACAAAAATGTTTGAACTTTTAACTTTAATCACAAACTCACAGGAAGAAAATGAACAGGAGCTATCTTACAATAGCATATTCTGAAACATTCAAAAGCAAATTCATTTACCTCAGGACAATGTTCTCACCTGCCTCCTAAAACTGTTGAATTCAGAGTTCCTTACAAGCCCTAAGTACAACCAATGTTCCTTGAAAGGGCTGCAAATATTTTGAACAAGCCATGACCCAGTTTTCAGCACAGTTGAGCCGAACTATTTTTGCTGTTTAAATAAAAATAACAAAAATGCACATTTTTGCATAGTTTCAGCACAAAATTCAGGGGGCAGAAAGGGAAGAACTGTGGGCTGAGATGAGTTTCACTTTACAGTTTTGGAACAACCAAAATTCAGAGCTAAATGGGCATGGTGAGTGCATAGAACCACAGGAACCAAAACCAAAGAAAAGGTTGGGATGGAATGTTATTACAGCTTTTATATCTATCATGGTAGCTAGGTACTCTGTGGCCCCTATGGCAATAGAATTTGAATAATGCATTTTGTAGTGATTTTTACATGTGATTCTCACCAGTGAGGCCACTACTAGAAGAGTAGGTGCAATTCTTGATGTCCAGACTTAAAACAAAGATGTTAAAAATTTGTGCAGGGCTCAGGAAAGCAAACTAAGAATGAATCATAGCATGGAAAATTAGTCATAGAATGACAGAACAGAACAGCTCAGTCTAGTCAATTTGTCCAAGGATAACTAGATGACCTGATAATGACTTATTTGTGATTAAATAAGAATAGTTTTGGTAGTAGTTTTGTTTTCTGGTTTGTTTCTTTTTTTTGTTTTAATTAAAGAAGATAAATATCAAGAACGAACAACTGGAAATTGAAGCTTGACAAATTGAGAACAAAAATAAGGTGCATGTTTTGGATTATCAAGATAAAAACAACTAACTCACGAGTGTTATGGTGAAGTCATTCACCACTTTAAGTCATTGAATGAAAAACAAATGTCTTAAACTGTTTTTCCTAAATCCATCAAAAGGGGCTTAACACTAAGGTTATTAAGACAAGATTTAGAATAAGATTGTGATAACCTCAGTCACAAGACATGAAAACAGAATGGAAATATTCCCATAAATGTCAGTATGTGAGACCAACAGATGACAATTCAAGCTGAAATTTTCTATTTCTCTGAAAGTTATAATGTTGGGGTTTTTTTCCATTCTGATCAAAATTCCATCAAAGGTAATGCTACTTTCCCTTCTGACTTGAAAATGCATAGTGTAAAATAAATTTGAGGAGTTTGGAAAGACTTGCCTTTATTGCCACAAAATCTGTCAACTGTTAAGAAGCTGTCTGGTTTTCTCCTTTAAATTATTTTTCATAATAAATTCTTTAAATAATAAAAATGTTAATAATAGTTCTCATATAATAATAGTATGAGGTGCTCTTGCTTTGAGAACCAAGCAACCATGCCTGAAGCCAGACTAGAAGCCTTAAAAAATAGCCTCTTATGCCCTATTTCTTGCAGCATTATTTCTTTCTTCCAGAAATATTACAGAACATATTGCTAACTGACTGTCATAAACAGAAGAGGAGGGAGAGCCCCCTGTTTTATCCATCTGTGAATTGCAACCATCCTTAAATGCAACAGAACAAAGTTTCCCAGTGGCTTGCTTATCTGAAATTACAGTGAATTTGAGGCAGTTAGCTGGATTAGCAAAAGCAATCATCTTGCAAGAACATGTAAGTAATTTCCAAATAGATATTTTTTTATTGAAAAACAGTCCAAAATTTTACTCTTGCTGTCCCAGGATGCAGCAGGATAACTCAAAACCATAGCCTTGGCTAGTATAGAAGTAACCTGCTCCACCAGCAGCTGAGAATATTAAATCAAAGTGAAGCTAGAACATAAAAACTGTTTTAAAAGAGGGTTTTTAGTTACACACTTTTAGACTCAGCTCCTCAGGATTAAGATGTTTTCCCTTTGTATCTTGCAATGAGACTAACTAAGCCACCAGAGGTTAACATGGGACAATGATTCAAGTTATGCAGTCAATTGAACAAAAGTTCCTCTCAAATTAGTGGGAGTTCTGCTCAGTTGAGGGACTCAGAATTTGGGCCAGCAATTAAGTTATTCATTTTTAGCCCTGAGCATTCCTCTTCCTCAGTGGAGTGTGCCAAGAAAACTAAAAAACTGAACAGCACAGAAGTAGTATTAAACTTTAACAATGCTTAGCACTGACACAGGGGGGAATATCAGAGCTATTTAGAAACAATGGCATGATCTCCAACTAGAGCCAGAGAATTCACAGGATATGAAATGCACATATGGGCTTTTCATTGGGATCATCCCTTGTTCTCATATGCTGAAGCTCTTCTCGTGCCTCATGCTCCCATGCATGGAACTTAACCTAACAACTTAAATCTCTCTGAAGCTACAGTGAGTTACCTGCCAAAGGCTGTAAATGCCCAGCTGGAAAGTGAGCTGTTTATTTCTGACATATTTTGAAGTTAACACGTATCTAGTGTTTATATTTAAAGCATAATTTAATTGAACTGTATGATAACTTTACTTGCTTTGGCCTCAATTCAACAAATACTTAATATCTGTCTAATTTTCACTGTGTAGCTAGATCTCTGATTCAGTTAGTCCACAGTACATAACACCACACAAAGCATGACAATACCACTGTACACAGTGGCATTCATCAGATTTAGTTTAAAAACAAGTAAAAATACTTACAAAGGTTTTGGAACAGTATTTATATTTTGCAAGGATCATTTAATTCCAAAGTTTGGGGCTTTTAAAAATATTTTCAATTTTTTAAAATAATTTCAAGATATTTGCATGCAGCAGTAAAACAGCATACTTGATTGACTTACATGCACTCACCTGTTCGTTTTTTCCTCTACTTGCAATTAGGGGAGAATATACTAA
This sequence comes from Camarhynchus parvulus, assembly GCF_901933205.1. NCBI lineage: Eukaryota > Metazoa > Chordata > Aves > Passeriformes > Thraupidae > Camarhynchus > Camarhynchus parvulus. The sequence continues at coordinate 9,583,634 of NC_044586.1, forward strand.
TTTCATTTTTTCCAGGCATATCTGGTTTTTGGGTTTTATACATAGACCTGTATAACCTTGAAATTCAGGGAAATATGCTAACCTTGAAGAGGAACAGTATAAATTCCCAGCTGAGATTTCTCTTTCACAGAAAATGTAGCATGCATGATGATCCTTTGGGGATTGTCTTAATGGTAATTCTCACTTTCAAGTGCTTGACTTTGAATCCATATTTATATTTTTAAAAGAGAAAAATAGGGAAATGGCAGCATCCATAACATTGTAGTATCCTGATACCCACGAGTCATGGGTGGGGCTGATACACCCTGCTGCATGGCACAGACTACTATGGTTTAGAAAAGCAACTGAGTTGGTCATTGATTCCTCTTACTGGTTGTTCTTGCCTTCAGCTCCATTTATTCCTACCTGCATCATCAATTTGCCAACCAGTTTTGGTCTCTCTGGCCCAATCTCCCAGAATCACTGAATTTTTTTTGTTGGAAAGGGTCTTAAAGACGATCTAGTTCCATGCCCCCGTCATTAGAAGGGATACCTTCCACTGGATCACCCCAACCTGATCTCGAACACTTCCAGGGATGGGGCATCCACAGCTCCTCTGGGCAACGTGTTCCAGCGTCCCAATGCACTCAATGGGAAGAATTTATTCTTTAATTACCCTCAACCTAGACACTACAGCTCCAAGTAAGCCAGAAGGTCTGAACTGAAGGGTACAGCAGTGTTGCACTGGTAAGACTCAGGTGATGGGCACAAATGTTAGCATGGATACTCCCATAAGACAAGGAAACCTTATCTTTTTGTCTCCTTGCCTAAGCAGTCCTTGGGTTTACCAGGTTAGATGGGTAGGCTTTTTGATTGCTTCATTTCACACAACCATGTATAAATTGCCATGTGACTATTAATCTGTAGAGAATTAATTGTTTTATTTACTCAATACGGCAAGGTGAGCTTTTCTAGAGTGTGATCAATCCTAATGACAAGTTACTTGGAGAGACCCCCACCTAAAAGTCCCAATAACATTTCATTGATGATTAAAGGGAGTCTAGGTGGTCAGGTCAGTTTCCAAATTTTACATTACAGACACTTAAAATAAAATTAATTCCATCCTCCACAGCAAAATTAAATGTGCAAATCAGGTGGTCCATAATACAATAAAGGAAATACAGGCATACAGCAAGATCCCCATGAATATCCCTAATAATTTTTAAATAGCAGATAAATATCTCAAGTAGCATGTTCAAAAGTTGTTGACATTTACCAACCACGTCTTATTCACTAATCTCCACACTGACAGGCTGCTGAATTTAAAGATTATATATCATCAATGGAAAGGTGAGGAGGACATGACTGCTAGCACTAATTAAAGATAATCCCAGCTGCTGCCTGTATGAGCTAACATTCCCTGTCCCTGCCATAGGTAAGCAACCTTACTCCCACTTCTGTGCTACCATCTTCATGGATACAGCGTTAGGAAACTAATTCAGCTGAAAAGTTAGTAGTTGTCATCTGGATTAGTTCTTTCAAAGTCAAGAAGTAGGAATATGCCACCATTGTCTGGGGATAGGTGAGGTCACCACTTTTGGCAGAAGCATCTACTTAGATCATCTTCAAGTGATTGTGAAAGCACAACCTTAGCTGCACGCAGAGTTAATTCTCATTATCTTCTGCATTTCCACAGCGTGTAACCACTCATTCTCAGATTCCTGCTAAAATGCAATGCAAGGCTCAACACTGAGTGTCATTTTTTAGTGTCTGAGATGTCATCTGACAACGGGGGAAGGACCAAAAGAGCACTGAAGAGGCAAAAGACTTGGTGTTCAAGAGTAAACAGAATCAGACCAGTGGAAAACTTCATTTTTAAGTGGGAAAAAGTTAAGTGAAGAAAACTGGCTTCCAGAACATCTCAGAATATCTTGAAAACTTGGTTCAAAACAGAAAGAAAGCAGACATCCAACATAAAGATTCCCTTCTGACAAATTCTCTATTCCTGTTACAAAACACAGCGATTCAGATGAAAAATAGCTGCAATTTTTCTTCTACGTTTCTTAGAAATTTTCTCAGAAAATCCGATCTGAGGTGGATACATATAAATGAAAAGATTCTTTACATAGTTAAACTTTAGCTACTGAAAACAAGACCTTATAATGAGATACATCTGAAATCTGTAATAGAAGCAGTCTCTCCAGTACCAATAATAATACTTTTATTGTAGAAACCCATGTGTGAAAACTCTGGTGTGGAAGTGAAAACCGAGCTGTGCAGCAAATACTGACTTTTTTAGTGCTCTTTCTGTAGGTACTACATAAGCATCTATAAAATATATACACAGAGTGCTATACAGTAATAATAAAAATATTAAGCACCTCCCATGTACTACTCATCCTTGAAAATATGTATGGGATGCAGAATAACTGGTATTCACAAAGAGCCCTGCAAGTTAAGGATATGGAATTTTCATGGTGCAGTTGCTTATGAACAAAAAATCTACCCTTCCGAAATAACTTCTAACTTTAGCTCTCATGTCCAATAAATAAATATTTATTATTAATACATATCACAATAGTTTTCAGAGTGTCCAGTAAGGCACTGTTGGGCTATTGAAAATATAGTCCTTATCTTCAAGAGCTTACAGGATTAAGTTCTGACCTATTTATCATAAAGATACTGATCATATATTCATAGGGATTTTCTGGAAATAGTGTTTTAATTGCATGTTTCTCAAGAATACATATCACTTCAGGATCTTGTAGGTACCAAACTGGTAAAAGGAAATTTACCACACACACCCCTCTAAGCCTGATGAGGGCCCAAGAGCTAATCAAAAACACTACAGGCCTTTTAGCAACAAATCTGAATTAATCAAATCATCCCTGCTGTTTTTTGTTAATGTTTGGACAATCTAGCTTTTCTGCAGAATGCTCTCGCCGTCTGAGTGGAGGACAGGGAGCCAGAAACTCCTTGAGTTTTAATCCTGGCTCTGACACTGATTCTCTCTGCGGCTTTGGGCAAGGAGTCATTGTTCTATAGTAAAATGCTTGTATTGGCAAGATGAAGAACTACTACTGTAGATGATCTAATAAAATTTTTCCATCTTTAATTTCTATGATTCTGTAATGCTAACAACATAAGTTTCAGCCCCTCGTCTGAATAGAAGAGATAAATACTTACCCAGTTTGCTTTCATGCCAAGAAGAATCAAAGTTACAAGATACAAAACTCCACAGAACTGAAGCTACAAGGTTTGATTAACATCTTGTTTAGTGCCTTGATAATAAATAACACCTATAGGGACTGTGTGAAACAAGGTCAGATTGAATATCCTTCTTTCCACTTTATGAATCATTGTCTGAGCTGGAGTTTATTGGAAAATTCTGTCTCTATCTAGCTGTGTACCCTTATGTTTTGTTTAGGTGTTGCTTCAGTGAAATGATTCAGAAGAGTAAAGCAACAACTACTAAGTGGTGAGCTTTTTGTTTTCTGGGAAAGGTAAGGAAAGAGGGGAAGTACAAGAGGGCAAATTTCCAAGAGGGATCTTATGCCAATGCACACAATGACATGGTCATTGTGGGAATGCCTGCATTTCCCAGCTGCTACCACCAGCTCAGTTGCACCCACTGGTTGCTGACTTAAGATGAAGATTTTTATGGGAGGCTCTAACCTGACCTGGGGAATTGACTGAAGAATAATATATCCAAGATAACCCTCCAAAAGTACAATTATAACAGTATGCTTCTGAAAAATGTTATTTAAAATTTCTAGGTTTAGAAAGACAGAAGACATAGAATTACAGAATCATAGAACTATAGAAAGGTTTGGGTTGGAAGGCCAGCCAACTAGATAGATGGCCTAGTTCCAAACCCCCTGCCACAGGCAGGGACACCTTCCACTAGACCAGGCTGCTCACAGCTCCATCCAGCCTGGCCTGGAACACTGTCAAGGATGGGACAGTAAATTAATTATCTTGCACCCATATTCACTGTGCAAAGAACACCAACCTCAGCAACCATTGTAGTCTACAGCTATGGACCCATCCTGCCATTTCAATGTATGTGCAAAAAACTCAAAGGTGGGGCTGCTGCTGATAAAACATAATAAATCTTACTCTTCAGCTGTACAACGCTGACACATCAGATGGAAAGAGACAGCAGAGAAGAGTAACCAGAATATTTCAGCGAAGGACTGTTACAAGCAGACCTACCTAAGGACTTTCTCATTTTCCTAACAGTGAAATCTGGCTTGCTCACACCAGACAGTGCACAGAGACAACTTACAGAACTGGTTGCTAGTCAGTTATATCAACATTTGGCAGGGATTTCCCTCTCATTGTTTTAGCAGGATATATTGCTTTTTCCACAATCTGTACTGACTTATTTCCTTTGATAAAGATCAACACCTTGGCCCCTGACTCCATTGCCACACATCCTAGCAAGGTAGATAAGGAAGGGGGATCCTTTCTTGAACTGTGGGCAGCAAGTAGTTGTGCTTGCTTTATTCCACAGAGAGTAAACAAGAGACAGTGATACAGGGAATGTGGAGATGCACAGGGATAGATTGCTGTCATTCAAGGAGTATATGGTGATCTACAAGATGAATGTTGCCACACAGCAATCTATCAGACTGCCAGGGGTAAATGAGGAGGCGAAGATGATTACTGTCTCTCTCCAAGTTACATTGCATTTTGGGTTTCTTTACAATATGGCAACAGCCAGAGAGCTACCCATTGCAATCCACTGTCTATCTTCATATGAAAATACCAGCAATGATAATACATTGCTCTTATAATTCTGCCAAATTAATTTTGAATCCAGAAGACATGCCTTTGCCATACTATCTTATTAGATTAATTATTTCTGTCAATAGACATTTGCTGGCTTAAATTATTCTGTAACAACAAGACATTATTATGAAAAATATGTATAATTACTGTTATTTACAGAAATTATTGGTGGAGTTGTTAGGTTAAGCAATCAGGACAACTACAGAGGAATGGTTGGTTAACCAATTATCACATTTTCTTAGAAATGAGTGCATAAACCTCAAGACATACCACTGTTAAAAGCTATTTCAGCCACTGGAAAACAACTAAAAGACATCTAGAAACCTCTGGAAATGGATACCCTTCCCCCCAGAAAAAAATTTATTTCATGCAAGTCACAAGAAAGTTATTATCCAAGCTAGGTCGCTGACAAGAGATGTTATTAATGATCCCATTGAAATTATTAATGCATTTAACAATCACTTTGCAAACTATAATATTATATCCTGGGAGAATACTGAATCATGCTGGTTACTTGGATGAAGATCAAATAAGCTTAGGATGAAAAGATCAGACTCTGAGAAAGTTTAGAGTACTTTGCGATTAATAAAAACTAAATGCCAGAACTACTTGATTTGCATTTAAATCTACTAAGGTGTTGACTGGACTTTAGCACATGATTTGGAATTACACAACGAAGCACACCTCTGCACACACAAAATATTAATATGGATACCATACAAGGATGGCTCTACTGCTATTTATATGCAAATATGCTAGAGGAATGTTGTGCACCAGTGATGCACAAATGAAACTTCTCTCCAATTCACAAAACGGACCTCACTGCAACACTTCAGTAATTGTAAAACATCTCTTGATGATTTTTGAGTGGTCTTGGGAATCCAGAGAGGTCCCAGCTCACTGGAAGCTGGCAAACATTGTCCCAGTTTTCAAGAAGTGCAAGAAGGAGGACCTTGGAAACTACCTGTGAGGCCTGTCAGTCCCACTTCAAGAGATTTTTAAAACCCAAAGAAATAAGTTTTCAAGTTTGCCATATATATGGAAGAACCAGTGGGAACAGAGTAGTGTTAAAAGAGAGAGCCTGGTGCAAGAAAAAGGGCTATTCAGCAGTTAGTGAAACATACAGCTAAATGTACTGTTGAAGACAGGTACTACTTAACTACATATTAATTTTCCATGGTGAAATGAGTGCTGAATTAAAAAGGCAAAACTCTCTAAAACTCACATATAAAAGTTCTTAAGGTACAACCTCAGTGCCTCAGGTATTTCCCTTCCTCATGCCTACATTTTCTATTCTTTATCCATTCTTAAATTGTAATGAATAACCAGAGATAATTATCACATTTCTGTAATGACAGAGAACCTGCACATGCTAGGATAGTGGCATAATTTGATATTTATGAAATGCTTCTTTATTTATGAAGCATCTGTCTTGAAATTTAATTACCACCACCACAGTGTTTCATTACAATTCTAACACAGATTAATAATGAACAAGATTCCTACCCAGGCTATTAAAATTTGAAAAACGAATATCCTTTGATGAATTCAAAGCACAACCTCACGCAGCTACTGTATGAAAGTCTTAGTACTTTTGTTTATTTTTCTGTTTCCTAAGTCAGTCAGAGAGGTTAAACTAGGAAAGCAAAAGGCTGGAAAAGAAACAAAATGAAAGAGGGACAAGGGAATGGGTGTGTGAAAAGTTAGGGAGGTTTAGAGCAAAGGGTTCAGATTACAGTGCATAAAGGGGCCAGAGAAATATTAAAAAAAAATCATGAAGTTTATAATATTGGACACAGAATTAAAAAAAAAAAAGTCTAGAGAAACAACATAAGAATAGATAGATGACAGATGTGGGTGGATGAAGAGAGAAAAAATAGGAAAGGCCAGATCTTGTTTGCATGGAAGTCAATAGCAAAGCACTTGTTGATTACAGTGGGAACTGGAGAAGCCCACAGTGAATGAAAATTCATCCCCACAGGGGTGGGAAAGGGGGGAGAACTGGCATTAATAGAAGAATGAACACACATAGAGAAATTAAAAGCTGAAAGCAGTAACTGAGGCCCAAGGAGACACAGTCAGAAGAGCTCCCATCTATAAGGCTGTTGGGAAGTCAGGAGTCCTTGGCACACCACAGGAGTGAGGGCCTGAGACCCAAACTCAAAAGCTCTCCCAACTTCAGCCACCAAAGATTCAAGAACCGGGATCTTCACGTCAGTTTTGGATTTTGGAAAGGTCTCTAAGTGTCAGGTTCACCTTTGGTTCACAGTAATTGGATGAAGAAACAGCTGGGGTGGTTTGCCCTGTCAGCTGCGATTGATGGACTGAGGGAGCTTTGGGTCATGGTGTGCAGCGCAAGAACTGGTGTCTATAGGGAGGGCAGCTCAGGGTTTTTGAACTGAGAACCCAGCTTCCAGTCACCAAAAATTTATCTGCTTCACCTATCCATACACTATTACTGTGCATCTTGCAATACATGGTGTTCTCCTTAAAGTCCTACCTTTTTCATCTTTTTCCCCTCTTAGTCACAGGAAAAGAAAAATTGACCTAAGCATTTTAAAAGTTCACAGAAATACAGACAGATAAAATGAAACAAAGCATCATTCTTGGGGTGTGTTTCTATTTTGAGGTTATGACTTTCTTAATCCTTGCCTTAGGGCCAAGTAGCCTACTACCCCCAAGTCTCGTAATTTGGTCATGAGCTAGCAAAGATTTGTTAACTCACCAGCAAAGTATGTGTATCCATTCCCCCCTAGTGGAAGATAAAAACCTTCTGCCACTACAGATTACTTTGTCAGGCCAAGTGCTAAACAGCTGTGTCCAAGAACCCAGACCCACTGATGACACAAGTGAGGATCCACCGTACATGGCAGGATTGAGTGTCCTGTGGTCTTTTGGTCTGATTTTTGTTCCTGTGTTACTGCATTGCAAACTGCTTTAGGAAGCTGTGATGTGCCTCCCTCGTGCACACACAGATACAACCAAAGGTTCAGACAATGTGGTTCTTCAAGTGAAGCCAGGCCTGATTTAGTGCATGGTGCTCAGGCTGTCTTTGAATAGGAAGAGATACCTGAGTCTTGCCATAAAACCTAACATTGAGACTGAACATGCAGGAGGCAGAAGGATCTCCTCAAGGCTAGAGTTGCTAAAGTTTCCCTTGGGTAAATTGATTCTGCCTCAGCTCCTAAGTGCAGCTCTTAGGTGCTGCTGGGAAAGTCAAAGAATCTGAAATTTTCTGAAGTGGACAACATGGTTGCTCTTTGTTTGTTGTGCAGTGTGAAACCACACAGCAAGTGCACTGAGCTCTTATTCCTGTCACTGAGATCAATGAGACCAAAGAGGCCTCAGGATGAGCTCTACTCTTCACTTACACTGTTCTTATATTGTTAACTAAACTGTCAGCCTGGCCACTTCATGTTCTCTCACTGTTTTATCTGCAGTCTGTCATAGTTCTGTGATAAAAATAGTCCATACTGGACAGGACTGTCACTAAGATGAAATAACTCTGAGCTCTTATGTCACCTTTCTGTTTCAACCCAATCTTGGAAACACTTCATCTCCCTAAGAGTCTCAATCACCTCACAGTGTAACAAGAGTTTAAATTCTACTTCTGATTATTCACTGAGAGGTATGTCATTATAAACAGGGCCTATTTCAATCCAACATGCTTTCCTTAGCCTTATTTGGCTCTAGAAACTCCCATTTTTATCTATTAAAAGGCTTACTCCCACTGATCTCTGTTAAAACCCAGCTGACCAAGAAGGTGGTGCCTCCTGTTAGGCAACAGTCTAGTCAATATGCCATTCCTTGGGGATGTAGGAGGTACAGTCTCAATTTTCCCTTTCTTCTGAGGTGAGTCATACTCAAAACTTCCACACAATAGACTTTGGGGAATGTAAGGAAGGGAGGGTAAAAACACTGGTTCCTTTTGAAACTCTGCCACAGCATGAAAGGATGGTGTTCATAAACTTTCTGGACAAGCTTTAGGCTCCAGACAACAGCAGGACTGGATCAGAAAGCCCCACACTCCATTGTAGGTTTTTCATATTTTTTTTAAGGAAAAGCAGCAAAATAGATATTCCCTATTTTGAGTAGCAGCTACTCACTCATTTCCTCCTTCATTCTCAACTGCATGCCCTAGCCATTAAATCAAGAAATATTGGTTCACCTTGTCTTCTTTCTTGCCTTATTGAGTAGAACTTGCTTTAGTGCACAGTGGAATGGCTGTTGAGAACACTTTTTATTCCTATATCAGTGAAATTAAAAATAATGAAACCTGGATTTCTAAAATGTCAAATGAATGCTTAACAAGTAAACTGTTGCACAATCACCATCACAGTAAGAGTAACCTCAAATCTTTGCTACCTCCTCCTCTAGTCAAATTCTGAAATAATAATGTTCTCTGCTCTTTATTGAAAGCAAGAACTTAGATACTTCACCAAGGATGAGGGATAGACTTCTGTCCAAAGTGCAAGGATGTGATCTCATACTCTTGAGTAAGATTTTTAAGATTTTATCGGTGAAAGATTTTAGGTGCATTTTTTCTTTTCAGTAACCCTCTATGTGTCTACTCAACCTGAGAGTCAATCCACACAGCCATCTGAAATACCTTACCCTCCCTTTACATCACATGTGGAGCTTGGGCATGTAACTCCAAGGTTCTGAAATCCTGTCTACAGCCACATATTCTCATTGAACTGATCCACTGGCACTAACACACGAGCCCAGTAGAAATATTTCTGTAAAATTTCTATTTTCAGGACAGGGTTTGGATGGCACATAATAAATAATTTATACAGCCATATATTGAAAAATGAGACTGTGAAGAACTGCCAAATAAAGACCAATCTTCAATGAGCACCATTTGTCATAGTCATTAATGAGGCTGGAGTTCTGCAGAAGAAGCAGGCTGCCTAATTAAAAGTGCTATGCAATATAAACTGGTATTATGTCACATCTATATACAGAGAGCAAATTTTTGTTGGAACAGCATCTTCACTGTTTGCAGGTCCTATTTTGCTCACATCCTTTAGTAAGGTTTTTTTAAGATGTCAGCGGAAACAAAGAAAAAAAAATTGTTGAAAGTTGATATAAGGTTGACATGCAGACACTGAACATCTCCATATGTCTACTGAGTAAGAAACAGACAACACTGTACTGCCTGCAGGTGTTTAAAAGCTGTCTTGGATTTCTTTTTTCTTTTTCTTCCAAAGATTTAAAAATATATATATGGGATGAACCATTCATTATAATTATTATATTGCAATAGGATGTTGTACTGCAATGATAATCTTACCCACTTTACAGAGCTTTCATGAAGCTTAATGAATTTATTGTCCTGGTCTTGCTCTATGTTCTTTCGAGACTGATTTTTATAAAATGTACACAATTAAGACATTAAACAGGTCTCAAACTTTTCCCATTAAAATATTTTGAGAAGTACACACTAACACTGCATACATTGTGATTTTAGCTTAAACCTCAGAACAATACTCTTACTGCAATTTCTTATGCATTTTGCCCCATCCCTGCCACTCCCCAGGCTATCATTTTCAAATTGAGTGTCAATGATTCCCAGTGGTCTTTATTAATTCTTTTTTTTTTTTGAAAGACCAAAGATTAAAGCTGAATCCATGAGCTATTATCAGATGGGAAATATTAATTTACTAAAGCATCTGAACATTTGGAGTAAATTTGAAAACAGAACCATCTGTTATATAAACTAATCCAATAGACTCCACACTTTGTATAGCCAGCTGCTGTCAAGTAACAGATTATGAAACCAAGTAATAAATCTTAATTAAAAAAATGTTTCTCCATTTGAAAGGTTTTAAATTTTTTTTTCTTTCTTGTTTTAATGTAAACTTGATGCAAGTTGGCAGAATTCTGTGAGCTGTTGGGGCTCTAGCACTCACTCAGATCCCCGTGGGAGGCTGTGGATGCAGTCTCACAGAGGTCAGCTGCAAGGCAAGTCCTGTGATACCAGCCTCTTTTGTGCATCAGTTACATGTGACAGAAGCTGCTCAGACTGGTTTTGAGATGGGTACCCCAAAGTGACAAAGTTCAAAACAAGGGTGGCATCCACCTTTTCCAGACCAGTCAAAATAAGGAAAATAATATTTCCTGCAACCAAGATTTCAATGAATAGTTCAGAATTCTATTCATCCTGAGTTTCGATCCCTGCTAAAGACAAAGACCCTTTGTAACAGTCAGCATTGAAATGGACTCCAGACAAAGTTTCCCTCTTTCTGATATGATGATTATGGGTCCAGGTAGCAGCCACCAGCAGATGATTCACACCAGATGCCAGGAACCACTCTGTTCACAGCAGCTGGCTCAACACATGGAACCTCACAATTCCTGCATGGAATATCCCTAAGTCCGTCCTTTCCTCTCCTCAATGACATGGCAGAGAACTCTTCTAGTTTTCAGGACTGGTTTTTCCACTCTACCCACATCACAACAACCCCAAAGAATTTGTGCAACCCATCTGCTTCCTTTTTAGACTAATTTATGCATGCATGTGTCAGTGTAACATTCAAAGAGGGAAAACTTTATATATACATGTATAATGTATATTTTTATATATAAATTGAACAGAATTAGACCATCAGGACCCCAAACCAGATGTGTTCCCCAAGTACAAGAAGTCTTTAATATTTGGTTCTTAATATCCTAATCCAGAATTAAACAAATGTCACATCACATTAGAAAACAGATAGTATTTTTGGTAGTTGCTGTGAAAATATTTTGCATTCCTCATTTTTGTCTTCAGAGTAGATCAGCTATAGATTTGCCAACAGGTACAAACACATTCTTAGGTACTTAATTAATTATGAAACCTGTGACAAAATGTGGACATTAGTAGATGAAGCACTAGAAATTCATTGGGGTTTAGGTTGCTTTGGTTTAGCTTAGTTTGCAGCTCAGTGTTGTAAGCCAACAATCAGATTAAACAAGGAAGGAAACTTTTCAAAGCATTGAGCTGATATACACTGAAAAGAAAGAAAAATACTGAAAGAAACTTTTAAACTCCTTACCTACTCTTCATCTCTATACGAAGTACAGTACATTACTTTTCAAGGCCTTCTGCTGCCTTCAGGTATCCCACCTGAAAAGTGACATATTAATTGTTATGAGCAAAGGAAGCAGGCTCTTTTCCTAATGTGACATATCTGATTGTATAATTGGACAAATTCTATGAAACTTCATACATTAAATGGAAGAACTATACTGCTAACAGAACTCTTCTCTTTTTTTTTCCCATAACTTCTTTACTTCTCTGAAGTAAAGGGTGCCATCCATAATCAAAGAATGATTAATCTATTCCAGAATTCACCGAATCCTTTAATCACCCAGACTACTTAATTCACTGTTCAAGATAGCCTTTGGAATACAGTGTACAACTGTTTTTCACTTAGGGGAGCACTTTCTGGTGCAATAACATCACTGACAATCTAACCATGTTAGTGATTAAGTGATTCAGGGTTATATCATCCAGCCATTTGTCAGCTCTCTGTATTTCACAATTAAGTATAAAATTCTGAGTTTCTAGCCTGCATGAATTAGGCACATTCTATGCAAACTTTTCCAAAAGTTTGCATATTCTTAAAAATTCCAAATAGTAAGAATAAATTGCCAATGGAAAACTACTCAAAGACATCTGTTCTCCCATCGATTTATTCAACAATCTCCCGTTAGCATGTACACCAAAGGGAGAATAGGCTCTGCAGAATGCAAGAAAAATGCATTTCACTAACTAAATAAATTCCTTTATATATTGTGGCAAGACAAATAAATAAACCCAGAGATTTACAGACAGCCACCTTGGCTGACATTTCAGAGAGCTGGAGCCTTTAGCAATATTTTTTGCTAACTCCATCCTAACAAAGCCCTATCTCTTCTCCCAAAACCTCATTTCTCAATTCTCCCCTGCTCTCCTCTTTCAGGCCCACTTCCCAGTTTCTTTCTCTTTTTCCTTCCAAGGTGTGATTGCTCTCTTTGCTCCCCAAAGTCTCCTTCTTGATTGTTTTTCTCTGCTTTAATGAGTCCAAGGCTTCGCTCTACTCCAGAAATTGCATTTACCCTTTTTGTTCCCAAGCACATCTGTCTCCTCCAAGCTTTCTCTCCTGTTCTGACCTTTCTGCACTTCAGGACTTTTTTTGCCAAGTTTATTTCCCCTCTGTCTCTCAAGCCTTTTTTATACTTCTCTTTTTTTTTTCTACTCTTAGTGCACTAAAACCATGCCACTATTTCTTCTTTTACATTCCCTTTAGCAGTGACAAACTAAAACTTGAGAATTCAGATGAGTAAAAGCAATAAAATAGCAGTCATTGTCCTGGTTTTTTTCAGCGTAATATGTAGAGCAAAGAAGGAGGGGTTTAAAAACTGATCCAATCTGGACATGGCTAAAAACAATAGCAACTTTCAAGCTTCATCTGTGATATTTTATGCATAGAAATTCATACAGAAATGCTATTTGATATCAAACTTACATTTTATAATCCAATAATGAAATATTCAATGCTGAATGTAGCAACACCTATTTATATAATTCAGATTTGATAATGTAATATTATTTAAATGCTAATGCTTGAAAGACTCTTGTTCTATAGGTTTACCATTTCTTTCATGTATCCTCTGGCATATGATAAAAATTTAAATTTCTACTGAATCTAAAATGAATAGTATTTCTACCTTGTCCTTCACTGATGGACATTACTAAAAAATTCTGTTAAGATTTTACTATTCTGATAAAAAAATTAACATTTTATGGGCTATTTGCAGATTAATTTTAATTTTACTTTCTATATAACAAATAAATTAATTTTTACCAGAGGAGAGGGGGTCCTTCCCTATTCTCAGTGAGGCTAATAATTATTGAGCTAGTTGATTCACTGGAGACAGGATTAGAATGTAGGGCAACATAACAGATATTTCATATTTAAATTCAATACTTTCCTAGTGCTCTATGCTACATTTCTTAGCCAAGCAAAACTCCTACTTACTTCCTGTATGAGGTCCATCTTTATTATTTAGCAGATTGACAGAACCAGAGTGGCACCATCTATTACTACTGGCAAATAACATTTGAATTCATCTTCCTCTTATTCACGGGATGACTCATTCTGTGTCGTACACACTTCATTTTTGATTTATGTAAGATGTACATTTTAACATCCTTTCTGAGACTCAATTATTTAATCTATTTTTGTCACTCTATTCATTTGCTTATTCAAGCCATTTTGCATTAATAATCAGTCTCCATTCTTCTTCATTATTTGGTATTATTTGGTATAATGGAGTGTGTGCCAACTTTGACTTTTGGATAAAGCTTCTGGATGAGTGACACATTTACTGCTGAAAGTTAAAACATATAAAACTTCAGACAGCAAAAAAAGCAAGATATTTGTAGAAGTACTGTCTAGTTTTGAACATCATAATTGTGACTTGAGCCAAATTAGTAATAATAGTATGCTTTACCCAGCTATTTGCCTCCATACAAGAAAAAAAATGTTATCTCAAATAATTTAATACTGAGAGCTAGAAATGTAGCTCTATTTAATTTCTGAAATACTCCCTAGGGTATTTCACAGTGAATGGGAGATGTTACTTTATTTATTAAGAGACAAAATATTCTTCACCTTAATAATAATATGTATGGTTTGCTTTTCTGTAGGAATGTAGGCTCATGAAAAGTGAAGAATGCTCAACTGTTTCAGACTTCTGCTCTGCATGTCCTGCATATGGTTTCCTGTAAACAACTGAATGCCAGGACAACTGTCAAAACGTTCTCACGGGCTCCAGAAGCGGAAACAAAATGGGCTTCTTCCAAAGAACTGCCCTGGCCATACTCCTCTGCTACCTGTGTGCACAACCAATTTGTCACAACCTCAGGAAAAAGGTCAAGGTTCAATTCTTGTGATTTTCTGACAGTTTTGATCACCTAAGTCACGACAGTGGTACACTGATATCCTAGACTTTGTAGTTTGTGAAGAGTGTGTGGACAGTGTAGTTCTTGAACGTCATTTCACAGAATGGTAGAATCATTGGGACTGGAAGCAACCTCTGGATATTGTCTATCAATCCTCTAAAAATATCAGCTGTTCTCCCCTTACATGCCACCCTTTTTGAGTAGGTTCAACTTGACCCTGGTTTGAGTAGGGTCAACTAATGCTCCTTGTTTGGTACTCTGTCCATGGGGGGTTTGAATGTCTCCAAGAACAGAGACTCTGCAATCTCTGTGGGCAACTTCTTCCAGCCTTTGAACACACACTGAAAACCTTTCTCTTATTTTACCTAAATATGTCGTGTTTCAGTTTGTTTCCATTGCTTCATATCTCTTAACAGGATATCAGTGAGAAGAACTCAACTTGGTTCTCGCTCCTTCTCTCCCTTTTCCACTTTGAAAATATCCCTCTAAGGCTTCTCTAGGTTTACCAATTCTAGTTCTCTGTCTGTCATCCTCTATGTCAAATGCTCCAGTGCCTAAATCGTCCCCATGCCCTTTACCAGCATGTACAACAGTATCCTTTCTGTATACAGGAGAGCTCGTGACTGGAGTGGAAAAAGGGGAAGGGTCACTTCCCTCCATCCTCTGGAAATTATTTGGCTAATACAGTCCAGAAATTGGTGAGCCTTCTTTGCCACAAGGTCATAACCTTAACTCATGGTCCACTTGTCCATCAGAATCCTCAGGGCACAAAGTTCTTTTCTGGAAAACTGATTTCCAACTGGTTGGTCTCCAGCCTGTGTTGGTGAATGGGGTTATTCCTTTGTTCTGGTTCTGACCAGGACAGGGCTGTATTTTGCAGGAGAGGGAATGGTCAGGATCCTGTGGTTATTCCAAACCACCCCAGGTGGGGAAGGGAATCTCTTGTGGGGAGGAGGGGCTGCTTCCAGTGGGCAGAGAGTGCTATGTGGTAGCCCTGTGAGGGCCAGAGGGAGCAGGGGGGGAGCGTGGCAGCAGGAGCCATCTGGAATCACCTATGGTCAGGTTTTGCTGCCGTGAGCAATACCATTTTCTCTTCTTCTACCCTCTGCCACTAGCATTGTTGCTATTTAATAATTTCATTGCTACTTCCAACAAATTGTTCTTACCTCAGCCCATGAGCTTTACCTTTTGTGCCTACAGTTCTCTCCTCCAGCCTGAGAGGGGCATATCTTGGAGTGCTGTCAGTGGGAAGAATTAAGATGGAAAACGCTGTTTCTAAACCATGAACACAGGTACACAGGATTTTACATTTCTCTTTGTTATAAATCATGAGATTTCTGTTGACCCATTTCTCCAGCCTGCCAAGATCTCTCTAAAAGGCAGCGCAACCATTTAGTGTGTAATCACTCTAATTTTGCATCATCCATGAACCTGCTGTGTGTGCACTCTGCCCCTTTATCTAGATCATAAGTGAAGATGTTAAACAGTTTTAGCTCCACAATCCCAGTCTTGGAGCACCCAAATCATGACTACCCTCCAGTACAGCTTCATGCTTCTTCCCTTTGATCCTCCTCACTACATCATCCAAACTTCACCAGTTTGTCTATGCAGATATTATAGGAGCTATTATAGGAGTGCTGAAAGCCTTATAAAAGTCAAAATAAACAATATCAGCTGCTTTTTTTTCCATGCTTCTTGAAGAGAGGAGTCTTTTTGCTGTCTGCCAGTCCTTGAGAATTTTGCCCAACGGCCATGACTTTCCAAAGATTTTTTTAGAGCAGCCTTGCAATGACATTGGATGGCTACCTCAGCACTCTTAAATTATTATCTCCTCAGCAGTGTTACACCACATTTAGAAAACACTATCAGAGCATTCCTGTTGCTAATTTATATGTATATGTGGAAAACAAACCTTGAATTGTGTGACAGCTGTGTTTTTTGATTTATGTTACACAGGTAAAGAATTTAAATCTCATTCAGGTGATTCTTGCACTAGCTATTCTTGGCAAACCCAGTAATTGTTTATTCTCCCTATTCTTCCCAAGATGATAAGAGCATCACCAGAGTTTAAATAAATCACGAAACAAAAGCAGAATAAAGTCAATTTCACTGAATAGTTGTCATTTATCTTAAATTGTCCATGGTGGAAAAGGATTAACTATGTAAACAGTTAATGAGAAGAGACCTACTTGGCTACTGCAGGTTAAAGAAGGAAAGGAAATAATTGAATATCATGTTAGCAGACTCTCATTTCTCCTACAAAAGGGTACACTTGGAAGGAATAGCTACTCAAATCTATGATGCTCATTATAACATTGCTGGCCATTATTGGAGATTTCTGTTTGGCATCAGAAAAATACACCCATACACTTTATCTATAACAAGGTGTCAAATTCCAGCTAAGAGATTTTTTTTTTCACACAAACATGTATGAATTAGCTGCCTAATACCTAATCCTTAATACCTAACCCTTCATCAGTAGCTTAATACATACATCTCAAAGGCATATTTCCTGTGAGCAAACCCAAATATCTTTTTCTAAGATATTAACAGTAATATCTTCTGCATAACTGATTTCCAATTCTTGTATGTTTAGCCCATGTCACTGTTCCACATACCTCTATATGCATTCATTTTCTGGCTGCTTCTGCAATTGGAATTCAAAAATTCTTACCCACTCCTAGCCACACCAAAGAAACCAACCAATGATACTCATAGGCTTTTAGGGAAATACATGTTATTTTCCTTGGTTTAATTCTGTTATTCCAGTAATCCAACACATTCTCCCACCATTGAGAAAATGGGCCTACTTTTGTTAATTATTGCATCTGCATATAAATCAGCTTGCTCTGTAAGTTTTACCAGGCATACATTTTTTAATAATATCTCAATAAAGACTCAACACACCGTCAAGTTGCTTGACAAATTATTGTACAACACATGATCTTTGTTTGCCAGTTCACTCTGCCAGAAACAACGGGAAATTACTGTGACTTAGATCAGTCTGCAATGAAAACAACTAAAACTGAGACTCATTTCTGCTCAGGCTAGAGACTAAGAAGACCCACTTAGATTTGCAATAGCTCAGCTGACAGAACACAGCATGTTAACACACCATAATTTGATTTGAAATCCAGGTTGATAGCACAGTACTGACTACAGTGAACCTTCAGCTGTGAACATACAGGTCTGACATGTCTGTTTGAAAGCCCTGCTTATTTTCATGTCTTTTGGAATACTTTGTGGGGGAGAAGATTTCATCCAAATCTTAAGCTAAAAGCCAGTAAATAAACAAGTGACCTGGAGTGTCTTCTGAAGCACAGAAGAGTAAGATTGATGATAATATTCATAGATACACACATATGTCTATATGTGTGTCTATATGTCCATATATATGATTGTCTATACGTCTATACACAGAAATGTACTTTTTTCTTTTACATGTTCTCTACTCTTCACAAATACATTTGTAACTCTGTCACCCACTGTATTAATAGCTAGTTTTCCCAGTACTTTTCCATGGCCTTACCTAAGCAGTAAGACAGAACAAATTCCAGAGCTCCAAGCCCTGGGAGGTGCAAAGCCGCAGTGCTATCTTGGTTCTTCCTGGGAGCAACTACCAAGAATAACTCTTGGAGATCCATCCTCATGGACAAAGTACAACTGGTGCTGAAGGGAGGCTCCAGAGGAGAGGCTTGACCTGGGGGGAATTTCATCACTACTTGTCCTCCTAATTGGTGCTTTTTATCAATTACACTAATTTACTAAAACCTATAAATGTGTACTCATCCCTGTAGGGATGGGCTTTGGTGGACATCTTTCCATAACTGCCTCAGAAGGCCTTTGTTAACTATCCTCTTTTATATTACCTCCTTGCCAAAATTACCCCAAGTTTCATTCCAGGCTGGGCAAAAAGTCAACAGTGCAGTGGCTGTCTATTGATTGAAGCTCCCCAAAACATTTCCTGTCCTTCTCCCAGCCCCCTTTTCTCCCGATATTCAATGCAAATCATTATGTCAAAAAATTTTGATTTGATAGTGGGTTAATGGTTGGACTCAAAGATCTTAAAAGATCTTTTCCAGCCTAAAAGATTCTATGGTTATTGAATTTTATTATCTCTGGGATCTTTCTGCATAATAGTATGTGTAAAGAGTTCCACACAATGAAGCATATTCCATGCATGACTGAGATGTTAGCTTACATTTTGCTAGTAACAAACACATAAAAAATGCATTGAAATGTTTTAAAGTGGGAAATTGTTGTAAGTTTCAAGATCACTGTTTCCAGTTGAATTAATTTTGAATATTCTTTTACTAATTAGAGGGGATTCTAAAAGTGTTAGAGCTCTTAAGTTCTGTTTGGCTAAAATTTCATGCAGTGGTGGGTTAAACCTTTTCAATGATCTCAGGATTAGCCTTAGCTTTCAAAGCTCATACAAAGGGAAGTTCTATAGTCCTTTCATCTGAGATGTTATTTTCTTTAGGATTATGAGATAATGCATCTGGAACAACATTCATTCATCCAGGTTTGTGGTTCAGTTGAAAGTCAGTCCAAATTCCTGTAATCACAAGTGACATCTGGCTAAACATGCACTTGGGTCAAGTTTAGACCTCAGCCACTATAAAGGGCTGTGGTTAAGAGAGCATGCTCAACTTGACACCTCCCAAACAGTGGAATACACTCTCAGTCCCCACCACCATAACAAGTTAGAGTTACATTTTTTTTTTGTTTGTTTTTCGTAGCTCAACATTTTCTTTCAACAGCTTTCAAGATTTTTTCTTTAATAAAAAGATTTTCTGGGGTTTGTATGGTGCTTCCTACAAGACCTTTGGCTAGAAAAGTGTTCAAAACCTACACATGGTGTACCCGATGTCTCCTAGTGTCAATCAAATCATAAACCAGTATTTCAGAGCACTAACCAGTAGGTCCAAAGGCAAGAAGCAAGTTACAAAATCTAAATAGGCAATTTATGAAATGGAAAAAAAATTGAAGTAACTTGAAGGTAGAACACATAGCAGAAAGCCTATAATTAAAAATCAACCAAAAATTCAGCTGTACTTTAATCAAGTTGTAACAAAACTAGGGAGCTACTTATCTGCTTGCATCAGGTGTTTCAGATGAGACTTAGTGACAGGACTTGGCTTCTTTGATTCTCATTACCTATTTTCTGTATGAATGCATACTGGCCTTCTGTCATAATTATTTTCCTTGGCTCTGAATGAGAGACTGAATTTCATCTCATAGTTCCTCCAGGGCCTGGAACTGGTCAGTCTTGCTTACATTTTTAAGGGTTCAGAAAGAAAAATTACCCTTTCCGGATCAACAACACTTAAAAATCTCTTTCTGCATCTTACATCACTGTAGAACTGACAATTCCAGTCATCTCATTTAGCAATACTAAATTAATACTGTTCTGTTGAGTAAAGGCCAAGAGAAAAGTAAAGTAGATTACTATATCTGTCCAAAATATATCTGTCCACAATGGTAGAATTCCAGTGATTACCTACTCATGTCATATGGTAGAAGTTACACTTGTGGCATTCAATGATTGAACATCCCTCACAAAAAAAAAAAAATTAAAAAAAAAAAATTGTTTAATTAGAAGCAAATTTTTTTTAAGAAAAGTCTCTTGTATACCTCATTCTACCTGAAGTTCATTATCCCAAATCTTCAGTATGGTAGAGTGAGTAAATAGCAGTGAAAAGGAGAATTAATGCTAAAGGATGCACACAATCCAAGAAAATGCACGTCAATAAAAGCAAAGAATAGCACTCAACACGGGAATAAAAGAACTTGTGGTGCACTGCAAATTATATAGAAGGAGAAAAAAGGAAACTATAGGACAAGAAGAACAGTGTCACAGACTCAGTCTAGGAAGAGAAGCAAAGAAAATTAGATACATATTTTATTTAGGTTTTGCTGCGGGGTGAGGGGATTGTAACATCTGATTCAGCTTGACTTTGGACAACTCCTAAGCTATTTCTGCACTTTTCTGCTTCTAAAAATCAGTTTTTCTTTTGAACATGTATATTTTTTATTCCTTGTATGCCCTCCACTGCTACTACTCTTTTTTAAAGTGGCCCCTTTTGTTATTGTATTTACAGCTCCATCCTACTCCTCCCCAGGGCACTTTTTAAACTGCCTCCTTTCCCCTTTGGCTCCAAACTGAAAGTAACACCTACACTGTTGATGGCTTGGTCATGGTCTCATAATTACCCCCAGCTGTTTGACCAGGAGGCTTTCTTGCTGGAATTATAAGTTGTTTGTACATTTTTCTATTGGTCAGACATGGAAAAGCCTGTAATCTGAAATAACTGCATAGTAATTCATGTATTAACCAGGTCATCTTCTGTTTATATAGAATTTCCTTTTAGCATTCTCTTACTTTCTCAAAGATAAGCCTCAAGTTCAACACTTTTTTTCATTAAGCATTTCCTAAAGGTTTTCCTGGGATTTGGTCCAGCACCCATTTATAACAGCTTTCACTATATTAATATTTGGTAATAGTGCAAATAGAGTTTCACATGGAATAAAGACTGCCCAGGCAGTGTCATTGAGAATCACAACTTTCCCCCCCCCCCAAACTGCTGCTCGAGCTCCTTGTATTGCTGGATGCAAACCAAACAGGTTTGTGAATTAAGCATTTACAGAATTTTATCTAATAGTCTTTGGAGTGATTTAGTCTATCTACCCTGTGGGATAAATATATAGAATGATATGGGGTAGAATGCTTTAAACTGAAATGATACAGAAGTACATAACTTGAGTGAGTTAAAGCTCCTCCTGGTAAAAATCAGTAGTTTACACAGAGTTAAATGTCAGCAATCTAACATTAAGGCTATGAACACATTCTTTAGTTCAAATTCCTATCTTTTCTTGTCAGTGTGATTAAAGGCTCGGATTCAATGTAACTGATGTCTAAGGAACTTTAATTTTCCTTTGATAAACTGACAAAAAAGTAATTTCTTTAATCTTAATCCAAAGGGCACAATGTTACAATGGACTCCTTGTGAGTTTCACCAAAACATGTGAAAATCTCTCCGTACCTCCCGAGCCCTTTACTAGAAGCGCTACAATATTCTGCCAGATACAGGGCTACAGGCAGTGGATTAGTCTGGAGCAATTAACTATCAACACTTGGTAGCTGTTTCTGTGGGGTGAGAGAGGTACATGAATAATTTCCCATAAAGATGACAGTAAAATAATAATTGATTCAGAATCAATCTAGGTGGAACAGAGAGAATATGAAGTAAGTAGGAGAGCCCAAGACTCTTCACATTAAGGATGTGTTCTCCTAACTAGTGTTGGGGGAGTGTGAGGGAATAGAGGAAGTGTTTGAACTTTGGGTTCTGCTAATTGCACTGTTTTCCCTCAAATTCCTGTCACAGTTGTCTGGACAGACACACAGACAGTATTAAAATATTTTGTGCAGAGTAGGGCTATACTGCTGCAACCACTATAAGGGAATTACAGGATCTGAAGTCTATAGCAGAAGTGAAAAATGGAGTTTGTAATGTACCAGTGCTATAACATGGGACCACCTTTCTACCCCTGTTCTGTTTCTTCTCCATAAATGCAAACATACTACTGAAATGTTCATAGCCACATTTTCTGTGGATATGTAAATGGCACACGCAACATCTGTATTTTAATTTGTTGCCTCTTATATTTTGTGCATTGCTCCATTTAGGAAGAAATATAACATGACAGAAGTTGGGCTTAAAGAAATTCATCATGTCTGTACCGTCACAGGAATGAAATGTCTCTTTCTCCTATCCCTTGTTCCCATTTTCATTCAAATTGGACGGAAGAAACAGTCCTAGCAGATTCAGCTTGTCAGCTATATTACTGGTAAAAATCTGTTTGGAAACCAGATTCCTCCACATGAAAATGTGTGTGTTAATTAGCCCCTTTTGTGTCAGCCTGTTTCTGAGCCAAGTCTGAAGAGTCATTTGAGGGCACCGAATGTCTGTTCTGAAGAGAGGCTTATGCGATTGAGAGTGTCATGACCACTTGAAAAACTTTCTTCAAGGATGAGAACTTTTCTGTTGGCAACATGTTATCAGGAACATCTAGTCCAGCACCATCAAGGATTTTTCTGTTTATTTTAAAAACATGCAGACACTACAACTCCCTTTGGTTCTAGCGATACAGGGAATTGAGGGCAGAAGAAAAAATGCTCGGAGAGATTGATCTAATGAACTAAATGCAATTTATCATGAATAAATGTCTGGATTTAAGTGCCACAAGTTTACCTATCCACTCCTGCTCCATCTGCAATGATTTTAATCACAGACCAAAGCCAAGAAATACAGCTATGACTTATGAATTTCAGTCCCTGTTAAGAGAACTGGCAAGGATAAACTGAGGGGTGTTGGTCAGCCTATTACCAGCAGAAAGAGTAAAGTGCAAGGGTATCTGCGTGATGTGTGCCCATTTTTATTAAAAGCCTATACTAATATACATTCTCTTTTTGGCTTTTGTGGCAAATAAGGACCAATGTTTTCCAAGCCTTCCTGACTTCACTGGCTGATATAGGGTCCCAATCCTCCAGACTGAACTGGAGTGAACAACCCAAAGTGAACCAATTTCCTAACAAACCCAGCAAGTTTCTTCATTCCCTTCCCCCACACTGAGTCCATGTACTCACTTTATCTTTCCCACAACTCTTGTCTCAAAGAAGCTCAAGGGTTATTTTTTTCTCATAACCACCCTAAACTGCATTTCTGAGAGGACACTACTTCCTTCCATTCTCAGCAATTTCAGAGGCTGCCAGAGGCTGCCCCTCTTCCCAGAAGTCACTCACAAAGTCAACAAGCAGTTTACCCTCTAACTGTTTTGAAGTTGGCCTGCCTTCCAGCAATTCTCAGTTGGCACATAGTCTCCTGCAGACTATAATCAGCTTGGCACATGTTAAAACACCCATGCCAGGGCTATGGCCAGAACGAGTCGAGTCAACTGCTGTGTTGCAGTTACAGTTTGCCTTGTTACAGTTTCAGCAACACACTCAAGACCAGACTCTCTGACTGCCCACATTGTCTAGCACTTCACATCTCCTTTATGTGAAACTGAGAGCATTGCAGCATTAATGTCAAGAAATAAACCTTAAGAGAATTTTCCTCCAGCATGCTCTGAATTCCTTACACAGCTTAGATGATCTGCATTCCTGCCAGCCCACCCCAGTACTCCAAAACATCACGCCTAACACAGCACTGCCCATCCTGCCCTCAGCTCATGTCAGACTGTTTAACCCCTGTAGCTCTACATAAGATTTGTCCTTTCCAAAACCCTGCTGAACAGACCAAACTCACTGACAGGCATTTTTTCCCTTTGGAGAGAAGGTGTGACCATGACATCTGGGACAAGCAAGAGGAAGCAGAGTACATCATTCCCTGGGAGGGGAAATTTAGGGCGTTAGATATCCAGGTCTACAGTCATGAGGATGCAGTGGAACATCTCTCCATTCTATATGGCCGCTGTTTCCTATGCAGGACATTCTGTTCACAGTCATATGCAGAAAATGTGATAGCAGAATTTTTTAATGAACACTCAGTGGAGAATTCAACAGTCTGCATGACAGAAAAGGCTAATGGCACTCACAGTTTACCCATTGTTCTTTCAAAAAACCATATGGCTGTTGGGGATGAAATTTTTTCTTAAATACTTTGGAGAAAAACAACCTTGTCACTGCATGACTGGTATTTCAATTTTCTGGTTTTCCCTGAACTGCAAAATTTGCTAACACTACAAAAACATCAAAATAAGGCAGCCCATCAAGGGCATAAACATGATATAGTGCTTCTAAAAAAAAGTCAGTGCTTAATCTGACTGTGATTAATATGGGTAGCCTTTTTATATAGATTCTGTCTGTATTAGCAAAAATAATTTTATGCCTTTTGGGGAAGAGTGTTTGTATTTAACAACTGAGAAAAAAAGGCCTGTCTTTCAGATTTTACAATATTTTATATTTCTTTTATCCATGTAAGGCTAATAAAATCATCTTAAATTGTAAAACAGAAGTGGAATTGAGAAACAGAAGTGACTTTTACATTTGACAAAAAAAAAATGTTTTTGCTGTTTGCAAAGAGACTATTACTTTGGCCTAATGCCCAATATAGGCTGATACAGATGGTATATCTCCCTTACTTTGCAAGAGCAGTATCCACCAAGGTCAAGGTCTTCCCTGTATCTGTATCAACAGTGGCAATCCATGCCCATTCCACAGGCATTTTGAAGAGCTCTATAGTCCTGAGTGATCCTTATAGCACTCTCCATGCTGCCAGTCCACCTGCTTCCCAGGCAATGCCTTTGTTTTTGACTAAATTGGAGGAAATCTCAGCAGATGTGTGGCTCCTGTTCCGTGTAGCTCAATTCCTTGTAGTCACCTCACTGGGGATGCTGACAAAGCAGGCCAAGAATGACAAGTGCCAGGGCAGCACAATACTGCTTTACTTCTGGGCAGCAGGGTCAGCTCCTTCCTCGGAACCTCCTGCTCCCTTCCTCACTCCTCCTCAATGCCCTGACCAGTAACACAGTCACAGAAAGGCCAATGGCAATGCTGAAGGGCAACAATGAGAAGGCTCCTTTAGGAAAAGCAGGGTGGTGAATCACAGAGTGTTTAGGGCAAAGAAAGGAGGAAGCATCCTTACAAGAGCTGGCTGCATGCCAAGGACATCCTGTGAACGTGAGTGGCACGGCTGAAAGCCCTGTGGTCACCTCTGTTGTCACCTCATGTGGTCACATGTTCATTGTGGTCTCATGTACATCCTCTGCCTGAGATATCTTCCTTGCAGAGATGATCTGGAGAAATGCAGAAAAGTACAGAACTGTAGAATCTAGAACTCATTGTGAACTTCCTTTTTTTTTCTGGAACAGGAGTGTTTCTGGGCCATCACACCTGTTCCTATTTTATGTAGGAATGAAAAGCCTTAGAAGAAGGTATTTCTTGCAGTCTAACAACTAAAGATATTTTCCAGCTACTACTGCAGCATAGACTTACATGTATAATGCTTCCCCACCTCCAAACTTGCAGATTCTTTTCTTTCCTGGAGATATATTCTTCAAGATAAATGTTTATTTAACATTAGTAACAATTCTGGACATGTCTATTTATTATAAGTCTAGTAAAATGGACCCTTCTTATTGATGAGGCATTAAATGCCAAGTTTATCTTGGATGATCCTTGGAAATGTAAGCAATTAATAAATAGATGTGTCTTTTCTTGTTGATATAGGTCACTTAATATCACAGTTTATCAAAAGTCAGTCATTTAATGGTATGCTTGAATCTGTGTGTGGTTTGCTTTCTTTTTTCTCTTTTGATACTTCTGGTTTTAGCTCAATTTCAGAGTTCCTACAAATTTACTGTAAAAGATCTGTTTGACAATGAGAGAAGAAGTTGCCAGCCATGCCAATTATAGTGATTTTGTGGTGTGGGACTTGAGGCCACTGGGAACTAAAGATCCATGCCAGAAAAAAAAAAAAAAAGCTTTTCTAGGCTTCTATGTTTCTTTCACAATTGTATTCACATATCCAATTCAAGCTATGGCTCAGTAGTATGTTATCTAAAGAAAAAGATTAGGTTCACATTAGGACTTTGATATTAAGCAGGGATATAGAAGATTTTTTTTTTTTTTTGCCTAGAAAAGTAACATCTGGAACAAATAGAGTCTTTAACTGATTATCATTAACACAGTTGTGTTGTGTTCTCAAAAAGCTATTAAAAAGTGTTAACATGGTTACATCATGAACTTCAGCTGGTTCTTATAACACAAGATCAACTAATGCCAGGCATGTACACATATGGATATTTAAAATACTGTATTGTAATACAAGATTCTGAGAACATTTTCATTAATATTAGGATTACTTACCAGTTCAAGCAGTTGATTTGAGGACAGATTTCACTACCCGTATAACTCTGCACAGTATTTAAGCTCACATGTAAATGTCTTAACAGTTCTGTGGGTAGTAAGGAAGCCAGCAATTGCTATGAATGAAGAGAAAATCCTTTTTTTTTTGTCAAACCATTCTGTCTCACCTGTTATTCAAACAATACCTTTTAAAAAGTGACACACATGACAAAAAAAATCAAATACAGACTTCATTAGATTTGATTATGTCAGAATGTTAAAAATATCTCCTTGTATAAAGCCCAAGTGGACCCTGACAGCTCTAATCTCACTATGCACAGCTTGATGTACCAGTGCAAGACAGGAAGGGAAATAAAAATAAAAAACAGCCATCTGCAACTTCAAGGATAATATGGGGAACTTAATACCTGTCATTAACACCTGCTTTTGGCTTTGGGAGAATAAAAGTGTTGGTTAAACCATTTGTTTTTAGGAGACAAACCTCCTTGACAGAGCTTCCCAGCTGAATCATGAGCACACCCTGATCAGTTTGTCACATATAGCAGTGAAATAGCCAAAGGCCAGGTGCTTGCTGAGCTATGAAAGCATTACATGTGTTTGTAATGAAGATTGCTCTAGACTCCTCACCTGACAGCCAAGACAACCCAGTAGTAGTTAGCAAATACAAGGAATGAGTGTGCAATGCTCCTGGATCACATTGGATTTTTCGATGTGCAAGGTCATTAAATGGTTGCCTCCAGGAAGACTGAGACACATAAAAATTCACGAGGCTGTTTCTCAGGCAATCTTTAGCCAGTGAGTTTCCTGTGGCTACATAAGGACAGTGAAACTGAGAAGGATTTCTGAGTTCCGCAGCTGAGATGTGCATTTTGAGGCTCCAGGCAAGATCTGACCATGTTGTGGGACCTTCCCAGGTGTGATATCCAAAAAGGGGGTGACTGGGTTGTCTGCCCAGTGAAGTGTAGGCACAGCCCCCAAACTCAGCATTGTTGGTAAGTATGGCACTGAACAAAATACTGGTTTTCCACTCTTTGGGCACTACATGCTATCTACACCCACAGAGAAGCAATAATAATTTTACTAAATAGTAATGAGATACCGTTTTCACGGCAGGAGGAGTAAACTGTGAAGAAAAAAAGTGAGTTCCATGCTCAAAGACCAAGAAATTATATGCCTTGGTATTCAGAAGGATGTTTTGCAAGGCTGGAAAGTGGTCCTGGAGATGCCAAATGTGTGCTTATTTAGGTAGCCTTGACTCCATACATTTTGTCCTATTACTGAGCTACAGTGTATTTCCAAAAACATTCAATTTTCATTCAGGAAAGAAGTGGAATGCACAGTGGGGAGCAGATTAAAGGGTTCAGGTGCAACTGTATCTTATTCCTATCATATCATGTGCTTTATTTTTCAACCATAAAATCCCATTATTTAGTATAGAGTGAAAGGGATGTTATTTTTATGCAGTAACAATGTTATGGATTCTCATGACGGAAGAAATACTGGCAATATAGGCAAATGTTTTTCCAGTAATGAACTGAACAGTAAGTTTACACCCATTGCAATATGACTACAATCATATATAGCTGTCACAACAAAAAGTAGACAGAAAAGAGCATAGCATAGTTTGGTTCCCTGTCAACAATATTTCTGGAATAAGAGAAGATGAAAATGATAAAAAATTATCAGTAAATATTAGAAGAAAAGAAACAAACTTAATGAACCTATCAAAATAATCAGAATAAAATGTCATCTTCTGTAAAGAGTATCAAAAATATTTCTAAAATTTTAAAAAACCAACATGTTCCAATCATGCTAAAGTCCACGGTTCAATTATTAGTAGTGAATTTTAGGGCTTCTAATACAGATAGAAATATTCTAAGCATACATTACACAAAGCTTCAAACAAAACTCAGTGTGCCTGTTAAAATTTGCTGGAGTTTTGACAGGTTAATTCTGTACATGCAGTCTTTATGGCAGCTCACATAAAAATGGCCTTCACCCCTATACTGTTATGAAGAATGAAATACCATGTCTCCTTCTGCAACCAGCACAAAACCACATCAACACTGAATTCTGCTCTGCCTTATTAACTGAAATGTGATCTTGTGTTCACAGCTGATCTGGCTTAGACTTGTGATTCTGAATGACCTCGCCCCATACATCCCCTACAATGACTATTGCCACATAAAAAAGGTCTGTTAAAATATGAATCATTCACCAAAAGAGAGAAAAGTATAAATAAATATAAGCGCTGCGAAATATAGGTGGATACTGTGCTTGCATGTACTCTTTCTTTTGTGTCAAAAGGAAAAAAAGAATGAAAATAGAAACTTATAAAGAATGAGAAACTTTAAAATCAAATACTAAGCAAAGATTTTTGCTCTACTGATAAAGTGTGCTACACAGCCTGCTAGGCTTTTCAAATCTCAAAGTGTTTTGAAACATTGATTATGTGTGATGATCTCAAAACTGCACCAATACTCAGTTCTTTACCATAATGCTAATGCTCTTGCCCATAAAAAGAGTTTTCATAAAGCAACATTTTTTTAAGCAAGCAATAATAATCTTTGATGTAGAAAATAGCCTATGTAAGGAAAAAAAAAAAGCAAGAAAAATAAAGATTTAGGAAACTGAAATAGGAGAGCTGTAAAGTAGACATAGAAACAGGAAAGTCCTGTTTAAACAGATAACACAGAATACAAAGTAAATGTGCTCTCCCTTCTCTTAATCTTCTGTGAGGAAAGCTAAAATTCCAAACAATGAAAGAAAATAGCTTAAGATTTATTTCTCTTCATCATTTAAACTTCTAGCCCATGATACTCCTCACAGGACTTGCCCTTCTCTAACAAAGTTAAAACACGTGTTCTTACTTTCTTCTTTCTTTTATCATATTAGAAAACCTTTATATTCGTGCTTTTTTACTTTGTTGTGTTTTTTTAATCTAAAATTCTACATAACACTGAAGGAAAAGAGGTTGAACTATCACAGAAAATATGCATAGGATTCAAAATGTTCTTGCTAATCTTAAAGGGTGGTTACCACCTACTAGCACCAAAAGAGGTCCAGTTAGCACTGCAGGTACTCATTACCACTGAAAATAACCCCAGCCAGTAACCCTGGCAGAAAGGGGTTTTTTTCTGCACAAATGCAGGTTCAGAGCCTCAAAAAAATATCATGCTCATGAATCCATTTGTAGAACCAAGACCTTATTCTAGAAACCAGTCATGTGTCCATATTTAGACAAAGGATTAGTTATTAAATGCTTCCCTTACAACCCTTACATTCTAGGCATTGGTGTCTGCAACTTCTTGGGATGCAGTTCCCTTTCCAGTTACGTTTCACTGTTTTTAGAGATGTTACTCCTCTCTTACTGAAGTTTGAATAACAGCCTTGCCTTTTTAAGCAGCATAGTAATGAAGCATAAACTTTTATCATGCCTGATTGTACAGCAATCATTCCAGAAAAAGTTTTGTGAAGTAGGTCTTTGACAAGAACACTTGTAAATGGTGCAATAGAAAAAAATAAGAAAATAAGTAAAAGGAAGCATCTGCTGGGAATTCTTCCAGCCATGCTTAACACATTTGGAAGATGACAGAGACATAATATGTGCAAGGCTAACACAGTAGCTTGTCACTTCCTATAAACATACAGAGGTGTTCTTTCAGCCATGATAACATTTTCCAAAAAATACATAATATGGCTTGCTCTGCTTTCCTTCCATGAGTCTCAAAGTAACTATTATTCCTATCTCACAGAGAAAAACACGGAACTGGTTGGAGAAATTACTCAAGTGGCTCAGGTCATTCAAAGGTAGAAATTATAATAACAGCCAAGTTCAATGTAACCATATTTAAAATCTGCTAGAGATCAAAAGTGCATTTTTGTTTGTTTTAATTCATTTACATACAGGATGCCCTGAAGCCCAGAACCACAAGTTTGCAAAATTGGTCTCAGTGGCCTAAGCTGCCACTGCCTTTCAGAAAACCTAAAACCACATCCAATGACAAAATAACATTATCAAAGCACAGCAGATAAAAATAAAGGGTGCAAAATACATCAAGCTTACTAAGCAGATATTACTGAGAACCACAAAATCCATGCACGGGTTAAGATCAATCTGCTATAGTTCAATGTACTTCATATTTTAAGATGAAAATAGAGGAAGGAAATCAGAATTGGTCATTTGATCAGACAATTCTGTTCAAAATGACGGTGAAGTCTGTTATAGAGAACCACTCATGAATCAGAGTCAATACAGCTTTTATTTGGAGGAACTTTGTCATTCTGTGGGCTCTTTTTAGTACTTAAATTATTCAGTAGTTTCTTGATGAAAGCATAGTTGACCAAAGTCTAAGAATCAGAATTTGATTAGGTTGTTTATGGGTCTGGGTTAATTATTTTCCATTAGCTTTTAATGGTTTGTTCAAAATAAACCAGAGTATCACTATATCAATAAGCCAAACTAGAGGTGACTGATTTATCTGTAACTTCTATTTGATGAAAAGATACAGAAAAATGGCAGTGACAGAGCTCAGTATTTGAACGTGCAGAACATATTGGCTTCAGTCCACAAAACACTGTATAAATTTAATGGGATAAGCCCCTTCAGAGTAGTAAATCATGAGAGTGAAGAGAAATGAGCCCAGAAGAAATAGTCCTGAGACATATAATAAGCACCAGATTAATTGCAAATTAAATAAATGTAAAATGGTCAAAGCAGATGTTTTTTTTGTTTTGTTTTGGTTTTTTTTTTTTTTTTTTTTTTGTTTAGAGACATTTTATTTCATCTCCAAATAGAGTTTGCTTTTAAGTAGAATCAGGAGTAGTATCTGAAGTGTCTAACTCATGCAGTCTAACTCATAGAGTACTCTTCAGGCCAAGATAAAACAGATGGGCATTTTTGTCATTATCTTACCCTGTTTGCTTTGTATGGACATACACAACCTGCTTGTAATAAAATTTACAGTATTCAGTTCTCTTTACAGTTTTTCCTAAGTCAGCAATTAAAAAAAAACCACACATAGGCATTGGCATTCATGTGTCTAACTTACAGAAAAAACAAAATATCATTAAACATATGTGCTAGACCCTATTTTATAAAAATCCATGTGCACAGATTTAGCCTTGATGCTAATGATGACTCAGGAAAAAAATTAATATGTCTCTACGTTCCACCTAAATGTGGAAGAAACAGTCTAGGAAATTAAGGGAATATCTAAGGTTTTGCATTCTTCTTTCTGTGGCAGAGGCACTCAAATGGATCATAGAAATCACCCTTCATACACGTATATGTTAATGGTTGCCCATCTCAATTCCCATTTATTTTACCTTTTTTCTATGAATGCAAGGATAGAGCTTATGCAGTCATACGTCCTGAATTTCTCTTTCGTAATTCTGACTTTTTGCTGCTTTTAGGAATAAGAAAGTAAGCAAATTTTTTGAGCAAAGATGACCTATTCAGGAATTATTATTGGGAAAGTGAGAGCAAGACTACAAACAGCTAAAACTGGGAATTTCCAGTTTAATGGAAAATGCTGGTATTTTGATTATTCTGAATCAGAACAAACTATTTCAAAATTTCCCACAACGCAGAAATTTTTAAAAGAACTTTAAAAATGTTTTCAGAAATGTTGAAACACATTTTTTGAGCTTTTTAGTTTTGTTTAGTTAATATTTTCATATTTTGTATTTTTTTACAGTCATAACTATAGCTCATCTCATGACACAATTAATGCGTAACTTACATAATATAGTATAATTTTTCAAAATTTGGTTGTTCAAATTGTGAACAATTATAACCAATAACAGTTAATGTATATTTAATTTGAGTAGGAAAATAAGATCAATATTTGGCTTTCTATTACTCACAGCACGTTTGTTTCAGAAACCAAAGAAAAACTCATGTTAATATAAAGATATCAACAGTAGCTACTTTAATTAATGCTGAACATTAAAATTTTGAAGTAATTTTGTGTTATTCATCACAGCACTTTCACCATACACTATCAGTCTACAAGTCCATGGATTAATTTTGAGCTGTTGCTAACATCATTTTTTTTACCACTGCTAGCTATAAGCCATAATTCTGGACTTTCTCACACATCCAACATGCTCTTGAAACACTCATGTTTTTCTTGATCAGCAAATACAAAGGATTTCAATTTATGTGATCCTCCCTAAAACTTAATCATGACACTTCCACTCTCCCTGTTTGCCCAAATGAGAAACTGTTTTTCATGGCACTTCTTTCTTCTTGGTGTCGCTTCAATACTGACAAAGCAATGACAGATCAGTCTGCATGCCCTCATCCTTCCCATCAAATTTCTTACTTGTATTTCATCTAGCGATGATGCTGCTTGGGTCACCATTATAAAAGGTATCTGAGCATTTCTTTTTTTAAAAAAAAAGTTCTTTAGCTCAAATCAATTAGCAAAAATTTTTTTGACTTTCCAACTTTTAATTTGATGAAAGGAATTTTCCACCATACATTTGACTAATCACTAACTTCAAAACAGAATTCTATATTAATAAAATTCTCCCCTTCACCTCTTCCTCCAAAGACAAATTTGTCTCTGCCATTTTATATAATGAAGAACAGCTGTTTACCAGCCACTGGGTTTATTTGCTTTCTTCTATCCTCTCCTAAACCATGCCCTATCACCCTCAGTGAAATCTGTTATTGTGGTGATATCTATTACAGGGGTTCTTTCTACTAGAGTGGTTCTGTCTTGGTTTTCTATAGGAAAACTTGTAATCCCAGTGTAAAAAAACAAGCAACAGCTACAAATAATTGCATTTGGTAAGAGTGATCTAACAGAGAAGAATGCACAACAAAGGCACACTGGTTCAGGTGTTTTTAGGCATTGTGGCAATGTTCCTACCTTTTAAGAAAGGATTTAAGTTGGGACAATATATTAATTAGGATAATTGCATATTTTTCTATTTGCTGTCTTCTCTAAAACAGAGTTGCCCCTGGAAAAACTGACACATGAGATCTATAGCATTACAGCACGTTAGTGAAATCATTGGAGTATTAAAGTACAAAATATGAGGGTCAGGACACATAAACACACATAAATACCTGATTCCATCTCTCACACATTTCATAGATCTTTGTGGCTGCTATAACACTGAAGGTTATACTTAAGAAGCCAAACAAGGATATATGTGCTATTGCCTTTTAATGTAGAATAGCTTCACACATTCCAATTAGAAAACTGTACATCTTTTGTAAATACTTTGAAAACTGCCATAAACTCTGTAGTTTAGAGGTGCATTTTATTTAAGGGAATGTATACAACCGCATAAGCATGCTGTCCCACAGTACTTTATTCTACGTGGTTAAAAAAGTTATTATATTTTACAAGGGAGAAATGAACCAATCTCCAATAGTTAACTGACTGCTATACTGAATAGAATACTATCACCAGCATAGAAGTTATATTTAGGAAACTAGTGATCATCAGATCAGTATGACCTAAGGGATTTTTAATTTTCTGTTTAAAAAAATGGGCTTTGTGAAGAAAAGCACTGCACTAAGTTTAAAAATCCCTAATGGAAACCTTTATTGAATCTCTTCTGTTTTCCTGCCTTTTCACAATACCACTTGAAAACAAGAACCAAAAGAAAGAAGTGAAGTGGGACAGAACCCTAGGCTGGTCAGGTGTGCTGAGAATGGCTCTGTGGAAAGAAGCAGCAGTACCAGTTGTTTAGAGACCCTATGATTCTCTGATTACCCTGACAGCCTAGAGCCGAACCTTCTACTGCTTGCTGCTCTCATGACCAAGAGAGGCCTGCTGAAACCTTGGAGAAAGCAAACAGTGAGGAGTGAGGAGTGTTTGAAGCCTGGGCAGTAGGGAGCTTATGGAGGAATGTATTCCTTCTCTTATTTAGGAAAGAAAAGGCAGAAGTATGTACACCCATCTGTAGTGCAAAAGCAAAAAAAAAAAAAAAAAGGCAAAAAAAAAGGTAAAGATAATAAACATTCTTCTCTAAGGCTAGTGGAGTGAGTGATACATGTCCTGCGAGTTGCAGCAGGCTTCATCAAGGTATGTGCAGAATGGTGCCACCACTCAGTGACCTCTGAAATGCAGAGGGGAGAATTAAACAGAGAAGAACATTAAAACACAGCACCTGCAGTACAAATGTGTATCAGAATACCTGAAATATTAGTGTTATCTGAACTACGCAAACTTACCTCCAAGCCCCCTGTGCTTCTGCCATTATGGTATATTAGAAGAAATCCCTTCCAAAGATTAATCAGTTTAGCTAACCATACACTGTTTAAACCTGCACAGAGCAGAGTATTAGCCATTCATAGAGGATACAAACAACTAAATGTGTCCTTTCTGCCTGGCAAGCACCCTATAGTTCAAGGTGGATCTGAAAACTGACAACAGATCTGGGCCAACATGATCTCAATTGTTGTTTTCAATAATAAAGTACAGCTAGCACCTCAGCATGCAGCTCTCACTTAGTGGAAGCAGACAGGGACAAAATGCAATGTTCTGGAAGAGCTTTTATGGAAATCATGCACTGCTTGTGACACGTGTTTGGTCTCTGGAGCTGCAGCCTTGTTTAGCCCTCTACTTTTAAATGCCATCTTCCAAACTCAAAGGGTAACAAGTATAAACTGTGTCTATAAAACAACATCACAACTTTATTCTCAATAGCTAAGTATTGAAATGCAAGCATACATTATAAATAGAAAAACAGCTGGCTTGGAGCACATTGCAAGCCACTAACACAGTTGAGGGATTTGAATGACATCATAACCCGTGAGAGCATGTTGCTGGCCAGCTGGTGTTATTTATAATATACTCATAATTGAGGAAAAATAAAAAGGCAGAAGTTAGGTATTGCAGAACTAATAAAGTTGAATTCTCTTTTTCCCAGTGTCATTTAAATTGTTAGCAAGAGAAATTCGAAGATTACTACTAAAAAGGGGGGAGGGAGGGGTTATCACTTTATAATTGCAACATTAGATATAAGATAAATGTCATGGAAGCCCCCCAAACTGGGCTACTTGTGTTACTATATTCATAGTACACTAAGTTCTAGGAAATTACATTATTTCTCCTGTGTGGTTGTTGAAACATCACAAAGCTATTTTGCCCTATTTACAAGTAGTTCTCAACAATTCTGTTATTTTTAGAAAATTACAAACTCCTGTTTTAGGGTTAATCACAGAGAGAGTTGGAGGTTTTAATTGGTAGTCAGCATATAGGCGTGCCAAGTTTAATAACATAAAGACACATTAAGGGAAAAGTAGATAACTGCCTGCCTGCCTTTTGTTACTATATAAATAAAATACCTATGCTGCTATGCATAAATAAAATGTGTCTGTATATATATATGCACAAAGGTATGCATATATACAAACATTGCCCATACATATTTAAGTTTTCCTATATTTGAAATGCAGACACACATAAATACAAACGCACACACAGCTACCTGAAAGTTAACCAGAATACATTTTCTTATTTTTCATGGCAGCACAAGCTCTTTTTGTCTGCTAACCTCTCAGTCACTAATTCACATTCTTTTAAAGGGAAAAAAATATGCTTCTGTGCTCTAGTTTTAAAATGCAAAGGTATGATGTTATTTGTCACCATGCCCAAAAAAGTCCTTACTCGGTAACTTTGCCAGAAGAGGGAGAGAGAGAGAGGCAAATGCTCCCCCAGCTGTTTCCTGTCTACAGTGTCTGTGTAATGTAGATAAATGTGAGGATTTTCTCTAAATCCCTCTTCTGTTTGCTAAATCTCACTGTCACTGCTAAAATCAGAGCAGATAGAGCCTGCGCAATGGAATAAAGTCCTCAATATTGAAATGTGACATTGCTCTCAACATCTCACATCTCTCTGGATTTCTTTTTTCTCATCATTACTGCTAACAAATTCATTTCCAGACTTTGCACTTTCAAGAAGCAATGGAAAAAATCAACAGTCTTTCAACACAATTAGTTAAGTGCTGCTTGTGTGATTTCTTGAAGGTAAATCTTTATTACTATTTCAAATAATTTTTTAGTTTTATTTTGCTGTGTATTGTCTGCTGCTGGCTTGAGGAGTATTGTGCACTTTTCAATAACATTATTTTAGAAGTGAGAATTATTTATAAATTGCTGAACATGCAATTTTATGTGATCTGGAAAATGGCTGTATGTAATAGTTGCAATTACATAGATAACTGTAAGGGTAAACTATTGCAAATACATGTCTTAAATTTCACTTCTATTCAGAGAACTTTGTAATATTTCAGTTATGTCATTATTAAAAGGTCCACTTACATCATTGTCTATATTGTTAATGAATGCTTCTGAAAACAAGAACTTTTAGCTATTTTCTGCAGGTGCAGGGTTTTATAGGAAAAAAGGTACTATTCACATGTTAAGTTTCTGCAGTTTTATTATACACAATTATAGAGAAAATGTTCATGCTTTCACAAGGAAACTTTTAAGGGATGTTGTCACTGCAGCAATTTTCTGGCAGCATCGTGGCATTTACTTGGTTTTTGCTTTCATAAATTAAAAGTAAATGAGAAGTTCAGTTTGTTTTCTACATTAGAAACCAGCTGCGACTCTTGCTGACCTTGCATATTTGTACAGCTTAAGCAATTGTACATAAAGAAAATGGAAATTCCTTTACATGTTCATCTCCAAGTTTTCCCTTCTAGGGAGGGCTTTCTCAGGAAAGTTTGCATGTGAAGTTTGATGTTATGACCCTATAATTTCTGCACAATAATATAAACTGTCTTAAGGTAAATTTGACTTCAGTAGGTGCATTGACCTCTGTTTCTGTCAATTGGCTCTAGTCCAACTTTCCATTATCTGCAAATTTATATCCTTCAAGAACTTTTTTTCCCCTTAGTATTTTGCAAGGATATTTATGGAGTTGAAAGAATTATCTTATTTTAATTGCTTAGGGCCTAATATTTTTTTAAGTTGCTCTTACACTTAAAACACACTTATCTCATTCCTTAATGACCTAATTACAGATCTGTAATTGCAAGGGATGAAATCATTCCCTTAATGTATAAATGGGCATCCTTTCCAATATACTTGAAAGAAGAAGGGTTGGGGTTTTTTTTAAGTATTGAGCAAGGCACTAAGAGACATAAAAGTAATGTGCTAGTTCCTCAGCTGTGCATCCTGCCAAGCTTCTTTGGAATCAATGGAACATATTGATTTAGGTTAGCATGTAGCCCAGATTCTTTGCTCAAAGTTAACAGTATTTAAGCCTTGATCCACTCTAGAGTATATATGCTTTATTTATATAACAATTACTAGTGAATACTGATATTTCATAATAATTGCACATTTCTACGATGGCTTGATAATCAGGCCCAACCCCTCTGGAATAAAATGTAATTTTTAATATATAACTCTTGATTTCTTGCTGTAGCATATAGTCTCCAAAAAAATGTTGCCTCCTGCACGATTCTTATAGTTCTTGCAGATGTTCTTACATGTCACTGAAATGACCAATCATGTGAAGAATTCTTATGCACAACTTGTGTCAAGTGATAATTTGTTAAATGAAAGGCACTTACATAGAAGAATTAAGAAGTGACCAAGATGTAGAGTGTTCATATATGGCATTCCTTTGTAGTGCTACTCTTCTGGACTACTAAAAGAGGAATGTAGCAAAAGCTGGCTATTTTACTGAAAAAAGAGGAAATTCCAGCTGTGAAAATATGGTCAGTCATTCTATGCAAGTAAAAGAAGTGCTTAACCAGGCTCATCTTGAACCTGTATTCAATTTCCCAACGTAATTAGATGCTTCAATAAACCCCACCCACACTCCAATGCGTTTTCTTTTAAGCTCTCAACTTTCTAGTCAGATTGGGGACAATGTAAGTACCCTGCTTGATTGTAGAGAACCTGCAGCAATATTGGATTACAACTTTGTATTTTCTTAAGAATATTCCCCTCAGATGTAAAGGGGTACTTGGATTTTATCACTGGCATATTGAATCAATAAATGTTGTGTTTAATTAAAATGATGAAGTAAAGTTAAAATTTTAAACTGTGTTTTGGAATTTGCTTTAATGAAACAGTACTTAATTTATCAAACAATTGATTGAACCCTAGAAACATGTGAGCCTGTTTTCTTTTCTGCAAAGTTTTTACTTGTTTGAAAGTTCTTGACTGTTGTTAAATTTGGAGATAAAGTTAGAAATTCTCTGTGGTTTATACTGTGCAGCCTTTTTTGGCTTCCACTAAAGGAAAAACAGTAGATAATCTGTTTTGTCGTAGTTCAGTGCTGATATTTATCTGAAAATGCAAGCCAGCTGAGAAGTCTTTAAAAATAAAAAATTGTTAAATGTTTAAAATTTATGTTTATTTCTGGACCAAATGTTATACGAGAACAAATTGTTAAATACATAATGTTCTTGTATTTGTAATGTCTTTCAGCTTTCTGAGGCAGTGTGCTAAACAGCTTTCTGCTTTACCTCCTCAGAACTGGGAACCATCTTAAACTGCAGGTGCATCACATTTATCTTATAAATTCAAAAATATGGCAAAGGAAAAAAGAAATTGTTGTTAAGATACGGAATCATTACAGGAAATAGTGCCTCATGTTATCATCATTCATTTACAATCTGATCTTTCTCCATCTGCCATTGAAGTCATGACTATGCATTCGAGCTTGTTGGGGTTTGCATGGCAAAGTTGGCTAAAGATGCTTGTGAATGGGAAAATAATTATTCTTTTTTTATGATATATCATGGGATTTAAAATTGTTCATTATTTTCACAGTGGAAATAAGAGACTCATCCAGCAAGGCACTAAGATCTCTTGCCAAGAAAATAAGAATTCTTAAAAATTATTGACTAAAAAAGGCTCAATATCCCACTGGATCAGATCCCAGTTGATCAGAAAATAGATAACTTTATCTTTTTTTCAAAAGTTCAGTGAAGAAATATTAATGATTAAATGGTCCCTGAACCCCTGAAAGAAACTTTAGGGGAGATGAATCATTTTACTTTCAATTACTTTGCACGACTGCTAACACAAAGCAGTTTTAAGCCAAGTTTAACTGTATGTGGAAGACAGATTTGTAACTTCTTACCTGACTGCAATGCTAATGTTAACCTTAAAAGAGAATGAAATTAAATGCAGATTTACACCTTTCAAAACTATCATTTTTGGCAAGTGATCTAAACAAGTTCAGAATATGCATTAAGCACATTTCTCAGTGTCCTGCTACTATACATAAATAGCTTTTCTTAATAGTAAAAGGAAAAGCTATCTTCTTTGCATGTTGAGTAAGAAATTAGGTGGACATAAAGGGATACAAAAAGAGGTGGATAAATGGATTGGTGCAATTTTACACCCATTGAGAACTGGCCTTTCTTCAGTAATAAGAACAGGAAAAAGATAGTTTGTAACCAAATGTAAATGAGAAAAGAATTATCACCTCTGTATAAACCTCATGGCCACATCTGCCTATGAGGGGATTATGAAGGTCAATGAAATATAGCTGCTTACAACAAGTAAAAATAGAAATCTTTAATGGTTTAAAACTCACACTCCTGTTAATTTCTCAAATGTTTGCCTGCTAGTAACAGGGAACTGTGTCACTGAATGTGGTCTTCTGCTACAGAAGATCCCACATCAACTCCTGTAACTTTGGCAAGTTGAACCTTGCAACATTTTTGGTTTATCATGGTGTTTTCCTTTCTAAGGTGGCTAGAGAACTGTGGTGTACTAATAATAAACTATTTTTCTATTGGGCCAAATTAACTTACAGCAAGTTTAGAGCCATTTATTCTTCTGACAATGTTGATTTTAGTTTAAACAGCCCTTCTCCATCCTATGCCACCCCCATTTCCCACAGTACATTGGCAGGCACCTGTCATATTCCCTCTTAGCTTATCTGGTCTGAGACAAACCAATTCAAGGTTCTTTTCTTTATTTATATTATTCCAGGCTTCCCTTTGTCTGTCTATTCCACTCTTTCATATTTTGCTTTCCAAAAGCATATATAAGTCATAGATACCACAGGGTTCCCTAACTAGATGGGATTGTGAGTGTTGACCAGAATAAATAATCAGTTTCTAAAATACATGGACTAGAACATGTAGGCAGTTGCAAAAGCATAGGGAGACATTTCCTGATACCATGCTTATTGTCCAAGAAATCACAGTACATATTCATTCTCATTCATAAGGATGTAGGAGTCATTTTGTTTAAGACTCTGGGGAAATTCTGACACTGCTTCTGCTTCTTTGGCAGGTGAAGATGCACACTGTGTCCTACATCCATTTCCTCTACCTTGGCCTGTGTTTGCTTACCTTAACCAGTTCTGTTGCTGCTGGCCCAGAAACACTCTGTGGTGCTGAGCTGGTTGATGCTCTTCAGTTCGTGTGTGGAGACAGAGGCTTTTACTTCAGTAAGTCCCCCATTTCTTTCATTTAACTGCTAAACACTTTCATGTAACCCATTGGAGTCTGCAACTGCTGTAAATTAGCTTAGCTATGATCATCCAGGCTGCCAACTAGGACTGGTATCCTATACCTGGAAGATGCTCAAGCCTTCAGTTACCATAAAGCCTCAGTGAAGAATAATGTTGTGCCTGTGTTAAACCTCTCTGACTTTCTGATAAATTTTTATTTTCAGACTTGTTATTGTTTTTCACCACTTTCCAGCTGTCGCTATTTCACCTGCTGTGTTCCTGCTTTCCACTGACCTGTCACTGAAATCAAATGAATGAGAGCAAATACCAAACCCAAGACACTCATGAGGCAGAACTACATGTACCTGTTATGTGAGACTACTAGTAAACACTTTAAGTGCACACTTTTTCATATTAAAAACACACTAAGCTTCAACATCTGGTTTAAAAAAAATGAAGAGCTGGAAGGCAGCAAGCAGAAAGTTACTGCATCCAAGTATCCACATGCTTCATCATTTAAATACAGGTGGAGGGAAATTCATGCATGGTGAGATAATAAAGACTAACACGAGTACAGGCAACAGATAAAATTAACTCTGCAATAGTAAGGATCAAGAAATACTCAACTTTTATGTAACAGAAATCTACTTCTGATTTTCAGTTATTTGCCACTTAAATAAAGTTAATTAAACTTTTAGTTAGGAATATATTCATTCTGAATACATTCATTAATACTTTTTTTCAAAACATGAAAGAATTTGTGCTCCTATAGCCTCTGAAGCCAGCATTTACTTTTAATAACAATATGTATTTCTCTGATATCATCGATATTCCTTCATGGCTGAAGCTTCTTGTCTTCTATGTTACCATTTTTGATTTTCTGATCATATCCACCCTATTCCTATTTATTTCTATTCATGGAGTCACTGCTTTGAATGTTTTCTCCTTGCTTGCAATAAAAACAAATTCAGACTCTTGCACTTCTAAATTACAGAAAATTCTAACTTCTTCAACATATAAATTGTAGAGGTTTTCACTATCTTGTTGGCACATTTAATTAAAGTTCATTTTTGGAACCTTAGCTTTACGTATGCACAGTAATTCACTATTCACAAAAGAACCCTCCTTTTCTGTATTTAACACCTCAACTCCTGTAAACAAGCACCTACTCCAGGCTGCTGTTTAGCTTAGTATTCTGGTGCTAAACACAGTATTAAAACTACTGGACTCTCTCATACAGGAATTTACATTTTCCTACGAACTCATCAGGTGTTCACTTATATACCCAAATCAGTCGCATTTATTAGCAGCAGAGTTAGGGATTATTTGAGTGTCCTACAAATGTTTTATTACTGTAGTGTATGTAAGGACTGTCATCTCCCCCTCGTGTTTCTACACCAGAAGACAATGAGACAATACATATAGAACAGCAGAGCAATTGTTCTTTTACTGTGTATGAATCTCAGGTGTTTCTCCACCAGCAAAATGTTTGCTGCTGGTTCAGAGACCTCTCATGCTTACTTTCCACAAGAGTAGTTGTTACTGCCCAGCAATCAGACCTACTGTTAGGTGTACTTTGTGATCCTCGAGGTAAGAGGTCATGTGAAATGCTAATCATTAGCAATAACTCTCTTTGCTTTCAATCTCAGTTATTCTAAGGTTTCACAATCTGTTTCAAACCTCTACCCTAAGCTAGGTCATTCTTAATTTCAAATACCATGATGGGCTTCCAATGTTTCACAGGAGATCATTACCTTTGCAATCTTGACCTTTATCTGCTGTCAGTTTAGACTTTCTCTCTAGTCTTTGTTGCTTTCTGACATTCTGAGTTTTCACTAAAAATAACGTAACAACACCATAAATGTCGACCTTGTTTTCTATGGAAAACTGTAGAAGGTTTTACTTATGAATGACCACCCCATTTTAGGAGTCTTGCACAGTTGCAATCAATAGCCTACAGCTGCATCATTCAACAGGAATGTTATGAAGCTGACATGTACGTGGCCCCTTGGATGCCAAGTAATGTGTGTGCTCTACCTGGCTACTTCTTATTTATGAGGAAGAAAATTAGTCTGTTTTAACCCTCTCCCTCTTATTTGTTAGAGTTCAGTCTAAATTACAGAACTAGACAAAAGTAAGACCAGTAATATTGGTAAAACAAATTGAGATCCTCATATCTAATGTACTACAGAATGCAGCATACTATTAGAAGTTAAAAATGTTGCTTGATTTCTTGGGACTTTTTAAGAATGCCACATCATTTGCAGAGGTAAAAACCCAATTAAATCTTTCTTTTGTTGTAAGGAGTATGTCAATAAAAGTAGTATTTTAAGCCTTCTTTTCTCATACTCTGGTTCCTTTAAATAAAATATAATCAATGGTAGTATTTGCCTTTAACTTGCACAGGAAATAGCTGTGAGGAAATTTTTTTCTTCCATCATTCTGTATTTCACCAGAGACTCCAAATATAAAGAATACCTTTTGGCTGAGGTGGAATTCCTGGTTCAGAGTCAAGGTCAAAGCTTCTGACTATTCCTTGGGAGTTGTGGGTGGAAGTGAAGATAGAAATAATTGTAGTACTTTCTGTTGAAACTCTGTACTTCCCAGCCACAAGGATGTATCTGTGTCTAGGACTGGGAGACAAAAATTTCCTTTATATAGTCTACTGTGCCCAACTTTCTAGCTATAAAAGGAAACTCCTTACAGCTTCTGAGGAGATGCCCCAGCTGCTTACTGCACATAAGGAGAAGTACTGACTTCAAGAGAAAGTAAAATGTGATTTCTACCACTCTCTTTTGTCTTGAGATAGACTGACAAGGAGCATTTTTCAAAGATTTTTAGGGGAAAACAAGCACAAATCCCCAATTTGAGCATCTGCTTTTTTTTCTTGGTCACATTTAACTCCAACCAGCACTGGCTACTCAGACAGCTTTTTGTCTCCTATGATTTACCAGAGAAAAGCAGATTGTTGCCACCTTTTATCTAGGGATGTCTCTCTAGGAGAACTTCTGCCCCTCAGGTTCACGTGTGCTAGGAAAAGGTGACAGAGAACCTGGCCACAGCTACAAAAGTGGCTACACTTGAACACAGCTTTTCTCAATGTTTCTCCAATCTCAAAACCTCTGGATCCAAGAGTCAGGAAGCCAAGTGGGATGGCTTTGACATTCACCTAAATTTTAATGGGCAGAAAGGTCTACCATGGTATGCTTATTAAAAAACAACGCTGAGAAGAGAGGATGTTGGAAAAACTTAAAGGAGAAATTACAGGAAACTTACAAAATTAAAAGCCTAAGAGGGGGGAAATTTTTCTTGTACTAGTCTAGTCTTATCACAGGAATTTATTTGTAGATTACTCAAAGAA
This sequence comes from Camarhynchus parvulus, assembly GCF_901933205.1. Taxonomy (NCBI): domain Eukaryota; kingdom Metazoa; phylum Chordata; class Aves; order Passeriformes; family Thraupidae; genus Camarhynchus; species Camarhynchus parvulus. The sequence continues at coordinate 9,627,973 of NC_044586.1, forward strand.
AATAAAATTCTTCATAAATGTTGAATTTGCTGAACAATCATTCATTCTTGCTCATGCTGTTTTCTCAGGGCTATTACTACCATGAGATCTAGTAGTTTGTTCTAAGGAGAAAACGCTTTAATCTTTTTTATCTAGTTTCTTCTCCTTTGAAAATATACCTTTTCCTTTTACAAAAAATACATAGCAGTCTTGTTAACAATACACAAGTGCCAATAAAGAAACAGATTTCTTAATTCCTTAGATATTTTCAGTCTTCTAATTTCTAAAGCCCAAGTTAGATGGCAATACTTATTGAAACCATGACTATCAACTTCATTAATTAAAACTCCACCCTATTTTTTCTGCTAAAAACCCTGCTTTAGTCGTGTGGTAAATCTCCTGAACCATCACTTGCATAAAAAATAACTGAATTTGGATACCTGAGACACTGGAGTTCCTCTGATATTCTTCAGTGAACAGAGAATGACCTAGCACATGCTTCCACATGTAAAGCAGTGAATCCAATAAAAGATGGGCTTTTCTGGCATCCAGCTTAATTTTCCCTGTGTCAACTGCTTTGAGGAGAATAACCGCAGATTTTTACTACTTTTTTTTTTTTTTGTCCACTAAGACAATCAAAATTGTGTGCTGCCCTTGGGAAAATCCCCAGCTGTGCACAATGTAAGACTATTAGTTTATAATCATCAGAAAATCAGGATAAGCCTGTGAACATAATTTTGGGTGATGAGAGCTGTCATGAGATCCCATTGCTTTGTGGATTCTAAGGTATACAAGGAGGAATTGCTGCCTTAGAAAAGAGGAAACAAGTAGCACAGCAATAGGCAATTAGGTTTTGCTTCTCCCATTTCCCTCTAGTTAAGAGCTTCTTGTTTACTTCAGGAAGTCTGCTTTTAAGATGTTATTAAAGTTTCTAGGCCTGTCAAACCTATCAGGATAATTACAAGAGATGGCATAGCACTCAGTTCTTTAAGTACTCCATACCTGTAGGAGCTATGAGTCATTAGCTCCTCTCCGCATCCCTGATTGAAAGGAATGTTAATGTTAGAAGCCCAGCAGAGGCATGCTGAAAAGCTGCCACATGGACACACACAGACTCTGGTGTCACTGACAGTCTTACAAATCTTTGCAAACATATGCTGGTCATCTTGGCTGTGCTCACACAACAAGATCTGAGAGTGTTTTTAAGTTCCTTGGTCTGGCTACATGCCCCATTCATGTCCAAATATTGTATCTATGGAAGATTTGAGTCTATTCCTCTATCTATCCCTAGGTTCCTTACCTCTTATCCTGGAAAGGAGCTCAGGTGTGCTTTAGCCAGGTCCGCAAGGTCAGTGCTCAGGGAACCAGAACTATAGGCATAGCTACTGATGTATCTGTATAGGAAAGAAAGCAGTTCTGGCTTCTGGAATATCACTGTATAGTCAAACAGCTGACACAAGTTTGGTGTGTGCTTTGTTGCCCCGGTAGTAAACGTTGAGGAAGATCTCTGAAAATAAGCCAGTCTTTGAAGGAATTTTCTCATTTTTTACCACATTACGAAAGGATAAGGAGTTGTTCGTAAAGTTTAACCTTAGTTTAGTGAGGTTAATCTCCTTAAGTTACCTCTTTAATAACAGAGAGAGAGGTTCTGTCTTCTTTCTCCATGGATTGTAAAGTCTAGGAGGAGATAGACTCTGACAGACACTGAATTTAGTCCCTGCAAACAGGTTTCCTCTACAGCTAGTTCCTCAGGTCACTAAGGATTTTATAATTTTTCAACCTTTACCTTAAGAGGAACTGCAGTAGTGATGATAATTTTAATGAAGTGACTGGAAACAAATCATTGATCAAAATTTCAACAAGAAACATCTCTGTAAGAAGTGCTTACTAGCAAAACCAAATAAGTACATTTTCTCCAGAAGTTCAATTTACATATGTCCTTTTTCCATGGTAGATATTTAGAGATGTTAATACTTTTTATGATGTTTACCTTTTTTTATGCACTAGACCAAGCTTCAAATTTGGTCTCAAATAACAGAAAGCTGTTACTTGACATTTGATTCCCTAACTGCTAGATGTGTATTTAATACACTGTTTAGTCTCATGTTGGATAAAGTCACTCAAATAAGCGCTTGGCAAGATCAACATTAATTCTTGGCATAGCTGCCCCTCTTACTTTTCCACTGAATCTTAAATACTGAGAAAAACCCTTCCCTGACTTCAGCTCTGGCACATGCTCTGTGCAATCAGCCAAAACCTTTGCGTATGGACCTCCTTGTTTGTTCTGGTATCAATAAAGCATTTGTGATTCTTGATCAGCAGCAGCAGGAGTCACAAAGCAAATCATTCCATTCAGCAGAACCACACGCCCCATAAATGAAAACCTTTTGCAATTACTACCTGTGCAGGGAGGGCATTCCATGCACAGTGCTCATTCCAAAGGCAGAAATTCACAGAGCCATTTCTCTAGGGCTTATTCAGCACTTTAGCTCTTAGGCACCTTTCAAACCCTTTCACATCACTGAAAATCAAATAGAGACTTGAAGCCACCTCGGAGCTTTGCTAACAAAGGATGGATCTGGGCTTGCTTATTAAACCATATCCAAGCTTAATTGTTCAAAAATATGACAACAAATGCAAGAGATAACCAACAGTTAAGTAATTTCTCAGTCTAGAAATCAAGACAAATACCACAAATGTATACTTAGTGAAGAAATGATGCTAAATTTATCTCTGGTAATAACCACAGGAAGTTCAATGTCAAGAGGAAGGAAAAGCCATTAATGCTTACTTTCTATGTGGCGCATTTAGTGCAAAATCATTATGAAAGATAAAGCCCAAATTCTAACTTTTAAGTAATGACAGCCATATTTCATGTTTGCATCACTAAATGAGGTTCTGAGAACAAAAATTCTAACACATCCATAGTCTTTGGAGGGGCATACCATATAATGACCAGTGGGTGAGCCCAGCTCGTGGAAAGTTACTTAAATTCCTACAAAAATCCAGCCTAGTCTGAGACACTTTCCGTGTTTTCTGATTGAATCCCATACACAGAGAAATTTTATGTTTTCGATGTCCTTACTCTCACTAGGCAGAGCAGAATGCATTTGCTTATCTCATGTTAAATCCCTTAATAGTGAAAACTGGAATAGCTTCCTTTTATCATAGAAACTTTCTAGGGCTCATGTGTCTCTTGCCTTTTTTTTTTTCCTTGAGTCTACAGCATATTTAAATATTTCCCATCTTATTCTGAAATTCAGCTGTGATGCCAGTCTTCCCATTTATGCAATATATCTCTTCTAGAGTAAAAGGATGCTTCCAGACAGCAGGACCTTCTGCTTCCTTACGTGCCCATAAAAGTGTGGAAGTAGCGAAAAAGTGTCCTGTTAAAACCCTTCCTTTGTGAAATTATGACTCACACAAACCTGAAATTATATGATATCGTTTACACAGAACTATTTGTTTATATTGTTTGTGTCTTTGTGTATTGGGCAGAAATTTACACAAGGCCGAGTATGCAGAAAAAGGAAGGGGTTGGCTCAGACCATTCTGATTCAATCCAGCTCAGTGAACTGTTTTCTTTCTGAAAATAAATATTCTAGGAACACCATTTCTATCTCCAAAAAAGTAAACACCTTATAACCCCAAATCCTATAAACAGCAGGTTCTAAGAAAACAAATCCTACTGAAAATTGGTTTGACTTCAAAAGAAGGTTCATTAACAGCCATATCCTTCTAAGGCAATGGATAAAATCTTAAATTACGCACCCAAAATCTGTATTCTAATGAAAATTTTAGATGTGTGGTTTATGCACATATAAAACATCTAAGTGTCATAGAGAATATTGTAGGGAAGATGTCATTCTGCTCGTGGATCTAAAAATGATGAGTACATTCCTAATTATGTTTGAAGGCTCTTCCAGACCACATATAATAAATCCAATTTACAAGAAGGATTTTTTTTTCAGACTTCCATTAACTATACTGAAGGTTTCCTTTAACTCAGCCCCATGAAATCGACTGGATATGAGCTTCTACTCTTATAATGAAAGCTTTACAGCTTCTTTTTGTAAGACTTCATTGATTACTTCAGATTGCATGAAAGCTAATAAGGATATTTATTTTAGGTTAACATAGCAAAAAAATTGAATATGCTTCTTACCTTGAAACTTCTGTGGATAAATAACAATATTGTTGCAATAATTTGTTTCTACATCCCCTGATTTCCTGAATTACTAGTCAACAGGTCTTCCATGAAAAAATCTTAGTTTTTCCTACGTATTTGAAGTTTTATGTTTCTTTCCATTAAAGTTTCCAGCCTTTTACAGACATATTTAGTTTGGCAGGAAGAATCTGGTGACTCATAGACTGTAGAAATTTGAGAGCAAGCTACTGAAAATGTATCTAATTTCTTCTTGTATAATTTGGGAGCAAGCTACTGATAGTATGTCTAATTTTCCTAGTTTAATCAAATGTATTATTGGCAAATACATGTCCTGAATAAAAGCCATGTTTATTTCTGAAATATATAGCTAAGATTAAATGCAAAAACACCATATACATTTGCTTTTAGAACACTTCTCGGGTTTTTTTCTAATTGTTTCTGGCATTCCTCTCTAAATCAATGGGCACTGAATGAAAAACAGAGGCACTAGTTGAAACAATTTGCATTACAATCCTACTTATATTTTAGAATTCAGTAATGTAAAAGCATTCCTTATGTTGTTTTTTGGTGGTGTTTTTTTGGGTTTTTTTTCATATTTTCAAGAGAGGATAGAGGTGTAGGAAGTATAGGTGATATTATTATACCTTTATGATTTATCTAGAGAAAGACAGATGTATTCAAAAAGATCTCATCAGTATTTTATCCTGTTGACTATACTGTTCCTTTCATGTCTTTTCAGACAAGAGATTTTAAATTCAGACCTTCCTAGACATAGATCATTTTAGTTTGTGCACATACAGAATTAACACTCAACAGAGTGTCACCTGAAATAAGGAGATTCTGGTTCAGATTCAGTCCATCTATTTTTGGGCACTTAAATGAAGATTTTGAGTTAGGAATCTACTCAAGCTCATCCTGCAGTCAGTGAGAGAACTAAAAATCTTTCAGGGCTCTCATTAAGTTACGAATTTTCCCTAGGACACACTTTTCTTTCTCCACTAAATTAAGCAAGGAAGCTGTAGCAATTGTATTCTTATGCTCGTTAAGTCCGTTGAGTAAGGACCCTCCACTGGGAGCCTAAATTTTGGTGGAATTAATCTGTTTAAAACCACACAATGGACTTCCATTTTGAGGTAAGGATGCACTCATACAGATCCCATTTTAGATCAAAGCAAATGCAAGCTTATTTTAGCTGCTATGGTATAGTGCAGTTAAGCAAAGACCCAGAAAGTGCCTTATGCAGGTAACACCAGTTAGAGCTGCTCCTCTAGCTCTTAAAAACTCCCAGGCTTTAGTCTGACTAAGTGTGAATCCTGTTGGAGAAAGCACTCCAGTTGGACACAGTAAAAGTGCAAGGCAAAAGCTTAACTATCTTTTCTTTCTTGATAGAATAGATAGAATATACTCTTACATGTTATAGCAAGTAAAACTCCTTCATGTTTTATTTCTGCAAAACAAGGTGCACTTTTCCATGCATAAGTAATGAAGCAGTTTTTTTACACTGGTGTTCACACAAGACCATTTCTATTCTTGTGAGTATTCATTTCCCAACAGTTTTTAAAGAAATTGAGACAACAATAATATTTATAACCTACAGAGACAGCTAAATATCAGATGTCATTAAAGAAGGATTTTCTCTGTTAGAGGGCTGTGCCTTCTATCACGGTATCGTCATGGAGAAAGACACAGAATGATGCTCAAGTGAGATACTCAGGCAATGAAACATTCAAAGTTAGGTTGGATGGGGCTCTGAGAAACCTGATCTAGCTGAAGATGTTCTTGCTAATTGCAGCAGGTTGGATTACATGATCTTTAAAGGTCTCTTCCAACCCAAACTATTCTATCAGTTGGAAGATTTAAAATATAGCTACTGCTGACCTAATGAGCTTACCTCTAAAAACAGTACTGTGACAGAATTAAGAAAGAATCCCACTGAGGCTGATTTCAGTGAGTTGAAATAACAACACAAAGCATCTCTACCTTCCTTACTCCCATACCCCTCTTCATCCAAGGCAATATAGAGCACCACAGGACCACTTCAAAGACATTGGCATTTCATGATCTTCTCTAAAGTGATCTCTTCGGAGGGAACAGTAATCACAGTAGTTAAAATTTCCAAAATATCTGTGGGGACAGGAACTGCTGTTTAGGTTGTTTGGACATTGACAATCCTTTTTCAGTACACGTATTTTTTCAAAGCAGAGTAAAAAACAAGCCCTAAAATCAAGAAAGAATCATTTATATTTGCTATGAATAAATATGTATATGACTTAGCTTATTTCAAGGTGCTCTTAGTATTGTGCATTGTACTATTTCCCAGCTGGTTTGGCTTGAGGAAAATGGGTTAGAAATGATGCTGTCACTTCACATTTGCTTCTGCATTTAAAAGACATAAAGAGTGTTCTCATATGAGACACAAAAATTATTTCATAGGCTTAAGGAGCTCCACCACTATTTCAGGAATTACAAACACTAGATTTAATATAGCAATTCCAAGATACAAACATTTTAAAATGTGGAATGGTCAAGAAAATCTGTTGAATAAAAAAAAAAGGAAGACATTTTGCAGAATTTCACCCTTGTCTTTCCTTTTTGCAAAAAAATAGAATTAAATTCTACAACTGCAGCTACAATGGCATTAAGTCAACTCCCCTAATTTTTCTTTCATAGTCATTTCATTTTAGTTTCTAAAAGCAATAGGACTTGATGCAATAAAGTACAACTATTTCCTTTATCACTAAGATGAAGACTAATAAAATGAACAGAATTCGTAAGTGGTGATACTCTTACTGTCTGCTGTTCTTTTCAAATAGAAATTTATACTCTGATATGAAACAGATGAAATTCAGATCTGTGAAAAAGGACAACACTTTATTCATAAATAAGGCTTTCCCTGCCCCCATCAAGAATCAAATAACCTGCAACAGATTCTAAATGCAAAATGATTATATTATGAAACAGGTGGAAATATCTTGTTTATTTTTTATTTTAAGATCTAATATTTTTAAGGTGTATTTCTACTTATTCATGTGGCAAAGATAAAATGTCAAGGAAAATCTGATATGTAGTATAATAAAGAAGGGACAAAGCCAATGCCAGAGAAGGACAAAATAGTAATGGTAATAAGCGAGGCTGGCCCTGTCCAGGAGTTTCTTCATAATCCAAAATTATGATTCCATGGATACTCACTCATGGTTATCTGTTAACTTCAAATGGCTTTAGTTCAGTTCATTGACGATAGTAGGAATTAGTCTGAGGAATTCTATTTCATAAGCTCTCTGTGCTATGCTCACTAAAGAAAACATTGATCATCGATTTGCCTAGGTCTTTTGGCCATAAGTGTCATTACACCACAAATATTTTCCCTTGACTGGATTCCCATTGCTTTCCTACTAGTCACCTGTTTTTCCTAAGAACTACCCGCTGAAGTTCTAATATTTTTCTTTCTGTGTATAAATACAGCAATTAAAGGCTCTTTTGAGCAATCAATAGATACCATTTGTTCCTGATTTGAAAGGGGTACACACACATCAAAAAACTCCACATTTTTAACACTATTCAGACCAACCTGAAAGGTTTGTAGTGTAATTTTAAAGATCGTCTACCATTCAGTTCTTTATAGAATTGTAGAATGTGCTGAGTTGGACCAAACCCATCAGGATAATGGAATCCAACTCCTGACCCTGCAGAGGACACTCCAAGAGTCACACCATGTGTCTGAGAGCACTGTCCAAATACTTGAACTCTGTCAGGCATGGTGCTGTGATCACTTCTCTGGGGAGTCTGTTCCAGTGCCCAATCACCCACCAGATAAAGAACCTTTCCCTAATATCCAACCTAAACCTCCCTTTACTCATCTTTATCTTGTTTCCTCAAGTCCTGTCACTGGTCACCACAGAGAAGGGATCAGTGCCTGCCCCTCCTCTTCCCCTCACAAGGACATTGTAGTCTGAAATGAGGCCTCCTGTCAGGCTTCTCTTCTGCAGGCTGAGCAGACCAAGTGCCCTCAGTTGCTCCTCATGCTGCTTCCCCAAGGCCCTTCACCATCCCCATGGCCTCCTCTGAACACTCTCTAAGAGCTTAATGTCTGTTTTACACTGTGGCACCCAAAGCTGCCCCCAGCACTGGAGGTGAGGCTGCCCCAGCCCAGAGCAGAGCAGGACAATTCCCTCCCTTGCCCGGCTGGCCATGCTGTGCCTGACGTCCCCAGGACAGGGCTGGCCCTCCTGGCTGCCAGGGCACTGCTGGCTCATGTTGAACTTGCCATTGACCAGGACCCCCAGCTCCCTTTCTGCTCTCCAGCCTCTCTCACACAACCAGGGTTGCCCCATCCCAGGTACACAGTCCAGCACTCACTTGTTAAACTTCATGTAGCTGGTGATTGCCCATCTCTCTAATTTGTCCAAGTTCATACATAATTGTTTGCTCAAGTGCCTAAATCAGTCTAGATTTTGTGGCAGGTAGATGGCTACGTGTAAAAGATTGAAAACTAACTTTTGAGTAGTAGAATGTTACTCTATTTTCAAAAAGCAGCATGAGTCTCATGAATAGCTAGTGAGACCTTTAAAGGTCCTAAAGGCACATGAGTCAGGTTTCTAGGCATTGAAGAGGCAGACGGACACTCAAGAGATTTTCCAAAAGCAGTCATGCATCTAATTTCCACTAAAATCAATGATAGGTGAACCTAGGCAGGTTTTTTGGTTTGATTTGTTTTTCTAATCCTTCCAGGCATATGCCTGTGTTTGTAGTTGCCTCAGCATCTTTGGAAATACAAGTCAGGGACCTTAGCTACTTGTCTAAATTTTGCTTATGGACCTTATTGACTACTTGTGAAAAAGTTATCACTATTAAAAGCTCTTCAAAATGAGAATTGGCATAATGACTTGGCTTCCTCTCTGACGTTAAACACACTAATACGCTTAGTATGAAATCTTCTTATTTCTAGCATAAATATGTGAGGCATCAGATGAAAGCTAATAATTTCCCAAGCGAGCTAAAAATAATGATGGCTGAATTTGAATAAATATTCTAAGAGGCATTCTGGAACAGACAGTGGTTAATAAGTACTGTAGATGCTACCTTTCTACTAACCTCATTTGCAAGATGCCAAAGTCTAAACATGCACCACAAACAATACTGGATGAAAACCAAACATGAGAAAAATTATAATCACTGCAGAAAGTTGGGGACAATGCATATCTTATCATTTTCTTTGTCTTCTAACCAGGAAAATTTAATTTAAATTCTCATAAAATTCTTTAGGATTTCTTACTTAGGAGTTTCAGATACTTATGGCTTAGACCTTGTCTCCACTAAAATGAGACTGGCTGCACTTAAATTTACTCCAATAATTCAAAGTACATTGTAACATAAGGAATAAGTATTATTAAAAAGTACTACTTTGTGTAACAACAAATAATACAGGAATATGTAAATTAAACTCACTTGTAAGCATGCTGCAATGAAAACAGAGCTTAATGGAAGAACCAGTGACTGAAGATGTGTCTAGGAATTCCTTAAAATCAGGGAACATTAGTCTTAATTTTGTTCACAGGCCTATGAATTTTACATTATTATACACAGCCCATCACTAAATTACTAAAGCATTTAACAAAAAACTGTATCCAGAGTTATGCAGAACACACACTTCTTGAGAGAAGAAAAAGAATCAGTGTCTTCATTATGTAATAGGTGGTCTCATGCCTTATTGACTTCCAAGATCCAAACACTGCAGAAAATAAGAATGAATATTTTCTACATAAACTCCTTTTAAGTGCTCATCATAGAAGTATTCAATTGCAGCCTTCAGACAAATGCATTATATACTACAATATCCCAGGAAATCGGCTATTTCTCCGAATATTTCTAAGTTTTTTTTTGTCCTATTGATTGCATATCCAACCTGAGATGGCAAAAAGTTTTATTTCCTAAAAAATTTTTGTACTTCTGCTAGAACTTTGCGGGTTCAAAATAGAATACAAATGTCAATAAATTTAACCTAGCGATAGAGTGAAGTAGTACTTTCACTTTATACAGGGAACAATGAAAGATAAAGGCAAAACCAAAGCTGCAAGTGTGCCTTGTCCTCAAAAGCAGCTTCAGCATGTACTCTATCCTACCTGAACTAACAAAGCACTTTTGCCAAATTATCTGGAAAAAAAGCAACATAATCCTCCTCTGGTTTTGTTCAAATCTAAACACCTTTCCAAAGGCTCATTAGCTTCTTTCTACTTTCATTGGAGTGACAGAAATTGCCTCATTCTTGTGAACTGCAGAAATTCCAGAGCACCTCCTGTGAAGGACAGCAGAAAAGCTCTGACAAAGAACAAGATTTGCTGCCACATGTCTGATGATAAACAGAAGTCAATGCAAAAATATTTAAAGTTTTAAATTATTGAAATCGCTTGGTCAAGAGATCTGATTTTAGATGAAAGGTTAAAAGCAATTAAGAGAAAACATAAAATAATTAAATTTTCTTTTCAGTTAATGAAGGACTCCGTTGAAGGTGGTACAGAAAACCCCTAAATCTGTTCACTAAAAGTTCATCAAGTACGGTAGTTGTGTTAACACTTCTCAGAATTCACAGAATTGTTAGGGTTGGACAGGACCTCTGGAAATTATGTAGTCCAAGCCCCCTCCCAA